>NC_142777.1:9627086-9941580 GCF_988280905.1 Pimephales promelas
ACAGTCATAGCGCCACCTGCTGGCAACAGGAAGTGACTTTTAACGTAGCAGCCCCCACCGCACGTTTGACCGACATGTACGAAATTTCTGTGGTACATCTACCATGTCCAGACGCACAGAAAAGTCTCTTGGAGCGATGCCCTAAAGTCAACAGGAAGTCGGCCATTTCTAATTTTACCGCCATTTTTGGATGATTTACTCATTACGTACTTTAACTTACTCCTCCTAGGGACTTAGTCGGATCGACTTCAAATTTCTGCTGTGGCTTCTAAAGGCATTGATGATGTAAAGTTGTGCTGTCTGCGTGTTTTCGTTGATGGGCGTGTCCGTGGCGTCGATGATTCGCCATGAAAGAGGAAGTTGTAGTAATTTGGCTGTAAATGCCCAGATCTGCACCAAATTTTACACATTTGACAAGAGTCCCGCCCTGAACAAATCTACATGCCGACATTCACCCTAAGTCATAGCGCCACCTGCTGGCAACAGGAAGTGACCTTTAATGAAGCAGCGAACCAAATTCACAGCCGCAACGGCTGAGCCGCAGAATATGCAACGCGGCCACCTCACACCCCAACGCGCTACAGGTGCGAGGGCCCGCCCATCGCTGCTTGCAGCTTTAATTAGGGCCCGAGCACTAACAGTGCGAGGACCCTATTGAAACTGTTAGGATTATTATTTTTTGTTTCTTTTTTCTGCAAAGTAAGCGCCATTTTCGGGGCCGCAACATGCTCAAAAACTCACCAAATTTGGCACGCATGTCAGGACTGGTGAAAAATTTCGTATTTTGTGGGATTCGCGGATGGGCGTGGCAAAATGGCACGCTAGCGCCACCTAGAAAATTGGAAAAAATTAGCCCCTCGTCCACGTTCAACGTACATGCACGAAATTTGGTGGGGACGTGTATCATATCAAGACGCACAAAAAAGCCTCAAGAACCCATACCATAAACTCGACAGGAAGTCCGCCATTTTGAATTTGGCGGCCATTTTTGGACGATTTACACACTCCGTACTTTAACGAACTCCTCCTAGGGATTTAGTAGGATCAACTTCAAATTTCTGCTGTACCTTCTAAAGGCATTGACGATGTAAAGTTGTGCTATCTGCGTGTTTTTGTCGATGGGCGTGTCCGTGGCGTCGATGATTCGCCATGAAACAGGAAGTTGTAGTAACTTGGCTGTAAATGCCCAGATCTGCACGACATTTGACACATTTGACAAGAGTCCTGCCCTGAACAAATCTACATGCCGACATTCACCCACAGTCATAGCGCCACCTGCTGGCAACAGGAAGTGACCTTTAACGAAGCAGCCCCCGCCGCTTGTTTGACCGACATGTACGAAATTTCTGTGGTACATCTACCATGACCAGACGTACAAAAAAGCCTCAAGAACCCATACCCTAAACTCGACAGGAAGTCCGCCATTTTGAATTTTGGCGACCGATTAGGGACGATTTATACACTCCGTACTTTAACGAACTCCTCCTAGGGATTTAGTAGGATCAACTTCAAATTTCTGCTGTACCTTCTAAAGGCATTGACGATGTAAAGTTGTGCTATCTGCGTGTTTTTGTCAATAGGCGTGTCCGTGGCGTCGATGATTCGCCATGAAACAGGAAGTTGTAGTAACTTGGCTTTAAATGCCCAGATCTGCACGAAATTTTACACATTTGACAAGAGTCCTGCCCTGAACAAATCTACATGCCGACATTCAACCACAGTCATAGCGCCACCTAGTGGCAACAGGAAGTGACCTTTAACGAAGCAGCGAAAAATTTCAGAGCTGCACCGGCTGAGCCGCAGAATATGCAACGCAGCCGCCTCACACCCCAACGCGCTACAGGTGCGAGGGCCCGCCCATCGCTGCTTGCAGCTTTAATTAGGGCCCGAGCACTAACAGTGCGAGGACCCTATTGAAACTGTTAGTATTATTAGGGCCCGAGCACTAACAGTGCGAGGACCCTATTGAAACTGTTAGGATTATTATTATTTTTTTTCTTTTTTTTTTTTTTTTTTCTGCAAAGTAAGTGCCATTTTCGGGGCCGCAACATGCTCAAAAACTCACCAAATTTGGCACGCATGTCAGGACTGGTGAAAAATTTCTTATTTTGTGGGTTTCGCAGATGGGCGGGGCAAAATGGCACGCTAGCGCCACCTAGAAAATTGGAAAAAATTAGCCCCTCGTCCACGTTCAACCTACATGCACGAAATTTGGTGGGGACGTGTATCATATCAAGACGCACAAAAAAGCCTCAAGAACCCATACCCTAAACTCGACAGGAGGTCCGCCATTTTGAATTTGGCGCCCATTTTTGGACGATTTACAGACTCCGTACTTTAACGAACTCCTCCTAGGGATTTAGTCGGATCGACTTAAAATTTCTGCTGTGCCTTCTAAAGGCATTGACGATGTAAAGTTGTGCTATCTGCGCGTTTTCGTCGATGGGCGTGTCCGTGGCGTCGATGATTCGGCATGAAACAGGAAGTTGTAGTAACTTGGCTGTAAATGCCCAGATCTGCACGAAATTTAACACATTTGACAAGAGTCCCGCCCTGAACAAATCTACATGCTGACATTCTCCCAGTCATAGCGCCACCTGCTGGCAACAGGAAGTGGCCTTTAACGAAGCAGTGTGGCAAATGCACAGCCGCACTGGCTGAGCTGCAGAAAATGAAACGCGGCCGCCTCAGACCCCGACGTGCTACAGGTGCGAGGGCCCGCCCATCGCTGCTTGCAGCTTTAATTTTTTTTTTTTTTTTTTTTTTTTTTTCTGCAAAGTAAGTGCCATTTTCGGGGCCGCAACATGCTCAAAAACTCACCAAATTTGGCACGCATGTCAGGACTGGTGAAAAATTTCGTATTTTGTGGGTTTCGCAGATGGGCGGGGCAAAATGGCACGCTAGCGCCACCTAGAAAATTGGAAAAAATTAGCCCCTCGTCCACGTTCAACCTACATGCACGAAATTTGGTAGGGACGTGTATCATATCAAGACGCACAAAAAAGCCTCAAGAACCCATACCCTAAACTCGACAGGAGGTCTGCCATTTTGAATTTGGCGGCCATTTTTGGACGATTTACAGACTCCGTACTTTAACGAACTCCTCCTAGGGATTTAGTCGGATCGACTTAAAATTTCTGCTGTGCCTTCTAAAGGCATTGACGATGTAAAGTTGTGCTATCTGCGCGTTTTCGTCGATGGGCGTGTCCGTGGCGTCGAAGATTCGCCATGAAACAGGAAGTTGTAGTAACTTGGCTGTAAATGCCCAGATCTGCACGAAATTTGACACATTTGACAAGAGTCCCGCCCTGAACAAATCTACATGCCGACATTCACCCACAGTCATAGCGCCACCTGCTGGCAACAGGAAGTGACCTTTAACGAAGCAGCCCCCGCCGCTTGTTTGACCGACATGTACGAAATTTCTGTGGTACATCTACCATGACCAGACGCACAAAAAAGCCTCAAGAACCCATACCCTAAACTCGACAGGAAGTCCGCCATTTTGAATTCGGCGACCGATTTGGGACGATTTACACACTCCGTACTTTAACGAACTCCTCCTAGGGATTTAGTCGGATCAACTTCAAATTTCTGTTGTACCTTCTAAAGGCATTGATGATGTAAAGTTGTGCTATCTGCGTGTTTTCGTCGATGGGCGTGTCCGTGGCGTCGATGATTCGCCATGAAACAGGAAGTTGTAGTAACTTGGCTGTAAATGCCCAGATCTACACGAAATTTTACACATTTGACAAGAGTCCCGTCCTGAACAAATCTACATGCCGACATTCACCCACATTCATAGCGCCACCTAGTGGCAAGAGGAAGTGACATTTAACGAAGCAGCCCCCGTCGCATGTTTGACCGACATGTACGAAATTTCTGTGGTACATCTACCATGTCCAGACGCACAGAAAAGTCTCTTGGAGCGATGCCCTAAACTCAACAGGAAGTCGGCCATTTCTAATTTTACCGCCATTTTTGGATGATTTACTCATTACGTACTTTAACTAACTCCTCCTAGGGCTATAGTCGGATCGACATCACATTTCTGATGTGCCTTCTAAAGGCATTGACGATGTAAAGTTGTGCTATCTGTGCGTTTTCGTCGATGGGCGTGTCCGTGGCGTCGAAGATTCGCCATGAAACAGGAAGTTGTAGTAACTTGGCTGTAAATGCCCAGATCTGCACGAAATTTTACACATTTGACAAGAGTCCCGCGTTGAACAAATCTACATGCCGACATTCACCCACAGTCATAGTGCCACCTGCTGGCAACAGGAAGTGACCTTTAACGATGCAGCGTAGCAAATGCACAGCCGCACTGGCTGAGCTGCAGAATATGCAACGCAGCCGCCTCACACCCCGACGCGCTACAGGTGCGAGGGCCCGCCCATCGCTGCTTGCAGCTTTAATTTCTTTTTTTTTTCTTTTTTCTTTTTTCTGCAAAGTAAGCGCCATTTTCGGGGTCGCAACATGCTCAAAAACTCACCAAATTTGGCACGCATGTCAGGACTGGTGAAAAATTTCGTATTTTGTGGGTTTCGCGGATGGCCGGGGCAAAATGGCTCGCTAGCGCCACCTAGAAAATTGGAAAAAATTAGCCCCTCGTCCACGTTCAACCTACATGCACGAAATTTGGTGGGGACGTGTATCATTTCAAGACGCACAAAAAAACCTCAAGAACCCATACCCTAAACTCGACAGGAAGTCCGCCATTTTGAATTTGGCGACCAAATTGGGACGATTTACACACTCCGTACTTTAACGAACTCCTCATAGGGATTTAGTCGGATCGACTTCAAATTTCTGCTGTGCCTTCTAAAGGCATTGACGATGTAAAGTTGTGCTCTCTGCGCGTTTTCATCGATGGGCATGTCCGTGGCGTCGATGATTCGCCATGAAACAGGAAGTTGTAGTAACTTGGCTGTAAATGCCCAGATCTGAATGAAATTTGACACATTTGACAAGAGTCCCGCCCTGAACAAATCTACATGCCCGCATTCACCCTAAGTCATAGCGCCACCTGCTGGCAACAGGAAGTGACCCTTGACGAAGCAGCGAACCAAATTCACAGCCGCACCGGCTGAGCCGCAGAATATGCAACGCGGCCGCCTCACACCCCAACGCGCTACAGGTGCGAGGGCCCGCCCATCGCTGCTTGCAGCTTTAATTTTTTTTCTTTTTTCTGCAAAGTAAGTGCCATTTTCGGGACCGCAACATGCTTAAAAACTCACCAAATTTGGCACGCATGTCAGGACTGGTGAAAAATTTCGTATTTTGTGGGTTTCGCGGATGGGCGGGGCAAAATGGCTCGCTAGCGCCACCTAGAAAATTGGAAAAAATTAGCCCCTCGTCCACGTTCAACCTACATGCACGAAATTTGGTGGGGACGTGTATCATATCAAGACGCACAAAAAAGCCTCAAGAACCCATACCCTAAACTCGACAGGAGGTCCGCCATTTTGAATTTGGCGGCCATTTTTGGACGATTTACAGACTCCGTACTTTAACGAACTCCTCCTAGGGATTTAGTCGGATCGACTTAAAATTTCTGCTGTGCCTTCTAAAGGCATTGACGATGTAAAGTTGTGCTATCTGAGCGTTTTCGTCGATGGGCGTGTCCGTGGCGTCGAAGATTCGCCATGAAACAGGAAGTTGTAGTAACTTGGCTGTAAATGCCCAGATCTGCACGAAATTTTACACATTTGACAAGAGTCCCGCCCTGAACAAATCTACATGCCGACATTCACCCACAGTCATAGCGCCACCTGCTGGCAACAGGAAGTTACCTTTAACGAAGCAGCCCCCGCCGCTTGTTTGACCGACATGTACGAAATTTCTGTGGTACTTCTACCATGACCAGACGCACAAAAAAGCCTCAAGAACCCATACCCTAAACTCGACAGGAAGTCCGCCATTTTGAATTTGGCGACCGATTTGGGACCATTTACACACTCCATACTTTAACGAACTCCTCCTAGGGATTTAGTCGGATCGACTTCAAATTTCTGCTGTGCCTTCTTAAGGCATTGATGATGTAAAATTGTGCTATTTACGCATTTTCGTCGATGGGCGTGTCCGTGGCGTTGATGATTCGCTATGAAACAGAAAGTTGTATTAACTTGGATGTAAATGCCCAGATCTGAACGAAATTTAACACATTTGACAAGAGTCCCGCCCTGAAAAAATCTACATGCCGACATTCACCAACAGTCATAGCGCCACCTGCTGGCAACAGGAAGTGACCTTTAATGAAGCGTAGCAAATTCACAGCCGCACCGGCTGAGTTCCAGAATATGCAACGCGGCCGCCTCACACCCCGACGCGCTACAGGTGCGAGGGCCCGCCCATCGCTGCTTGCAGCTTTAATTTTTTTTTTTTTTTTTTCTTTTTTCTGCAAAGTAGGCGCCATTTTCGGGGCCACAACATGCTCAAAAACTCACCAAATTTGGCACTCTTGTCAGGACTGGTGAAAAATTTCGTATTTTGTGGGTTTCGCGGTTGGGCGGGGCAAAATGGCTCGCTAGCGCCACCTAGAAAATTGGAAATAATTAGCCCCTCGTCCACGTTCAACCTACATGCACGAAATTTGGTGGGGACGTGTATCATATCAAGACGCACAAAAAAGCCTCAAGAACCCATACCCTAAACTCGACAGGAAGTCCGCCATTTTGAATTTGGCGGCCATTTTTGGACGATTTACACACTCCGTACTTTAACAAACTCCTCCTATAGTCCAGGCAAAGTAGCGTTTTACGACAGACTAATTGTAAAATAATTTTTTTCAGCATTGATCATTTCTATGAGGTGTCCAGAACAACATACTAAAAGTCCTAAGAAATCCTAGTTGAGGAAATATGTTTAATTCTCATCAATCCGAGATGTTTGCCAGTAAGGCCAGACAACAATACACCCCAATGGGGCTATTTTTTTCCTCTGCTCCTATCAAAAAAAAACTTTATACAATGAAAGTACCCATGAAAAGTAACAAATTTTGTATTACAAGTTTCTTTGAAAATGAATTTTATTATGCAAATGAGCTATACACTAATCGAATATGCCCAAAATACACCCAAATAGGCTTAATTTTTTTCCTTACTCCTACCACAATAAAACTTTACACAAAGAAAGTCTACAAGAAAAGTAAAACATTTTGTATTAGAAGTTTCTTTGAAAATGAATTTTATTATGCAAATGAGCTATACACTAATCGAATATGCCCAAAATACACCCTAATGGGCTTAATTTTTTTGCTTTATTCCTACCACAATAAAACTTTACAAAGTAAAAGTATACAGGAAAAGTAACTTATTTTGTATTACAAGTTTCTTTTGAAATTAATTTGAATATGCACATGAGCTCTACACTTATTGAATATGTCATAATTTGCATAGGCAGAAACACCCTTCATATTTATGACAAATCGGCCCAATCTTCATCCAATCATCCTACTGCCAATGGGTGATGGCAATGCTGCTTTTAGACTGGCCTCTAACCTGAAAACTGCCTGGCTTGGTAGTACCTGTCAGGGGTATAACCCCCGCCGGTATAGTCTTCAGGGTCACAGAGGGACACAAGCCTCAGGGGAGGGTTGGGTGTTTTTTAATTTTTGTTTTCTCTCATTTTATTTTATCCTCGACCCCTTCTCTGTGGCTCTTGGTTCTGGCATACCCAAATCAGTTCCCGGTTTGTTCTTTGCTTAGTTCTTCCCCTCTGGGTCATATTCATCAGATAAATCAGGCAACTGTGAGTTTGTGCAGCTAGTACCACGACATTCCCTGCAAATGGCAGTGCAAGGGAGTCCATGTTTTTTGCATGTTCTTCTCTTTGTGCCACAGTCGTTCTTGCAACTACAGCGGACTACATCTAGTATTTCTGGTGGTGCCGCAGGCTGATCGGTCATTATTGGCAAAACTCCCCCATCCAAAACATGCCACCCCCCGTCTTTTGGGTCCGTACGTTCACTTCCCCCTTTCCACACCATCATTTGTTTAAAGACCCGAAGACTGGAACTTTGCAGATGTTGACGTTGGAGGGAGAGTTTGAGGTTCCACTGGAGATGAGTTCGGGGTCACTTTTCAGTCACTATTCAGAATATAGGTGGGGCCATGGGTCGGCATATTCCCGGGATGGGCCGGCTGCGTCTCCATCCATTGTTTCGTCCATGGTTTGGTCTCTTATCTAAATCTGACCATGGAGTTGACTTTGGCGGAAAGCTGAAGGTGATTGCTGATATCAGACCACGTCTCATTGAGAATGAAACATTGTCTAGAAACCACATGTTCATTTTCTCGTGTTTGAGGGGTGGTTTATGAATGCCCGGAGCCATATTATTGGGTGCTACGAATGTCTATCAAATGCGTCTGTACGTAGCTCATAGCCAATCGGGTCAATGGTACCAGATGACGTTTGTAGAACGGCAGAAAATTAGACGAGGAAAAAGACGATGGGTCAGAGATTTAGGAGATTTAAAGTAAAACTTCAAATAATAGCGAGTCCCAAATAGTCTGTCTCTTTTACACGCCTAGTGTGACTGCAGGTTTGGGTAAATAAAAGCCGGTCTCAAATAGAGGCCAGGTCTGTTTTTTAGTTTCGGGTTTTTAATCTTCTAAAACCGTCAGATCGTCCGCTTTTTGGCGTCTGCCAAAGCAAATTTTTTTCCCGCCAAAGCCTATTTTGATCGGTGAGTGATGTAGAATAGAAACTGCTGCACTTGATAGGACACATAAGGAGCAGAGAGAGCGCACCGGACACACGCGCGCACTCTCACGTCTTCAAACAACACGAGCGCTGTCTTGCTCTCTCTCCTTCGCGCATAATCAAATCAATTGACACGATACTAAAAGGTTGGAAGACCGCAGTTTCAGGTGGAGCATTTGGAGATTTTTAGAGATTATAGACTCATTGAACAACATCTCAACACTAAATTATAAAGGCCGGTTCCATATAGACGCCTGTCTCAAATACAAGCCGGTGCAGTTCGATGATTTGGGAAAATAAGAGCCCAGGCTATTATTTTAAGTTTTACAGTATGTATGTATACACAAAGACTGTATCAAAAGGTAACTTCGCATCCACTGCCAAGATGGATCCATAGAGATACACAAACTGCTGCGGTGTTGCATAGACATCGTCATCGTCTTGCCGCTCCCTCCCCGTTCTGTGATTGGTTCCGTAGCTCAGGCGAAAATTTGGTTCATGGTGTCCAGGCTGCCTAGCAGCGTGAATAAAATCGCGCTGTGGCAAGACAGCATGGGGAAACCCAGCCTAGGCGCTTGCACAATCCAATCACGTTTGAGAGGGAAACAACAAATTGAGGGTTTCCGAGATTTTTCTTATTTTCATTTTTTTTTTTTAGAAGTAGTAATGGGTGCTCACGGTTATGGGTAGAAATGTAGTGGAGTAAATAGTACAATATTTCCCTCTCAATTGTACTTGAGTAAAGTCAAGAGTACTACCCAAAAAATGATCCTCGAGTAAAGTACAGATCCCTCAAAATTGTACTTAAGTACTGTACTAAAGTAAATGTACTCTGATACTGTCCGGCTCTGCTAACTACATACATTTTTGTTTTACAAGATAACTTGTAAAACAAAAAGGTTACTTTTCATGTATACTTTCACTGTCATTGTTCTGTGAGGTTTAATTGTGAGTTTTATAGGAGTAAAGGGAAAAAAATAAGCCCATTAGGGTGTATTTTGGGCATATTCGATTAGTAAATTGCTCATTTGCATATTCAAATTCATTTTCAAAGAAACTTCTAATACAAAATGTTTTACTTTTCTTGTAGACTTTCATTGTGTAAAGTTTTATTGTGGTAGGAGTAAAGGAAAAAATTAAGCCTATTTGGGTGTATTTTGGGCATATTCGATTAGTGTATAGCTCATTTGCATAATACAATTCATTTTCAAAGAAACTTGTAATACAAAATTTGTTACTTTTCATGGGTACTTTCATTGTATAAAGTTTTATTTTGATAGGAGTAAAGGAAAAAAATAGCCCCATTGGGGTGTATTGTTGTCTGGCCTTACTGGCAAACATCTCGGATTGATGAGAATTAAACATATTTCCTCAACTAGGATTTCTTAGGACTTTTAGTATGTTGTTCTGGACACCTCATAGAAATGATCTATGCTGAAAAAAATTCTTTTACAATTAGTTCTATTTTTGGCTCCAAAATGGGCTATTTTGCCTGGACTACTAGGGATTTAGTCGGATCGACTTCAAATTTCTGCTGTGCCTTCTAAAGGCATTGAGGATGTAAAGTTGTGCTATCTGCACGTTTTCGTCGATGGGCGTGTCCGTGGCGTCGAAGATTCGCCATAAAACAGGAAGTTGCAGTAACTTGGCTGTAAATGCTCAGATCTGCACGAAATTTTACACATTTGACAAGAGTCCCGCCCTGAACAAATCTACATGCCGACATTCACCCACAGTCATAGCGCCACCTGCTGGCAACAGGAAGTGACCTTTAATGAAGCAGCCCCCGCCGCTTGTTTGACCGACATGTACGAAATTTCTGTGGTGCATCTACCATGACCAGACGCACAAAAAAGCCTCAAGAACCCATACCCTAAACTCGACAGGAAGTCCGGCATTTTGAGTTTGGCGACCGATTTGGGAAGATTTACACACTCCGTACTTTAACGAACTCCTCCTAGGGATTTAGTCGGATCAACTTCAAATTTCTGCTGTACCTTCTAAAGGCATTGACGATGTAAAGTTGTGCTATCTGCGCGTTTTCGTCGATGGGTGTGTCCGTGGCGTCGATGATTCGCCATGAAACAGGAAGTTGTAGTAAATTGGCTGTAAATGCCCAGATTTGCACGAAATTTTACACATTTGACAAGAGTCCCGCCCTGAACAAATCTACATGCCGATATTCACTCACAGTCATAGCGCCATCTGCTGGCAACAGGAAGTGACCTTTAATGAAGCAGCCCCCGCCGCTTGTTTGACCGACATGTACGAAATTTCTATGGTGCATCTACCATGACCAGACGCACAAATAAGCCTCAAGAACCCATACCCTAAACTCGACAGGAAGTCCGCCATTTTGAATTTGGCGACCGATTTGGGAAGATTTACACACTCCGTACTTTAACGAACTCCTCCTAGGGATTTAGTCGGATCAACTTCAAATTTCTGCTGTACCTTCTAAAGGCATTGACGATGTAAAGTTGTGCTATCTGCGCGTTTTCGTCGATGGGTGTGTCCGTGGCGTCCATGATTCGCCATGAAACAGGAAGTTGTAGTAACTTGGCTGTAAATGCCCAGATCTGCACGAAATTTAACACGTTTGACAAGAGTCCCGCCCTGAACAAATCTACATGCCAACATTCACCCACAGTAATAGCGCCACCTGCTGGCAACAGGAAGTGACCTTTAACGAAGCAGCCCCCGTCGCATGTTTGACCGACATGTACGAAATTTCTGTGGCACATCTACCATGTCCAGACGCACTGAAAAGTCTCTTGGAGCGATCCCCTAAACTCGACAGGAAGTCGGCCATTTCTAATTTTACCGCCATTTTTGGATGATTTACTCATTACGTACTTTAACAAACTCCTCCTTGGGCTTTAGTCGGATCGACTTCACATTTCTGCTGTGCCTTCTAAAGGCATTGACGATGTAAAGTTGTGCTATCTGCGCGTTTTCGTCAATGGGCGTGTCCGTGGCGTTGATGATTCGCTATGAAACAGGAAGTTGTAGTAACTTGGCTGTAAATGCCCAGATCTGCACGAAATGTTACACATTTGACAAGAGTCCCGCCCTGAACAAATCTACATGCTGACATTCACCCACAGTTATAGCGCCACCTGCTGGCAACAGGAAGTGACCTTTAACGAAGAAGCATAGCAAATGCACAGCCGCACTGGCCGAGCTGCAGAATATGCAACGCAGCGCCTCACACCCCGACGCGCTACAGGTGCGAGGGCCCGCCCATTGCTGCTTGCAGCTTTAATTTTGTATAGTAATATCTTGAAATATCTTGTTTATCTCAACTGGTGAATTGGTTAGCTTCCCTGCTTAGTTTCTGATGGAGGTTATGGCTGTTCTTTCTTTATTTCTTTTAATTTGATAATTTGGCATTTCTAGTTTATATGTCACACGCAACACACACATGACCAGCATCGGCCAATAGTGAGCCTACGTGTGATGTACAACACTATTGCACTCCGTGAACTAGCTCAAGGCACACAGTTTTTTTTTATATTTCAAATGGAGGCATTAGTTAGGCTATAATGCTCAGTCACTTGCAAGTTGCAAAATGTTAAATCGAACATGAAAAAGAATTGTGATAAAATCGTGAACCATTATTTTTCTAACAAAAATCATGAACCATGATATTTTTTTCCATATCACCCAGCCCTAGGATCTCATGCTTTTAATGGTCGCTATTCCTACCCTAGGGTTCCCACTAGGGGTGGCACGGTTCACGAAACCGACGGTTCGGTTTGTATCACGGTTTTAGGGTCACGGTTTTCGGTTCTGTACGGTTCTTGTTATTTTTTTCTTTTAATCTTTAACACTCCAGAAATGTACTTCAGAATGTGATCTATAGCTTAATTATCCACACTTTAGGATACAGTATAAAAAAAATGATATTCATGCAATCATGCACAAACTGAATTTGACTCTTTGACTTTAAGCACATTTTGGGACTATCTCAGAGGAAAGCTATAGGTGAGATTTTGATACAGCAAGAGAGAAGACATTGACATGCTTTTCGTTTATTTGGCAAAAAAAGGAGAATGTGTATCACACTATATCTACAAGAACTTGTGCATTTTTATCACACAAATCTTATTTACACAAGAAATAAACTTGCATTTATCAACTGTCAACTTTTGTAGCTCTTACAAAAATTCTATCTTTTAAAAGAAAAAAAGAGGAACTACACTGTCTTTTATGAATAAGTCAATATACATGAAACCTCATTGCCTATAATTAGGCTATAGAAATAGCAAAGGCCATAAACATAAAGTGAAAAATAAGTTCAACCTCAACACAAAAGTCAGTATCAACAATGCTTCTATTCCCAGAGAGTCCCACTTAAAATTAAAGTGCAGGATTTGGAAACGTATGACTGAAGCTCTTATCTAAACATAAAGTGCCACTGTAGCGTTATATTAAAATATCATAACATGAAATCCAAAATGTTCCCACACACCGGACTTATAGCATAGACTTATACGACGCTGGCGCATCCTCCAACTCCCTCATCTCTCCCACTTGCCATTTCTCCGCGTGCCGTGACCGCGCTCCATACTCCACTTTTACTGGCTTGTTTACTAACTTGAACCGGCGCTGCACAGAGCGATCGGTAATGACATCAAATACCGCAAAAGTGAGTGACGGAGCCGTCGCTCTCGGGCTAGTTTGATGTTATTCACCGGTCGCTCTGTGCAGCGCCGGTCCAAGTCGAACAAGCTTATGTCGCGCGAAAGAAAACACACGTCACATACGGGCACGAGGTGCATGCGTCGAACCGTGAGACGCACACACGCTCCGAACCGAGACAAGCGAACCGAACGGTTCGGGTGTTTTTCATGTACCGTGCCACCCCTAGTTCCCACGGGTCCTTGAAATCATTGAAAGTTTGTGAATTTGAAAAACAAAATTCAAGGCCCTGGAAAGTTTTTGAAAATAGATACAGGTCCTTGAAAGTGCTTGAATTTATTTTGTGCAAGAGCTTTTCTGGAAAAAAAAAATCCCTCCTGTCCGCTAATGTGTTATTTCGCCAACACTTCGGGACACTTGAATATTAGCTTGCTTGATTTACGTCAGTTACTCACATTTACGCGTTACATTTAGTGTTTCCCGCGTAAGGTACTTATACGTTGCCATGACGTTCACACGCGCACAAAACAACTATGATGGTACCTCAACGCTTCACAAACACACCGTGAAACACTGCAAAAATAGGCTGAGACCTGGAAAATGCAAATTTCAAGATATTTGGAATATCTTATAATTTATATGATCTACACTATGTTGTCCCCAAGTCCTTGAATTTGAGGGTTTTGGACCTGGAAAGTCCTTGAATTTGAAGTTAACCGAGGTGTGGGAACTCTGCTACCCTCTCTGAAATTGCCTACCCTACTTTTAAGTGTTACCAAACTTTCTATTCATCAATTAATCCAAACAATATTATTCTAATATTATTATCTAAACAAAAATATTAATGTTACACTGAAGACTGGAGTAATGGTAGCTGAAAATTCAGCTTTGCATCACAGGAATAAAATACATTTGAAAATATTTTACAACTGAAAACAATGAAGAAACATAAAACGTCAGAGGCAGTGAATAGTATTTATATGCAGTGTAGACATGGCATGTATCCTTCTAATAAAAGACAACTTATGATGGATGTGGAAATAGAAGAGCTGAAGAAGAAAACACCTTAAACATTGTACTTTATTAATGCATTGTACTCTGTCATTGAAATAATTCCAGTTCAAGACTGGCATTTCAGTCCAACCGAGATCTACCTTCAGCAAGTCAAAGACAAGGTGAGTTCTAGCATGTTTTTAGCTTTCTTTAGCTTGCTTTCTTTGATTGTCCAAACTGTTACAGTTTAAGATGTTTTAGCCCTGGTAATTATGAAATAGATCAGGTGGTTTTTGTGAGTTGTTATCAATGTTGTGTGTTTCATTTAAAGACAGTTCAAGCTTTCTATATATAGATATTTTTATCATGTCAAGTGAAGTCACCTTTATATATTGCTTTTTACAATACAGATTGTATCAAAGCAGCTTCACTGTGATAACATGAAAATAATACAACACAGATCAATAATATTGTTGAATATTAAATATCCCTGACTAAGCAAGCCAAAAGCCAATGCAACAGTGGCAAGGAACCAAAACTCAATCAGGTGACTGAATGGAGAAAAAAACCTTGGGAGAACCCAGGCTCAGTCGGGGGCCAGTTCTCCTCTGGCCAACAAAGCAACAGTGATTACAAAAAAAATTGGATTGAAACATTGAGGGGCGGTTTCCCGGACAGGGTTTAAATTAAGCCTGGAGTAGGCCTTAATCTAGAATAGTTAAAGCTATGGTATACGATGTTAAAAATCGGTCGAGACGGTAGGGAAGTTTTAAAAAACTCATCCCGCCCCTCCACACACACCCCCCTCCCCTCTGCGCTACTTGATCCCTGACGTATGTCACGTTTGAGTTCACGTCAACGCAAGATTAGCAACACATGAAATGTTCTAAACTCCCCACCACCATTATAATACTACTAGTATTGCTAAGGTTTTCAGTAATTGTTATTGCAGCACGCAGCGCATCTTGTTCAAATTCCGATCGGCTCGAACAGAAACCTCGAACAAGAAATATAATTACTTTGAACCGCGATCGGCGATGCTAAACGGCTAACATTCCAATGCCGACCGGCAGCATGAGCAAGTTGTCAAACTGATAAAAAGCCACGTAACACGTCACACCATAAAAGAATAAATAAATGTTTACCTGCTCAACAAAAAGTCATCCGTGTCAGCGTCGTTTTCAGCCCCAGATCTCCCTGAAGCTTTCTCCAATGGTCAATGAAGGACGCTATATTTATCCTACTTAGAGTCCGGCGTTCTTCACATTTCTTTTTAATATCTGATCTTTCCTCCACAGACTTTCTCTTGCGTCCAAACTTTACAGTAGAGGCAAGCAGGGGCCGCTTGCTGTTGTCGTTTATATTTTTATCCATTGCTTTATCCATTGCTGATCTGACGCTACTAGCTAGCTACCATAGACAGTCTGTCAGCTGTTTGCTCACGCACGGAGGGGGCGGGGGCGGGTGCGATTGGGTTGGAGACGCGAGCGCCAGGCGGAGTTTCAAGTGGAGCTGGTGATTGGATGAGAGCAGTTGACCAATATAAGCTGTGCGGCCGCACAGCTTACATTGGTCAACTTTTCTGCGGCTGTACAGCCAATAGAGTGAATGGATTTTTTTCGTTCTTTTTTCTATTCATATTGTTAGGATTGTACTATATAAACATAACCAGCATCTAAACGAGGATATTAATAATGAACAATCTTTGAAGTCGTATACCCTAGCTTTAATCGTGTCTTAAAAAATGGCTTTTTGTAACACAGATTAGTACTTAATCTGTGTTACAAAAAGCCATTTTTTAAGACACGATTAAGTTACACTTGGACTATGGAGTCCTGAACTAAAATAAATCAGATTAAATTAAAACCAACTGTGCTAATCTGAATTAGCATGACAGAGGTTGCCTATAAAACACGGAATGAACCAAGAAAAGCTTAAAATTGCATGGAACTGAGAAGAAAATCCAAGGAAAACAATGGGATCAGAAAAAGATTGCAATCAAAAAACATAAACTAACAAGAGAAAATTATTTTTATGCAAGCTAAATAATCTGCACACAGCTATGGAATAAAAGAGAAGAAATGTTGGAAATTTGTGTGTGTATATGTATATAACAAAATACATGTAAAATCAACGATGTACAACTAGAATCAATGATGTTCTTTAAAGAATGGTTTTCATTTAAAATGAATTATTCAAACAACTCATAGTCTATAATTAATTCTTCTTGTTTATTCCTGTGATTTACATAACAAACTTACTAAAACATTACTTTACACATGTGGGGTTCGGTGTTGACAGTCTAAAAGCAATACTTTCAACTAGAGTAGTACCTAGGGGTTGCTTTATTAATTATACAGCTTGAATTTTTGTAGCAGGTCTTCGATCCAAGGCTTCACCAAAACGGTAACCCCCAAAAACACCAACATAACATAAACGTTTAAATAACAACATAATAATAGAACATTAAATATTCTCTCTGTTTTCTCATCTTAATAAAATAATTGCATAAAATATCACTTTATTTAAAAATTTACATTTCAGCCCTGTGCAAAGCATGATGGGAAGTGAATGTCATGTATAGGTTACTAGATTGAAACATTTCAAAATTAAAACATCAAGTGAAGTCAAAGTTAAGTGACCATTTCAAGTTAGTTTAACAAGAACTAATCACATTTTAACAAGAAACCCGATACAATTAAAACATAATTAAATGATATATTAATATATGTACTGAATGTGTGTGTATCCAAGTAATGCAGGTGTCTTCTTTGAAACACAAAGTTAATCTGAAGTTAAACCTGCCTCCTGGTAGGTTTAATTTAAGACTCAATTTAGTCCTGGAGTAACTGTAGTCTTCCTCCAGGAAATCGGCTTATTAAACTCTGGATTAAACTAAAATCTAGGACTATTTAAAGCCATGACATAGAAAGCAGATTTTTGTTAATCAGGTTTAAAGGGCCGTTTTATTCTAGGACTAGGCTTAATCTCTGTCCGGGAAACCGCCCCTGAGAGTATTTGTCCATTTCCATCTGTTTGTAAGTCGAAGTAATCACGCCAGTTTGTAGACGAGATGTTGAGGATCAGTGCCGATGGCTGTCGTGTCAATGAGGCCGGCACTTAAAGGTGCATTATGTAACATTTCATGTTAAAAATAGCCATTTTTCTAACCCATACATGCTTAAACAATTGCCTGATGGCCTGAATGAGCCCTTCTCTGATCACTGTGATTGCCTCTATAACCCTGTACAGTAAAATAAATTAGATTCGGACTCGAATTTGAGACTGGGCGTGACGTCATGCACGTTCACGGCACGCTCGCCTGGCTATGTCTGGCAGGTTTGTGTATTCGCCGCCATTCTCCATATCAGAGAAGACAACTCGAGCAACACAACTTTCGACAAAAGTAGAAGATGGATTCAAAGAGACCGACGTTCATCTTGTAGATAGATGGAGACTAAAACCAAAGTTTTCTACCACCTCCGTTTCCCCCTCACACACACACACATACAGTCCACTCCAAAAGTATTGGAACAGTAAGGCAAATTTCTTTGTTTTTGTTGTTCACTGAAGATATTTGGGTTTTAGATCAAAAGATGAGTATGAGACAATAGTTCAGAATTTCAGCTTTTATTTCCTGGTATTCACATCTAGATGTGTTAAACAACTCACAACATACCACCCTTTGTTTGAACCCACCCATTTTTCAAGTGAGCAAAAGTATTGGAACAAATAATCTTAAAGTAAATAACATTTAATATTTGGTGCCATAACCCTCGCTTGCAATAACTGCCTCAAGCCTGCGACCCATCGACATCACCAAACTGTTGCATTCCTCATTTGTGATGCCAGGCTTTTACCGCAGCTTCTTTCAGTTCTTGTTTGTTCCTGGGAGTTTCTCCCTTCAGTCTCCTCTTAAGGAGGTGAAATGTATTGTGTTAAGGTCAGGTGATTGACTTGGTCAGTCTAAAACCTTCCACTTTTCCCCCCTGATGAACTCCTTTGTTTTGTTGGCAGTGTGCTTTGGGTCATTGTCCTGCTGCATGATAAACTTTCTCCTGATTAGTTTCAATGTATTTCTCCATAAATTGGCAGACAAAATGTTTCTGTACACTTCTGAATTCATTCTGCTGCTACCATCATCAGTTACATCATCAATAAATATCAATGAGCCTGTTCCAGAAGCAGCCATGCATGCCCAAGCCATGACATTACCTCCACCATGCTTCTCCACACTTTGGCCTTTCCATCACTTTGGTAGAGATTAATCTTGGTCTTATCAGTCCACAAGATTGTGTTCCAGAACTTTTGCGGCTCATCTCTGTACTTCTTTGCAAATTCCAATCTGGCCTTCCGATTCTTACTTCTGATGAGTGGTTTGCATCTTGGCCTCTATATTTCTGCTCTCTGAGTCTTCTTCGAACAGTGGATTGTGATACCTTCACCCCTGCACTGTGGAGGTCGTTGGTGATGTCACTTACTGATGTTTTGGGGGTTTTCTTCACAGCTCTAACAATACTTCTGTCATCAGCTACTGTTGTTTTCCTCGGCCGACCTGTTCGACGTCTGTTACTCTGTACTTCAGTAGTTTCTTTCTTTTTCAGGGCATTCCATATTGTTGTGCTTGCTATGCCCAATGTTTGTCCAATTAATTATGTTTTAGGACTAGGTGAAACAATCCCCTGTTTAAGACCTGAGGTATGAGTGGTGACGATGCATCCATCAAAGTGGTTTCCTCTCTTTAGTGGTGACAGGTTTTTGGTCTGAGTGGTAACAATGCGTCCATCGGAGTGATTTCCTCACTTTGGTAATGGTTTAGTGGGATAAGAATGGGGGTTTTAAGCTTCAATGGGGTCATCAGGTGGGCACCCCCCTTCTCTGCTGTTTCAATGATAGGCACGACACCTCCAGAGGGCTCATCGGCATCACCTGGCGTCCCAGGTGTGCCCCCCTCTGCTTTCAACCCTTAAATGTCACAAGTGGTATTAGGGGCCCAGTTGGACTCTCCCCTTTTCACCCATATCCATCGGCTTGCTTCTTCTGCTGCACCTGAGAGGGCTTTGATGGTTTGGCTTAGGGTTTGGTCTCACACTCCCAGTTCCATTAGGAGCCTGATGGTTGACTTGCCCACAAAGCCTCTGCAGCCGACTTCCACTGGGCAAACCTTGGATTTCCATCCGCGTTGCTCAGCATCAGCTGGCAATTCGGTGTCCTTGAGTCTCTTGCGCTCAAATGCCTCCTCTACAGCATCCTCCCAGGGAACAGTAAGCTCTATTATGTACACGATGTGGAGCGATGGGGACAAGAGCACAAGGTCTGGTCTTGGGTTTGATGTAGCAATCTCAGAAGGGAAGTAAAGCCTTTGGTTCAAATCTGCCACCAATTTCCAGTCACAAGCCTTTCCAAGCTGGCTGATAACCGTTGTTGTATAGCCTTTGGCTGTCTTTACCCCTTTTCGAATGAACTCCCTTGCATATGTAGGATGGAATGATGGAGGAGGCAGGGCATTGTTCTTTAGTTGGCTGCACTCCAAGGTGGCTGCTAGGCACTTCAGGACATGGTTGTGCCGCCAGGTATAGCGGCCTTGTGACAAGCTTGTCTTGCATCCAACCAGAATGTGTTTGAGGTTTGCGGGAGATGGACAAAGGGGGCATGTTGGGCCTTCTCCGTACCACTCGTTGAGGTTCGAGGGGGAAGGCAGGACGTTGTACATTGCACGTAAGAAAGCTGATGTGAAATGCTTCCATGCTCATCAGCTCCCTCCAAGAGAACTTTCTCCTCTCAACACCCTCCCATCTCATCCACTGACCTTGCTTGGCTTGTGAGACAGCCTTTGCACACCTCGTTGCCTGCTTGTGCCGTCGCACCTCCTCGACAACCAGCCGTCGCCGCTGAGCTAGAGCTGCTCTATGCCACGATGGTCTGCTCTCTCTAGATCCGATGCCTCCTCTTCCCTGTTGCACATTGCCAATGATGTCTCTGTGCCTGAGGTCTGACTTCGCCTGGTGAGTGGCTTCAGCAGGGTTCCATTTCCTTCCGGTCACCAGGGTAGGAGCTGTTTGGGAAACGCATGGATCACGGGACTCTGTTAGTGTCATTTCCAGCCTTACTTTAGAGCACTTGAATTCTTCAACCATGCTGGAAACAGGAATCTCCAAGATGCCTCTTCCATACAGTCCTATGTTAGTAAAGCATCTGGGCAGTCCCAGCCACTTTTTGGCAAATGAGCTGATCACTCTCTCCAGCTTTTCTACCTTTGAGATTGAGACCTCATAGATGGTAAGAGGCCACATCATCCTAGGTAGTAGCCCAAAATGAAGGCACCACAGCTTTAGTCTGCCAGGGAGCATGGTCTTGTCGATACATTCAAGGCTGTACATGGTATCTTGCCTAAGCTGGTCTACCTGCTCTGTGTCCTTGAGGGTGGCATGGAACCAACGTCCAAGACTCTTGACTGGCTTCTCTGCCACTGTTGGTATAGGAGGATCTTTTGTGACGTCATTGTTTACGTTTGTCGCGTTGCATCATGGGAATCGTGTGGCAAAGATACCTGCAATTTGATTGTTTTGCACGTTTGGAGGAGGATTTAGAGAAAAGGATGGTTCACTCTTGCTGTGTGGTCGATTGTACGGGTTGTTGGGGGCCTGATAAAAAGTTTTTCATTTAATTTCATTTTAAATAAATAAATAAATAAGAACACTGATCAATGAAGACTTACCCGGCTTTGCAGTGAGCAGTGATTATTTCTCCGTTCTGCGATCACCCACGGGAGATGCGAATCACGCTGTGACTTTGCTTGGCCAGGTCTAACCTCTGCTTTAACAGACTGATCTCATGAAATGGCGCATGTATAACACTCCAATTCGTATTTCCAACACGCATAATCACTTTTCAGCGTGTTTATGAACGCCATTGACTTAATGTTACATTACTGTATATAAATATGACCTACCCCAACCCCGTACCTAAACCTACCCGTCACTGTGGTTAATACCATTTATGAGTCTTCCCTTACCATCCTAGGAAAAAAATATTGCTCCCCAGATGTAGATCTACATTTTGCTTCGTTTCGCTTCATTTAATGGCAGAGACATACACGCATAGCTCAAAATGCTTGAAGATAACACGCCACTTGATTTGAAAGTGGTGTGTATGTTTAAGCAAAAGTCATGATGTCATGTTGCTTTTAGCACTATCACTGCTTTCTGTTTGGCAGAAAAGATCGGCCCAACTTTTCGAGAAACAAAATAATCATAGGCCTCCCGACTTTAATCTTTCATGAGTGAAGGGTCCAGGGGTTTCTATTAAATAAGAATAAATGTCTCCCCAGCAGATTATAGTGGCCAAGACACGGACGAGTCGGATGGACGTTTTTTGACATCCCAAATCACATATGGGCTTTGAATAACTTCAATTTTGTCACCAATACAAATTTTGAGCTTCTCTCCAAACCTCCTCCGGTCGTCAGATATTAAAGTGCTTATATATTGTGGCTTTTGCCAGCTAACTCTCTTGAAAGTGCTTGTCGCATCTTTCAGCCGGTCATTCTATTGTTTTCTTGCCACCTAACGACTCGCGCATGTGTACAATGATGTCAACAAAGATCCTCCTATAGGCTCCTTGCCCACATAAAATCGCTGTTCCGACAGCTTTCCCTTGACGACTGAAATGCTCCTGGACTTGACTGTCTTTATTTCCATCCGAGCCCACTGGATGTTCTCCTGTAGCTTGTTCAGCAGGCGCCTAGCACATGTCTTGGTTGTGGTGAGGATGGTCATATCGTCCATATAGGCTCTGATGGGAGGGAGACGAAGACCAGGGCCCGTATTCATAAAGAATCTAAGAATTCTCTCAGAAAACTCTTAATTTAGCTTAAAAACTTTTACGTAGGATTAGAGTGATTCGGGACCGATCTGAGAGCAACTCTGAGTAAGGAAAAGATTAAAACTTTCATCTTTGCCGGGCGTACACCAAAAGACTTTGAAAAGATTTAGAAAAGACTTTATAAGATTATCAGCTCACACCTAAAGACTTTGGGTTCAGAGTTTTTAGTCTCAGACTAAAGATTTTACAAACACTGAATCTTGTAGTGACACTATTTACAAGACTACAACTAGATTATTTCAGCTTCCCACCAAATTCCTCCCATCATTCTAGTGCCGCAGTTGCATGAATGTGAAAGCAACATGGATTAGGGCGCGCACTTGTTCAGGAAGTAAAGTATACTGCGCATGTGTCCTTATTGTAATGACTTCAGTTAAATAAAACACTTGTAAGGGATGATAGTGCTGATGATTTACCTTGGATACGAGCGAGAGTGAATTCGAGCCTGAAGTGTATTCGTGCATTGGAATCAGAGCAACACATTTGGAAATCCCTGTCTCCTCAGAAGAGTCCGTTTACAAGCAACAGAAGTACACCTTATGTGACGCACACAGTAAACCTGTATTGTACACTCAACTGCGCATAATAGCAGCAAATGAATAGAAAAAAAAAAATATATATATAGGCTATAGGCCCTATACAAGGCGCACTTAAAAGCCTTTAATTTTGTCAAAAAACAACAGTGCGCCTTATAATCCGGAGCGTCTTATATCAAGCACCTTGGATAAATTGGTTAACAACGCTCCGCGTTATTAAATTCGCCCGTGAACTCGCGCTCGTGTCCATCTTATGCCCGCTTTGTCACACGGCCAGTTCAACCTCGTATAAATCAGGTTATGTGCGTCTCCCGCTCACGAGCACTAACTCTTAACAGACACACTGTCCCCGGCGCTGCTCGCAGAATGTTCATAAAGCGCTCCCTGTTCACAGTAACCGGGTCGTCTCATTCAAAACAGCCAGCTGTTGCTGTCAGCGAGCCGCCGCACATTGAATGCTCATATGAGTCAGCCTGCGAATGTAAGTTACGTGCCCGCCCGAGCGCGCTCACACTAATAAACGCCTCACCTCCGGCGCCACGCACTCGCTACATTCCCAGCACATCTAGTGGATGCATAACGTAAACCCAGTCGAACATGTGACTGTAGTATCTTATGTGCCCTATAATCCAGTGCGCCCTATATATGAAAAATGTTCTAAAATAGGTCATTCATTGAAGGTGCGTCTTAACTGCGGAAAATACGGCTATATATATTTACTAGGGCTGACTTCTAATAGTCGAGGATTCGACGATTCGATTCGGAGTGGTCTGATTCGACTATGAACGTTATAGTCGAATACTACACGGCCAGTACAACCTCGCATAAATCAGGTTATGTGTGTCTCCCGCTCACGAACGCTCACTCTTAACAGACACACGAACAGACACACTGTCCCCGGCGCTGCTCGCGCGTCACAGAATGTTCATCAAGCGCTCCCCGTTCACAGTAACAGGGTCGTCTCATTCAAAACAGCCAGCTGTTGCTGTCAGCGAGCCGCCGCACATTGAATACTCAAATGAGTCAGGCTGCGAATGTTACGTGCCCGCCCCAGCGCACTCACATTAATAAACGCCTCACCTCCGAAGCCGCGCACTCGCTACATTCCCAGCACATCTGGATGCATAACGCAAACCCAGTCAAACGTTTGACTGCAGTATCTTATGCGCCTTAATCCGGTGCGCCTTAAAGTGCGGAAAATACGGTATACATGCGTTTTATATTTAGCCTGAAATAGACAAGCATTCATGCGTGACAAAAAATCTTTAAGTTTTAGGAGGCAAAATATATTTTTTGTAATTCTTTGAATTACACTGCTCAAATCAGATGAGGAAGGGTTGGCTCTCCACAAAACATAAAATATTATTTTTCGTGTTCACAGAGAAAAAAAACAATGTTACAGACGTGACAGTTCTCCGACGGACACGAGCGCTCTGCAGCAGCACTTAAAGACTGCTTTAAAACTTTCACAGACCTCAAACAGAAAAACACAAAGCCTTTCTTTAAAGTGAATTTCGTTTTTTATATATTTTTTTCTTGATTTTAATTAATGTTTCATCAACCAATTGTCTGGATTTAATAAATAAGAAGGAAAAGCAGACTATTAGACTGCTGATAATCAAGGCACGGAGGCACCGATGTGCTGGAGCTCGTCTCATAAATATAGCTACCGCAACTCAGCGTATAAGTATAGTCTACTCCACAGACCTGAAACATATATCTATATTGAAATGTCTAGGCCTGCTTGTAAATAGAACGATTCAAAACGTAATGCTCTCTGCTTATGAAATGAACTGTGCATTTCTCTCTGGCGCATGCACTATGCGAAGATTGCGCAGCATCGTCAACTTCATCTTTATTAATAAACAATTAAAATGTCTCCTTGCTATATTTGTTCTTTGTGACAGCTTTTTATTTTCGGCAGTGCCGCTGCTACCCTTAGGCTAAAGCGTTAAGTTACAAGTTACAAGCTCACCACCGCATCAAAAACATGATTGCGTGATAAAAACATGAAAAATATACCTAAACATAGCCTAACTGTTTAGGGGGAAAAAAACACAGAATGAATAGCCTAATGCGCATACGTCCATCTCTTTTGTTTGAAATGGAAAAAATATAGCTGCCAGACCTATCTAAAAAAAAAAAGGTTCGACTATCAGTCGACTACGGCAAAATCTAACGAATCAGATTCGACTATGAAAATCCTTAGTCGAAAACAGCTATTTACCCACGTTCTGCTTTCTATCATATATCGAGCTATAATTTTTTTGCTCCATATCGCCCAGCCCTAGTAGATATAAAAACTTTTCTGGTAAGGAAAAAAGTCAATATCAGGAAACAATGTGTAATCACCATCACATCCAGCCGGCTCCCTGAGACAGCTCCCACCAGTGGGTCTCGAACTTGTGTCTCTGGTGTGAGAGGCGGACACGCCAACCTCCGTTTTATTGGTTGTTGATTGTTTTACGTCACTAGGACTACGCTAGGACTTACGATAATATCAAACATGTTTGATATGAAAGACTAGAGAAAGACTGGCATAAATCGGGTCGTCGACTGCCAATTATCACCTCACATTTAAAGATCGAGATGACGGGAGTGCGCCGAGACTCCAGTGAGATTCCTAAAGACTGCCGGTCTTTAGTCTGGGACTGTGAAAATCCTTTGGTGTAAGCCCAGCATTAGTGAGTAGGCGGGGCTGACCGCGTTGCTATGTATGACAATCTTTTGAAGACTGTGATTGGTTGGTTGTCCAAGAAGGAAAAAAAGAGCAATTTTAAGTATAGAGTTTACTCACACACACACACATTATATACATTATGTATATATATATATATATATATATATACTGTATATATATATATATATATATATATATATATATATATATATCCTTTTTACCATGCTGTTAATTTCCTAAGGTATTTGATTGGCTTAGAATGATTCCAATTACACTGATTGCTGTCTATTTAAATGGTGGTTTGAATCTTGGTTTTAAAATAGCATACATGGAATAAAAAAATGAGAGATGAGAAAGCCCGACTGGACAGAAGAACCGTGTTTACTGTTAGTCCAGTTAGTGGATGAACACTAGACCATCACTAAAGAAAAAATTTGGGCCGGGTGTCACGGTACAGAGCTAGAAGCAGACGTGGGAGCTTATTGATAGCGCAAATTATTAACGGTTCATTCCCCTGCTTGTGCGCACCAGGGAAGCCTGCTATATTCATAAATGAAGAGCTCTTTTCCAAAAAAAAATGAGTTTGTCGTGTCATTCTGCTGTGGACAGAACCCTTTCACTGCTCCATCAACGTTTCATGCCAAATCGCTATATTTCCTTGTTTAAAATGTACTGCAAGATACAGTTTCTTTCCAAACCGCGATAAGCGCCAGCCCTATTTTTAGCCTAAACGCTATAAATCCTCAAATTCAATGAGCGCTCTACACAATCCAGCACTGCGGCACTCTGAACAGAGGTTTATTATGTTCATTCATTCCTCAAAATGAGTCCTAGTTTTCTAGTCAACTAGTAGATCGTTTAAGCCATTTGTATTATCAGTAATCACATATATTGATTTAATTAAATGGGAGAGAAACCATATGAGCGTTTTTAATTGCCTATTCCGCATCTCAACGTATGCAAGCTTGCCACAAAGAACCGGCAAAAGTAATGATTATGCATGAAACATTTGAATTGTTTATTAATAAACTAGTGTTTTCTGTCAGTGTCAGCAACAAAGATAAAGTTGATGATGCTTACTCGCCATATTCGCAGTGAACGCGCATATAGGCCTATAGAGAGAAACGCATACTTCGAATTAGCCTACATACGCAGAGAGTTGCCAATTTATTTTAGTTTTTAATTGTTTTGTTTAAAAGTAGACATTTAAAGCTTTCTGTAGCCTAGTTCTCAGGCCTGTGTGAGGCAAGCGTCGCGGTGTTTCGGTTCATATATGAGACGCACTCCGGTTCACCTGCGCGCCTCTGTGTCCTGATTATATTGTCTGATATTTACTTCTAATGTATTAATCCAGTCAATTTGTCGATGAAACATTTATTAAAATGAAGATACAATTTATATGAAACGAAATTTACAAGCTTTCTACAAAACAAAACTCAATAAGTGGTCAAAATCATGTCTGACGCACTCCAAATATTTTCCGATATTGGGCAGCTTTTGAATTTTGATCCTATCTTACTCATCTCATGCGGTTCCCTTTTCATAGCCTACTCAACATAGATAAAATAATAAAAATAAGTAATGTAATATTATTTAACACAAATGTGAAACGTAGCCTATGTTTATTTATTTATTTTTTGTTTTGTTTTTTTTACTTATATTTAAGCGTCATGCTGCTCCGCTTTGCTCACATGTTATGTAGCCTGTGTGTGTGTGTGCATGTGCTGGAGGGGTGCCCATCCCTTTTTTGAATATCGTTATCATAAATTGATCATTTTTAATAATTCGTTTTTTTCATGCATATGTTGAAATTGGTACTATTTGTTTGAGGTTTGACACTTTACTAAAAATGACTTTACTAAAAATGATACAAAAAAATGGATGGATTTATAGCGTTTTGGAAAAAAATAAAATTAACTTTTAAATTATCATTAACAATATTGTTGTTTGATTTAATAATTATTGTTCAAAATGTTCAGACTGAACCAATAAAACATTTAAACAGGATAATTTGAATATTCACAAAATGTGTGGGTCTAGGTAAAAAATGTAGTTTTCCTGAAAACTATTGAAATGGATTTATAGCGTTTTGGAAAAGAGCTCTTCAAATGCAGTTGTTTTGAGCCTGCAAGGTGGGAATGTCCAGTGGAAACTAAATGAACTGCGACACAATAAGAGGTTCTGAAAGTGTTGTAATTGATTGTGTGATCACTGCTTACAGCTGGTTGTGACAGACCCAAATCATCAATGCTGCTTTATAGCATTTTCCCATTTTCCAAATATATTAATGTAGTGATGACTTTCATTTCTAGCGTTATGGCATATGCATATAGCATATCGTGTCGTGTGTTAGCTGGGATTACGCTGTGTCTGAGATATTAAAGTGTCTCTAATAAGATCAGTCACAAACATGATCCTTGCACGATCTCTTCTATAGCGTCTTATTAATTCACTGTCATCTATTGCAACACATTTCTTCTCCCTCTCCGTCTCTCTGACATTTTCTCCTCTGATAAAGAAACTCTAAAGCCTCTTAAAAGTCCTCATTCGTACTCCTAACAATTTTGACCTTAAGACCTCTTTTAAGGGTTAAGATTCTTTCTGAATTACTTTTCCTTTACTAGGATATTTTCTTTAATTTTAAGAGTAAATGCCCACATTTCTAAGAAATTTCTTAGAATTTTGTCACTAGGAGCTGCTTTTTGCATTAAGATTCTTTATGAATACGGGCCAAGATTTGAGCTTCTGACCTCCTACTACCAGAATTTCAGAATTGGCCTCCATTCAATTCATGAATTGGAATTTGAATTGAATTGACTCCGCCCCCCATGAAGTTGAATTTGAATTTGAATTGGAATGATAGGAAGTGGAATTAAATTCATGGCAATTCAAAGAAATTCCACACAGTCACACAACAGAAAGAATGTGTTGAATCTCACATGAGCGGGGCACAACGTAACGCTTTTTGACTTTCTCAGTTTGTGCAAATCTATTTAGAGTGTTTATTATGTGGTTTTGTTTTATTAATACAGTGTATACTTTTTTCTTGATTTACCCTAAAAGAATGGAAGTGAAATGTGACAACATGCCCCATAGGTGGGCTACATTGTAACATGTGAGGGATACACTGTAACATCACCATCACCGTTCACGAGACGCGAGTGCAACAGTTGCGTGCCTAGTGCGTTTACACTGAAAAACATTGGAACAGTAGCAGAGGGTAATGGAAAAACTTGTTCTTTGTGAACAGCCATTATTGCCAAAGAATGCTTTAATCAAGACATCTATATTTAGTTTTTTCACATGCATAAAATGAGTTAAATCATTGTCAAATCATTTTTGAGGAAAGATATGTACTTTTGCTATGGTTAAATAAATGTTCAGTGATATCTTACAAAGATCTCTGAATTTTGGCTCAAATTTTTCTCATTAGTGTTGAAATGGAAACTAGTAAATACAAGTTTCGTCATGCTAGCATGTGGAAGTATTTAAAACAAGTGTGTTACAACTAGCCCCGCGTCACGTTGTGCCCCACGCTCCCCTACAGTCAAGGTTAGGAAGTTTAATTTGGGAATGTAATTGCTCACTGTTATAAGTTACCCATTAAAAATGTGGTTAAGATTAATTTATTTGGATTACTTTATCAATGTAAAGCAATTTCCTTTTAATTCTGGGAAATGGCGCTACAATTACAATAAATCAAACTTATTATTTGTTCTAACATCCATTGCTGGGGGAAAACATTGCTGGTAGTATATGTAATGCAATCATATCTGACATTTATATTGTAAAGATATTGTTAAACACTTCACTTAAAATATCTATATGAATTTCTTAGAATTGTTATTGAATTGTAATTCTGCTTACTTTAATTCAAATTCGAATTGTAATTCGCCTTTGGCTAAGCCACGCCCTAGAATGTAAATTGACCATTCACAGCGCAGCCAGGAACAGAGGTCCGACCCTTTTTCACAGCGCTCCACTGACTTTCAACGCAGGCGTCTCATATTTCTAATCTCGGCAGGCTATTACCGTTGTAGTTTTATCAAAAATATGGTTAAACGTTGTGCCTGGGGCATTTGTAACACAGATGTGTTTCCCAGAGAGGTTTGAGAGGGGTGTCCTTTTTTTCCCTTCCCCAAACCGAAATCAAATCCTGACAAGTGTCGTCTTTGGATTAAACTGTATGGACGTCCTCAGTCAGATAAACCCCGAAGTTATACTATTTAGACCGTTTTATAATGTTTTAGGTTATCATAATGGGTTCTCATACCGGTTGATAAACTAGCACACGCTGCTAATAAATATAACGTTATACTCGTGTAGTCTGTTTGCTTTGTAATAACGATTATAGAAGTGAATAGAGACCTACCCAGCTTTGCATGAACAGTGTTGCTCCCTGATATTGTTAGTCCCGGCCTCCGTCTCGATTAGGATATGCGGTGTTTCATGTTTTGACTGTGACCGATAACGTTATGCTTTTGCCTCTATTTTAGATGCCTTGTTGTTTCTTGCGTCTCACCTGTACGTCTTGAATATAGCCTTCGAACGCATATGCAGCCCCTTTTGCCTACTTCTATCGGACACTTTATTTGCTGCTTTATAAAAGTTTGATAACATTTCAGCAGCAAGGGCTGTCACAGCACAAGCCATGTTGATACCAAACCAGAGCCCAGATGAAGTTGACGGAAGTAGCAACAGTAACTAAGGGGGGCGGGGCTTAGCCAAATGTGAATTCAAAGCCTGGATGGTGCATCCTGCCATTATTCCGATTTCTTACCGTTGCCATGCTGTGGTATACTCATTAGTGGTTAAGCATAGCTGCAGGTCTTGAAAATAGGATTTGACAATGCGGGTGATTTCATCTGGGATACTGAAATACTGAAATGCAGTCCAGAGGAGATTATGAGGAACTGACCCAAAGGGATTTGCAAGATCCAAGAACACAACATGGAGATCACTTCCATTTTTTTTGGCAGTTTGGATCTGATTCCATATCATGTTTGTGTGCTCTAAGCAACCAGAGAAGCCTGGTATCCCAGCTTTCTGCACCATGGTATCGATGTAGTGGTTCTTTTCCAGGTAGGCTGTTAGTTTGTTAGCCACTACACTGAAGAAGATTTTACCTTCAATGTTCAGGAGGTTGATTTGGCGGAACTGGCTGATGTCTACAGAGTCCTTTTCCTTCGGGATAAGGATGCCTCCTTCCCTCCTCCATGCCGTTGTAATTTCTTGTTTCTGCCAGACTACTTTCATTAGCCTCCATAAGCAGCGCAATACCCCTGGTGTGTTCTTATACAGCCAGTATGGGACTCCATTGGGTCCAGGGGAGGATGCAGCTCTTGCCCGACGTACAATTCTCTCCACTTCACTCCATCTGGGGGGAGTGATGTCCAGCTCATGTTCTGGGGAATGTATCGGAGGCATATCAGGTGGAAGAGTTGTTTCTCCGTCTCGCTGGCTATCAGTGTGGCTCTGTTTTAGGTAAGTTTCCAGATCTTTCTTTGATGCTTTGAGTTTGCCACTTTTTTCCTTTGTGAAAAGGTTTTTTGCAAACTTGTAGGGGTCTTTGAGGAAGTTTGATCTCGCTTGCTCCGTCATTTTACGCCTCCTCCTCAAATTCTTAGCTCTCCTCAAGGTTGCCAATTGGTTCTTAATTTCTGCCTGTAGCAGGTTAATTCCCTCCTTCTCCTCCTCTGGAGCTTTTCCATTGATTTTTCAGCTGCCTTTTTTCCTTGACTAACCGTTCTATTTCCTGCTGTCTTCTGAACTTCGTCGGGGTGGGTGGTGTTTTTTTCCTCTTTCCTGCCATCCCAAAGCGCTGTGCACCATAGTTGTAAATCAGGTCTTCCATTCACTCCAGCTTCTTGACTGCAGTTCCCCTCAGTTGTCCCAGGAGGTTACTGATGTCAGTGTCAATCGCCTGCCACTCCTTTTTCTCAGGATTTTGGCCACTTGACCTGTGTTTTCTGCCCCTGAATCTTATTCTCAGTTGTAGGCTGCGGCAAGTTGGGCTTGGTATTGGTTTAGTGGGATAAGAATGGGGGTTTTAAGCTTCATTGGGGTCATCAGGTGGGCAGTCCCCTTCTCTGCTGTTTCAATGATAGGCCCACGACATCTCCAGAGGGCTCATCGGAGCACCTGGCGTCCCAGGTGTGCCCCCTCTGCTTTCAACTAGGGCTGAATGATTATGGAAAATAATCGAATTGCGATTTTTTTAACCAATATTGCGATTGCGATTTAAAAAAAAAATTCTTTACCTTCTGTATTAGTCGACAAAGAGAAGCAATAAATCATTGTACAGTAGGGATGGGAATCTTTAGGCAGCTCATGATCCGATCTACTTTTTTTTATTAATTAATCTTAACAACACTTAAAATATGTATTTAATTACATGTGTAAAAACACATACTTTAAAAAATAATTATAAAAAAAAACATTGAATTAAACCAATATGTTAAGAATTTTAAATCGGCTTTATAAAAAAATATATCTTCATAATATAAAAGCTAGTAAATAAAGAGAAACAAACAAAAAAAGCATTACAAGCAATAAAGAAAGAGTGGTCTCAGTATTTAAAAGTAGGCTGTCTGAATGTTTATCATTCGAGAGCTGGAGTGATTTCCCCTCAGTTTAGATATGTTAAGCTGCATTCACACTAATGCACATATCTCTTGAAATTGTAAATGTGGTTTGACCTGTTGGTAAGAACTGACCGTGTTTACATTAATTTCGCGTCATAAAAGCATTTTGACTTGCAAGTTTATGCACATTTAACCAATGAGTCGCTCACGGCCGCATGCACGAGAGCTCTTCACAAAGCGTATTTTAAAATGAAAATGAAAAATGAAAGCAGCCTTCTCAGTGATTTTCATAGTTTTAATATATAAGCCAACTGCATTCCAAAAGACATAAATAATGCCTCTGTGTGAAGCATTTGTAAGGAAAATTCCCGCGGGAGAGAACGCGCACTTCAAGAGTATAACATCAAGCAAGCAAAGCGGCAAGCCCGCGAATGTCCTTGTAATTCGGTTCAACCCCGAACTTTATGAAATAACGTTACTATGTTTTGAGTAAGAGAGAGAGAGAGAGAGAGAGAGAGAGAGAGAGAGAATAGAAGCAAGCAGAACACGGTTCATTTCTGAAGCACGCGCAGAGTCATGTAAAGACACTGGGTCGGTTCTGATCAGGGGGGGAATTTGCATATCATAATTAATAATTGATAATTAATAATTATTCATACAGATTTGGATCAGACCGGTCTTACATGTTAATTTATTAATTTTACCCATATGCATACATGTGCATCCCCGCAATCAACCACAAATTAATTGTTATTGATTGCAAGGACCACGTTTTACAAGACAGGTAAAATCAATTAGCTCAATTAAGTTATATAGCTTGTGAAAAAAAATTCTGTGGCCACTAGAATCTGCCTTCCCTGCTCTATAACCAAATACCCTCTTAGGTATTTATAGTTCTGTAAAGCGTGTAGCTTTAAATTGACATTTCATTGACCCGTATTATGAGCAAGACAATCAGTCAAGGTAAGCATATTTTGTATTTAATAAAGTTCCTACTTAAGCATTCACTACGTTACAATGAAACATGTATTTACAAACATTAAAACACAAACTAAGACGACGCAGAGCGTTTAGACAATGGATACGCGTAAGTTGAGTGAGTTGGAGAGAGAGAGAGAGAGTGAGATAGAGTGAGTTGTAGAGCAAGTGAGAGAGAGTGGGTTGTTTGCCACACAGTCAGTTAACCTTTCTGAACACCACGAAAACACTTTAATGCCTCTTAGAAGCTCTAAAAGAAGGTATACTTGCAGGGCACATTGGGTCTGTGTGAGTCGCGGGCTCGTTGCTCGGCCCGTGCTGGCCACATGTCGGCTGGAGGTGCGCCGGTCCGGCGCGCGTGCATCACGTGAAGCGCGGCCGCGGCGTGTTTGCGCGGCCCGTCCCGGCTCGTTCATGGCTGCTTTGTTCCGTGGGGAGTCACGTGGCGTTCGTCGGCATTTAGCGCCAGTGTTTGAAAGGCTGAGAGTCTTTGAGGTGACGTTACCCGAGGAGATAGTTCGGCAAAGTCCACTTCCTTTCCTGGAAGACAAACTTGGTAGTCCACTTGAGGAAAAGATGAAACTTTTAGACGAACAAAAGGAAAGATCCATGGTTGGATCAGAGTCCCGTGAGGTTTACATGTTGAGCGCTGGAAAGTTCAGAAGAGGGCGAGGGCGGACCTGCGTTCTCACATTTATCACCTTGGAGAAATCCATCCCCTTCCTGTTGGTTTGAGCCAATCGGAGAGTGGATGTTGCACGCGGGAAGCTTTCTTTTGTTCCTCAGCGCGCGCTTCTCGTGGAAGGGGGTGTGTTCGATGAGGGTTTTGCAATAGCAATTTGATCTTCATTGGCAGTAAAACGAATTAAAAATACACTTTACTTTACATCTCTATGCATATTCGAGTGTTTCATTCAATAAGCATTCTAGAGATATCAAGGAACATTCTGTTATATCAAAGGAATATACACTTATGTTTCAAATGCATGACGAAGGTATTTTTAATTCCTATTTAAACTGTGACCAAACAAAGTTATTTCACTGTGACATGGGGAAGACACGTATACATAAAAACCATTGAAAACATTTTGTTGAATGTTTTTAAACACCAAAAGTCCTTCTCGAAAACATTCCACACATTCCGATGTGTGGGGGAAGTGAAAGGTTTGTGTGTGCGTGTATGTGTTTCAGAAATTCGCCTGGCCAAAATCCTTACAGTCATCACGCATCTGTGTTTAAAAACTAAGCTCAGACTCGATTCTGAATTTCTTTGAATCGATCCAGCATTGTTGGGGAGAGAATAAATAACACAATATCACATACATTAAAAATAAACAGTTCTTTTCTGAACGCCAGACCGCGTACAGGGCAAGTTGATGCTTGATCTTGCAGACTGCTCCCGTGTGTCACGTGACCAGTGTAATCGCAGTCGATTTCATCTCTTGCGATTACAAAATCGCCTTTCATCATATCGCGATTTTATCGCAAATGCAATTAATCAACCCTTCAACCCTTAAATGCCACAGGTGGTATTAGGGGCCCAGTTGGAGTCAGAAGGAACAGTGATTACAAAACAAATTGGATCGAGACATTAAGAGAATTTTCCATTTCCATCTGTTTCCATCTGAATTTTCCATTTCCATCTGGTAGTCGAAGTAACCACCCCGGTTTGGAGACGAGATGTTGGGAATCAGTGCCGATAGCTGTCGTGTCGATGAGGCCGGCACTTAATAAGGATGAGTCGGGATGGGTCCAGGCGCAGGTCCACCATAGAGGGTCCCTCGGGAAAAACAGAGAAACGGATATTAGCGTAGACGCCATCCTTCTTTTGATGTACGAAGTACATCAGGATTTACGGGACGTGTTCCCAGTTCCGGCTGATCTAAACTATGCAGCCTAATTTGAATTTAGGAAGTCTATAGTGTGTTATGTGTATGCTAGGCCAAAGAGGTGTGTTTTTAGTCTAGATTTGAACTGACAGATTGTGTCTGCTTCCCGGACAATGTTTGGAAGATTGTTCCAGAGTTTTGGTGCTAAATAGGAAAAGGATACCACCAGCAGTCGATTTTGAAATTCTAGGTATTATCAACTGGCCGGAGTTTTGAGATCGCAATAGACATGAAGGACTATAATGCGTTAAGAGCTCGCTCAAGTACTGCGGCGCTAAACCATTCAGTGCTTTATAAGTAATCAGCAATATTTTAAAATTTATACAATGTTTTTTTTTTTTTTTTTTTTTTAAATCTTGTAAATCCATAATTCCAGAAGTGATATATGAGTGATTTAAGTGTTTGATCTAAGTGTGTATGTGAGCCGGTGTGAGTGTGGGTAAAGTATGTGTATGTGTGGGTATGTGTATGTGTATGTGTATTTGTATGTGTATGTGTGTGTATGTGTAAACAAAGTAACCATTTATTATTTATTACCATTGTCATTACCATCACCACCCCACTCCCCACTACCACCATATTGCCAATATTGTGTTGGTCGATTTTTATTTCCATCCTTCCTCCTATATAACAATTTCCATTGTCAATCCTGCATAAAATAAAAGATGATATAATAAGATAATATAAGATAACCTTCCCCCACATCTCATCAGTCCCTATCTTTTCCTATTTTTTTTTTTTTTTGTGTGTGTGTTATGTGTAATGTCTATGGTGCATTAAAAGAGGGAGTACAGTGCGAGAGTGTCTCAAATTGGGACAGAGATGCTGTCCTGTTGAAACCACTTCTCGCCTGTCTTGCCTGCCTTGGTGTTTGTGAGGTTTTCCATATATACATATTCCTTTTTTTTTTAAATTTATATGATGTTTAATTGGCAGCCAATGCAGGGTTGACAGAACCGGGCTAATGTGGTCATACTTCCTGGTTTTGATAAGAACTCGAGCTGTTCTTGTAAGAACTCGAGCTTAAAAGTTTGTTTATTAAACGTGCAGGGCAACCACCCAGTAGAGCATTACAATAATCTAGCCTTGAATGTCATGAACTAATTGTTCTACATTTGACAATGAGTGCATATGGTGTAATTTAGATATATTTTTAAGATGGAAAAATGCAGTTCTACAGATACTAGACACATGACTTTCAAATGAGAGATTAGTATCAAAGAGCACACCCAGGTTCTTAACCGACGACGAAGACTTAACAGAGCAGCCATCAAGTGTTAGAGAGTATTCTTGGCTGTTACGTGTGGAAGTTTTTTGTCCAATAATTAGAATCTCTGTTTTTTTCAGAATTTAGTAGTAGGAAATTACTAGTCATCCAATTTTTTATATCAGGAATGCATTCCATTAATTTTGTGAGTTGGTAAGTTTCGTTAGGTTTTGAAGAAATATACAGCTGGGTATCAGCAGCATAAGAGTAAAAGCTAATTCCATGTTTCCAAATGATATTTAGTGGTAGCATGCACAGGGTGAATAGCAGCGGTCCTAGTACTGAGCCTTGTGGTACGCCATACTGAACTTGTGATCGATTTTCTTGTCTATTTAAAAGAATGTTGTGGTCAATTGTGTCAAATGCAGCACTAAGATCGAGTAACACTAATATAGAGATACAACCACGATCGGACGATAAGAGCAGATCATTTGTGACTCTAATGAGAGCTGTCTCGGTACTATGATGTGGTCTAAATCCTGATTGAAAGTCCTCACAGATATCATTTCTTTCAAGAAAGGAACACAGTTGTGAGGATACTGCTGTTGCCAGTATCTTTGACAGAAAAGGCAGGTTCGAGATTGGCCTGTAATTAACTAATTCTGTAGGATCAAGTTGGGGGGTTTTAACAAGCGGTTTTATCATAGCTAGCTCAAAGGTTTTTGGTACGTATCCTAGCGACAAAGACGAATTAATGATGTTAAGAAGAGCATCTATGATATCTGGAAGCATATCTTTCAGTAGTTTAGTCGGTATAGGGTCTAGCAAACAAGTTGTTGATTTAGATGAATTAACAAGTTTGCAAAATTCTTCCTCTCCTATAGCAGCAAATGAACCAAATATTTCCTCGGGAGACAACAATGCACCCCCTGATGCGATACTGTAGTAGACAGTTGCATAGTTATAATTTTGTCCCTGATATTATCAATCTTATAAGTGAAGAAATTCATAAAGTCATTACTGCTGTGTTGCTTGGACACTTGGGCTTGAAGCTTTCTTTTCCAATGATGAAAACTACGGCCCTGTTTACACGAGAACGCGGTGAAAACGTAAAAATATTTTATTGGATGTGCCTTTCGTTTACACGGCGACGCGTTGTTGAGGCTTAAAAACGCAAAAAAGTGAAACCACCCTCCTGAGTGGAAATTTTAAAAGGCACCTATTATGCCCCTTTTTACAAGATGTAATATTGGTCTCGGGTGTCCCCAGAATGTATTTGTGAAGTTTCAGCTCAAAATACCCCACAGTTAATTTATTATAACCATTTAAAAATGTCATTTTGGGACCTGATTAAAAATGAGCTGTTATGGGTGTATGTCACCTTAAATGAAAATGAGCTGCATATCCCCGCCCTGCCTTTGGATGAGGGCGTAACTTGATACCTATGGCAGTCGGTAAGCAGAAGGGGAGAGCGAGAGACGCTCTGTTTTGAATGTCATTCAGCGTACGTTTGAATCGGAATATATAAATAGTACTAAGAGACTCCGGCAGAATAAACACATGAGAATGGACCAGTACGTCTTGGTATGGTTATTTGATACATTTATGTAATTATAGAGTTGTTGTAATCGCGTCTTTTTGCAAGTATGGATGTGCAACACACACACAGACACACACAAACACTAATGCTGGCACATTTTTTTTGAAACTACATACACATTCTGTGATAAAGTTTGCTACGTAGAAGCGAAATTACATTTATGCGAGGGACCTGTGGCGTCATGTTTACTGCTTCGGTGGCAAATGTGAGAAGATGGCTAACTTACAGAACAGCAACATATATGCAGTTTTTAATACAATATCTTTAAATATATATTTATAAACGTGTGGTTACACACTATACAAACAATGTTTAAATTATATACACAGACATCCTACGATGACAACAACTTTAGACGCATAATTTGTTGTTGAATTGGCTGATAGACTGAAATGACTATTTGCTCAAAAATCATAAAATACACTTTCTAAAGGTGACGTTGGATCGCAAACAGTAGACGACAATCCACACTTGAGGATTAATTTTTAAGCCACAACAACAGGATTCCATGAAAAATTACCGGCTGTCGTTGAAACAATGGAGGATGGTGTGAACAGATCACCGAGGGAGGGGTCTAGGCCACAACCACACTTGTCAATCAAACCCCTTTCTCACTTTCTGCGTCACAAAGAGCTGGATCTTAGAACAGCTCGTTCTGAGACAGTGCATATGATTTATTGAGAGTGAAAAAAAACCACTGGGTGGATTTTTATCATTCTAGGGTGGTTTTGCTCGCACACTGCCAACACACATTTATGTTCAAACACCATGTAAAAGTGAATTTTCCATAATAGGTGCCCTTTAAAAACGCTCCACCGCCGCGTTCCCGTGTAAAGGGTAAAAACTCAAAGTCTGCTTGACAGTGAAGGTTGTACGCAGGCACGTGGACTTGGTGTTGTTGTAGTATGCACTCCTAGCCGCCTGAAGTGCATACTATATTGACCTTCACACACTTTTGCATCACCATTTGCACGCGGATTTCCCAAACAAAACGCTCGTCTAAACGCAGAATAAAAAGTGATGACGCAACGCCACTTTTGCGTTTTCTCTTCAGAATCGTTTCCGTGTAAACATAGCCTTAGACTAGTCATGCAGAGCTATTTAATGTTTGGGCAATCAACCTAAAAGGCAACACCTGGGCAACAAGAAACACCTGTCAGTCACATGTTCCAATACTTTTGCTCACTTGAAAAATGGGTGGGTTCAAACAAAGGGTGGTATGTCGTGAGTTGTTTAACACATCTAGATGTGAATACCAGGAAATAAAAGCTGAAATTCTGAACTATTGTCTCATACTCATACTCATCTTTTGATCTTATAACCAAATATTTTCAGTGAAAAACAAAAACAAAGAAATTTGCCTTACCGTTCCAATACTTTTGGAGGGGACTGTAAGTGTGTAAATTACTCAAATGCCTTTCCTTTCATATATTTTAAATGACTTGCAGATTTATAACTTTATTACCTCATTATGACTGTAACAAAAGATGTGTGCGGCTGATGCTCCTTTGGTTATTGAACAAGAGGGGGCGTAGTTCTGCAAAAACTCAGAGACTTGTGTTTTGCACCTTTTAGAATAAGTCGGGATGGGTCCAGGCGCAGGTCCACCATATAGGGTCCCTCGGGATAAACAGAGAAATTAGCGTATATGCCATCCTTCTTTTGATGTACCAAGTACATCAGGATTTACGGGACGTGTTCCCGGTTCCGGCTGATCTAAACTATGCAGCCTAATTTAGAATTTAGGAAGTCTATAGTGTGTCATGTGTATGCTAGGCCAAAGAGATGTGTTTTTAGTCTAGATTTGTCTGTGAGGCATACGCTGAGTTTCGGTTAATTTATGATGAGGTGCGCTCCACTTCACGCGCAACAAGTGACCGTGTCGGCGCCTCCCTGTCATGATTATATTGTCTGCTATTTTGCTTATTTATTAAATAGAGGCAATTAGTTGATAAAAAATGTATTTAAAATTATGATACAATTTATACAAAACAAAATTCACTTTAAAGAAAGACTTTCTTAAAGAAAGACTTTTAATGAAGTGGTCAAAATCATGTCTGACCCACTCAATGTCTCCCGATATATCTATATATATGAAAAGTCATGCTGTTCACTTTTCATAATCAACATATTAGATAAAAAAAACAACAAAATAATATTTTAACAAATATGAAATAAAATGCACTTATTTAATGGCTACAACATGTATAGTTGGCCTAGACTCTATTTGTACAAATTGCTGCACATTCATTTAATTCTGAATTTTGCACACATAAATTAAAAGGCATTTGTTTATGTGCATAGTAAAACATATCTGCAACATTTATCAAGTTCGCGGATAATAAATCAGGCTATACTACGTACACAAAATCAGATGAGCCCCGAATATGAACGCAACGTGTTTAAGAAAACGTTAAGCATTTTCCTCCCATAGAAAACCATTGTAAGAACGCTTAATTTGGTTTAATGCTGATTAGAATGCCCCCTTATTATGTAGAAATAACAAGAGAGCCTAAGTTTTCTTTTCTTTTCTTCACCATGTAAATTAGGACTTCCATAGAATACAGCCTGAATATAATTGCTTCCAGAAATTATTTTTGGGGGTGCTTTGGTCTATCTTGGGGGCTTTCATTCTAGCACCGCCCATGCATATGCCTGTACATTAACGGGCATTTCTTCATAAATATTCAAAAAATTGCTAAATGCATTATGTATTTATGGGATTATATATGCCATTATGCATAGAAAAACTTTATGTACGCCTATACAACGAGTTACACAAAGTAACTTTAAAAGTAACTTCCCCATCACTCTGTTTCTCTGTTTATTTCAGCTTCTTCAGTGACAAAAGTTCCCTATTCTTCTCCACTTTTAATGTCACGATCCATATCCTCTGCTAGCCTGTGAGTATATGATCAGTTCAGATCTCTGGGGAAGGTTTAAACTACATTCTTTTTTGTCATTTCGCATAGTTTGAGAATTCGTTATTTTTATATTTGATTTATTAACATTAAACTGTTTCATAATCAACAGTACAAAACCGACACGGCAGAGAAATGTAAAACTAATTTTAATTACTTTCCAGATTTCTATGTTTGTTTGTTTTTAAAAAAAATCAACATCCCATGCGAACGTCTATGAAATATTATCTGTCGTGTGTTTTTTCAGGATAGTCTGTGCTTTAATTACTGATAGTCTGGCTTGTGATCTTAACATGAGTTTGTTTTTTCTTTCTCAGAGCTGATAGCATAAAAATAGACAGCAGGGGGCTCTCTCACAAAGTAAACTTATCCTATTTTTCTGTATACTTGTGTGGTTTTCTGTAGAGTATATATAATTCTGTTGTTACTTTGCGATCCTATACTTCTGTTTCTCCATCTAGACAGAAGCCTTGAGTAGGATTTGTCTCAGAAGCTCACCGCAGAACTGCCGCATAGGTTTGTCAATACTTTTTTGGTTTTGGATCGCCTGGACAGGGTTTGTAAATGTTAAAGATGCACTGATGTGGCTGTTCTGGGCAATTACAAAAGTTTTTACAAAGATTATGTAGAAATTATTATTTATACAATGGATTTCCTATTTTATAATTAATCAAAATAATAATAATACAAAGTTTTTTTTATAATCAAGAATATAATGCAATATTATTCAAAAACAACAGCAAAAATATCCTAATGTGATTATCTTACTTACAAGGAATAAATCCAACCAAAGAGAGAAAGAAACCCCAAGGAAAATAACACTTCAAAAAAATATCACAAAAAAAGTTTTCATTCATTCCATGGCGAGAAAAATATTTCAAATAAAATATCCATCTAGATTCTTTCTGATGAAGGACACATTCTATGTTTCCCCCATCCACGCGGAGACGTGGACAAGTAAAGGATAATGTACATCCAGCCGGTTGTTATCGCAGAATAAACCCTGACAGGGTGATCAGGACACCTATGTGAAGAGAGTAGTTGCTAGAAATCACTGCAAGTTCAAACTATGGAGATTTTCTGGGATTAACATACCGCTGAATGTCACGATTGACCAATCCACAGTGCAGTGTAATAATTTATTATTTCTTCTCACAGCACTCATATGTTCAATATTTCATGTTCTGTTTTGTCTAATAGTTTTACCTTGATATTTTGTATGACAGACAATAAATCAAGTAAATAACATTCTCAGAGCAACATGTAACACACTGTTTTATGTTGTAAACCTTGTTGGTAAACAATTTTTTTTTTTAAACTACTACTTCTAATATTATTTCTACAGTCCGCTACTAGCTAAAAAAATGCAACAAATTAATTTTAGTTTTTGATTCATTGATAAATTATAAAACCTGAAGCCATTACATTCAGCCTGCATTAAACTTGAAAATGCCCCAAGATAGCAATAATATCAGACTGCTGAGAAATTCAATGCCATGAAAACATTTTTAAATAGTTTTTTGTACATTTTGGTAGCCAAAAAATAATCAAACTAAAATAAAACTCGAAAATTCTGAAAACAACAAACTAACAGTAATATTGTGAAAACTGTACTGTAGATAAAAAAAGAAATACAAACTGAATTAAAGATTCAAAAATAAATTTGCCATGATCTCACCACTGTATAATTCTTGCAGTTTCATTTGATAATTAATTCAATATAATCCATAATAGGCTCAAACATACGCCCTAGTGTCAGAGTTGACTCCAGCACAGGAATCAACTCTCATTGTTGACTCCGTTACTGTGTCTGAAATCGCTCACTCCTTCGTCAGAGAGTTGTTGCAGAAACAATGTCACAGTCATGTAGTTTAATCCTACGTGCAGCTTGCATTGTAATTATACCCCGTGCCAGCTTTGTGCTTTCATCGGTTGTATATTAATTAGGTTTGCCATGGTATTGTGTTCATAATCATTAAACTAATCATAATTTTTTAAAAATGCCAATAAGAATCAACACATTAAGTGTACATTTTTGTATAGACTAGATATTATTTTTATTATCTTGAATAATGTTCAAGCAGCTTTTTTTGCACTTTAAGAGAGATATCAATGCACTTATCACCCTGCCTCACCTGACCTTTTAGATCAATTAGCGAAATTCATTAAAGAATAAATGACCTTCTCTCTCATTTATTTTACTCTGAAATAATATATTAGAGGCTTTTTCTCGTGATTTTTCCCTCTTTAAAATTAGGTACTATTGGCAACAACTAGGAAACGATCGTGAGGCATCATTTCAAGGTAATGTCATCTCTAAATTGAACTAATTTTGCCAGTCACACTAAAAGTGTGTTGTTTTAGTAAAAGTAGTTTTAGACTTTGCGTCGGAAAAAAATAATTGTCTACATTTAGTCTGTAATAATGACGGCAATCTTTTATTCTTATTGCCGACACTGTTTTGACTGATGCTGGGTTCACACTGTATGATTTAGTGATAGTCCTTTATTACTGTTGCTTGTTTGTATGTACTGAACATGTCAGACTCTGGGATCTCAGTTGTCAATCATTTCAAAACACGCAAGAAGACTTATCCGAAGTTTGACATCATCAATTCATAACGCCCCTTCTTTTTAAAGAAGTATACTTAAAGTTAATTGTATTAAGTATACTTAAAGCTCCTGTCCGTAACTTTTTGGGGTTAAAAATTATCCAAAATAAACATTTGAGCAAGTACATAACCAGCCAGTGTTCAAAAACTATCTGCTTAATTAGTTTAAATCAAAACAGTAAGCTTGTAACAATGTTTTTTAATTCCAGTTATACTGGTGGATTTCCGCTGGAAATTTGAGCATGTCTTTGCTTCATTACGTCATTACGTCATATATCTGTACACATAAAGGAAGAGTCACGGCTAGTTGTAGTGTGAGTGTGAGGATGTTGGAGGTGGAGATTTATAGCCTTTTCTCACCGCACTTGATATAATTAAACATTACTTTTATGGTGGATCCAGAAAGGTTCAAACGACAATCATCAGTGACAACTGGAATGGAAAAATGCAAGACTTTTGACTGAGAGTTTGGAAAAAGAGACCAGTCGGGCATGCGGAAACAAGGATAAATATCTGAAGGACATTAAATGTAGTCACGCAATGCTGAAGTTGTTTACATTAACAATATGAGAACAAAGTATAATTTGCTCAGTTTAACTTGATATGATAAGTTATCGTTAGATTTAATCTGCGTGATTTACTGCAATGGTTTTTTCCTCTCAGTTGGTCAGAAGATTACTTGTTGTTACTTGTTCAGGTGACATTTTAGGCTGAAAATTCTTATGTTGGTCATACTTCCAAAAAGAATAATCTGTGATTCTGAATGCCAGGATCTACACTGGCGCAGTGACTGACAGCTGCACATTCTGTGCTGTGCTGAGCAGAGGTACAACACATGTAAAGTTGATAATTCCACGAATGACTGCAATTGCAGATTTCAAAGAGCAAAAACAGAAGACTTAAATGTGGGTAAGTGTAATTTATAAAAGCAAAATTTTAAACAAAAAGCTGAGATTTTACGTTTTTGTCAAAGAATAAGTCTGGATTGGATTCAGAAAATGAACCAAATATTTCCTCAGGGAGACAACAATGCACCCCCTGATGCGATACTGTAGTAGACAGTTGCATAGTTATAATTTTGTCCCTGATATTATCAATCTTATAAGTGAAGAAATTCATAAAGTCATTACTGCTGTGTTGCTTGGACACTTGGGCTTGAAGCTTTCTTTTCCAATGATGAAAACTAAGGCCCTGTTTACACGAGAACGCGGTGAAAACGTAAAAATATTTTATTGGATGTGCCTTTCGTTTACACGGCGACGCGTTTTTGAGGCTTAAAAATGCAAAAAAGTGAAACCACCCTCCTGAGTGGAATTTTTAAAAGGGACCTATTATGCCCCTTTTTACAAGATGTAATATTGGTCTCGGGTGTCCCCAGAATGTATTTGCGAAGTTTCAGCTCAAAATACCCCACAGTTAATTTATTATAACCATTTCAAAATGTGATTTTGGGACCTGATTAAAAATGAGCTGTTATGGGTGTATGTCACCTTAAATGAAAATGAGCTGCATATCCCCGCCCTGCCTTTGGATGAGGGCGTAACTTGATACCTATGGCAGTCGGTAAAGCCTAGTTCACACTACGTGATTTTAAGCCCGATTTAAGCCCGATTTGCAAATCGTTGAGTCGCCGACAAGTCAGGGTGTTATCGCGTGCAAATCGCGGGCGATTAGCGGACGATTAACGCTCGCCAATCCGTTAGTGTGAAAGAGCCAACAACGCATCAAAGACAGCTCGCAGACAGCTCGCAGACAGGTCACCGAGCTCAGAAAAATATCTAGCCTGCTAGATATCTCGAGCAGTCGCGCGACTCAATCTCAGTGATGTCATGAGTACAGCCAATCATAGCAACGCATGGGTTGAGGACACCAGGTAAATCTTACTTTTTCTTTTTTGCATTTTTTTTCTCAGAGCAGATCGTCGAGCAAACAGTGTGCAGCACTAGTTTCTGTCTGACGTCCATATTCGCGTGTTATGTTCTTCTCTGTAGTTTCGCGTCATTTCTGGTTCGTTTTATTGCGTGGTTTTTCGTTACAAAACATGGTTTCTAGACCAGATAGAATCGTGTTGTTGTCAACTCGTTATTTGTTTGATTATTTTCAGGATTTAGACCGTACTATAGTACTGAAACAGCTCTCATTGAGTCACAAATGATATGCTCTTATCATCCGATCGTGGTTGTATCTCTATGCAGTGCGTTGTTAACTCGTGTAGTGAGTTACCTCCTGTTGTGGATCAATCACGTTGTGTTGTGTGGTGTGAACAGCTAAACAACTTGAACACTCATGATTTCACTGAGAGCAAGTCATGTAATGTGAACTGCACAGTTCAGCCCAACATTTTCAAATCATGTAGTGTGTGAACTAGGCTTAAGCAGAAGGGGAGAGCGAGAGACGCAATGTTTTGAATGTCATTCAGCGTACGTTTGAATCGGAATATATAAATAGTACTAAGAGACTCCGGCAGATTAAACACATGAGAATGGACCAGTACGTCTTGGTATGGTTATTTGATACATTTATGTAATTATAGAGTTGTTGTAATCGCGTCTTTTTGCAAGTATGGATGTGCAACACACACACACACACAGACACACACAAACACTAATGCTGGCGCATTTTTTTTGAAACTACATACACATTCTGTGATAAAGTTTGCTACGTAGAAGCGAAATTACATTTATGCGAGGGACCTGTGGCGTCATGTTTACTTGTCGTACAGGTGCTTCTGTGGCAAATGTGAGAAGATGGCTAACTTACAGAACAGCAACATATATGCAGTTTTTAATACAATATCTTTAAATATATATTTATAAACGTGTGGTTACACACTATACAAACAATTTTTAAATTATATACACAGACATCCTACGACAACAACAACTTTAGACGCATAATTTGTTGTTGAATTGGCTGACAGACTGAAATGACTATTTGCTCAAAAATCATAAAATACACTTTCTGGAAGTGACGTTGGATCGCAAACAGTAGACGACAATCCACACTTGAGGATTAATTTTTAAGCCACAACAACAGGATTAACCCACGAGTCCACGACAGAACACTTATGTTTCCATGAAAAATTACCGGCTGTCGTTGAAACAATGGAGGATGGTGTGTACAGATCACCGAGGGAGGGGTCTAGGCCACAACCACACTTGTCAATCAAACCCCTTTCTCACTTTCTGCGTCACAAAGAGCTGGATCTTAGAACAGCTCGTACTGAGACAGTGCATATGATTTATTGAGAGTGAAAAAAAAAACCACTGGGTGGATTTTTATCATTCTAGGGTGGTTTTGCTCACACACTGCCAACACACATTTATGTTCAAACACCATGTAAAAGTGAATTTTCCATAATAGGTGCCCTTTAAAAACACTCCACCGCCGCGTTCCCGTGTAAAGGGTAAAAACGCAAAGTCTGCTTGACAGTGAAGGTTGTACGCAGGCACGTGGACTTGGTGTTGTAGTATGCACTCCTAGCCGCCTGAAGTGCATACTATATTGACCTTCACACACTTTTGCGTCACCATTTGCACACGGATTTCCCACACAAAATGCTCGTCTAAACGCAGAATAAAAAGTGATGACGCAACGCCACTTTTGCGTTTTCTCTTCAGAATCGTTTCTGTGTAAACATAGCCTTAGACTAGTCATGCAGAGCTATTTAATGTTTGGGCAATCAACCTAAAAGGCAACACCTGGGCAACAAGAAACACCTGTCAGTCACATGTTCCAATACTTTTGCTCACTTGAAAAATGGGTGGGTTCAAACAAAGGGTGGTATGTCGTGAGTTGTTTAACACATCTAGATGTGAATACCAGGAAATAAAAGCTGAAATTCTGAACTATTGTCTCATACTCATACTCATCTTTTGATCTTAAACTCAAATATTTTCAGTGAACAACAAAAACAAAGAAATTTGCCTTACCGTTCCAATACTTTTAGACGGGACTGTAAGTGTGTAAATTACTCAAATGCCTTTCCTTTCATATATTTTAAATGACTTGCAGATTTATAACTTTATTACCTCATTATGACTGTAACAAAAGATGTGTGCGGCTGATGCTCCTTTGGTTATTGAACAAGGGGGGGCGTAGTTCTGCAAAAACTCAGAGACTTGTGTTTTGCACCTTTTAGAATAAGTCGGGATGGGTCCAGGCGCAGGTCCACCATATAGGGTCCCTCGGGATAAACAGAGAAATTAGCGTAGATGCCATCCTTCTTTTGATGTACCAAGTACATCAGGATTTACGGGACGTGTTCCCGGTTCCGGCTGATCTAAACTATGCTGCCTAATTTTGAATTTAGGAAGTCTATAGTGTGTCATGTGTATGCTAGACCAAAGAGATGTGTTTTTAGTCTAGATTTGTCTGTGAGGCATACGCTGAGTTTCGGTTAATTTATGATGAGGTGCGCTCCACTTCACGCGCAACAAGTGACCGTGTCGGCGCCTCCCTGTCATGATTATATTGTCTGCTATTTTGCTTATTTATTAAATAGAGGCAATTGGTTGATAAAAAATTTATTTAAAATTATGATACAATTTATACAAAACAAAATTCACTTTAAAGAAAGACTTTCTTAAAGAAAGACTTTTAATGAAGTGGTCAAAATCATGTCTGACCCACTCAATGTCTCCCGATATATTACTCATCCATCTTACTCATGCTGTTCACTTTTCATAATCAACATATTAGATAAAAAAAAAACATAATATTTTAACAAATATGAAATAAAATGCGCTTATTTAATGGCTACAACATGTACAGTATAGTTGGCCTAGACTCTATTTGTACAAATTGCTGCACATTCATTTAATTCTGAATTTTGCACACATAAATTGAAAGGCATTTGTTTATGTGCATAGTAAAACATATCTGCAACATTTATCAAGTTCGCGGATAATAAATCAGGCTATACTACGTACAAAAAATCAGATGAGCCCCGAATATGAACGCAACGTGTTTAAGAAAACGTTAAGCATTTTCCTCCCATAGAAAACCATTGTAAGAACGCTTAATTTGGTTTAATGCTGATTACAATGCCCCCTTATTATGTAGAAATAACAAGAGAGCCTAAGTTTTCTTTTTTCTTTTTTTTTCTTCACCATGTAAATTAGGACTTCCATAGAATACAGCCTGAATATAATTGCTTCCAGAAATTATTTTTGGGGGTGCTTTGGTCTATCTTGGGGGCTTTCATTCTAGCACCGCCCATGCATATGCCTGTACATTAATGGGCATTTCTTCATAAATATTAAAAAAATTGCTAAATGCATTATGTATTTATGGGATTATATATGCCATTATGCATAGAAAAACTTTATGTACGCCTATACAACGAGTTACACAAAGTAACTTTAAAAGTAACTTCCCCATCACTCTGTTTCTCTGTTTATTTCAGCTTCTTCAGTGACAAAAGTTCCCTATTCTTCTCCACTTTTAATGTCACGATCCATATCCTCTGCTAGCCTGTGAGTATATGATCAGTTCAGATCTCTGGGGAAGGTTTAAACTACATTCTTTTTTGTCATTTCGCATAGTTTGATAATTCGTTATTTTTATATGTGATTTATTAACATTAAACTGTTTCATAATCAACAGTACAAAACCGACATGGCAGAGAAATGTAAAACTAATTTTAATTACTTTCCAGATTTCTATGTTTGTTTGTTTTTAAAAAAAATCAACATCCCATGCGAACGTCTATGAAATATTATCTGTCGTGTGTTTTTTCAGGATAGTCTGTGCTTTACTGATAGTCTGGCTTGTGATTTTAACATGAGTTTGTTTTTTCTTTCTCAGAGCTGATAGCATAAAAATAGACAGCAGGGGGCTCTCTCACAAAGTAAACTTATCCTATTTTTCTGTATACTTGTGTGGTTTTCTGTAGAGTATATAAAATTCTGTTGTTACTTTGCGATCCTATACTTCTGTTTCTCCATCTAGACAGACGCCTTGAGTAGGATTTGTCTCAGAAGCTCACCGCAGAACTGCCGCATAGGTTTGTCAATACTTTTTTGGTTTTGGATCGCCTGGACAGGGTTTGTAAATGTTAAAGATGCACTGATGTGGCTGTTCTGGGCAATTACAAAAGTTTTTACAAAGATTATGTAGAAATTATTATTTATACAATGGATTTCCTATTTTATAATTAATCAAAATAATAATAATACAAAGTTTTTTTTATAATCAAGAATATAATGCAATATTATTCAAAAACAACAGCAAAAATATCCTAATGTGATTATCTTACTTACAAGGAATAAATCCAACCAAAGAGAGAAAGAAACCCCAAGGAAAATAACACTTCAAAAAAATATCACAAAAAAAGTTTTCATTCATTCCATGGCGAGAAAACTATTTCAAATAAAATATCCATCTAGATTCTTTCTGATGAAGGACACATTCTATGTTTCCCCCATCCACGCGGAGACGTGGACAAGTAAAGGATAATGTACATCCAGCCGGTTGTTATCGCAGAATAAACCCTGACAGGGTGATCAGGACACCTATGTGAAGAGAGTAGTTGCTAGAAATCACTGCAAGTTCAAACTATGGAGATTTTCTGGGATTAACATACCGCTGAATGTCACGATTGACCAATCCACAGTGCAGTGTAATAATTTATTATTTCTTCTCACAGCACTCATATGTTCAATATTTCATGTTCTGTTTTGTCTAATAGTTTTACCTTGATATTTTGTATGACAGACAATAAATCAAGTAAATAACATTCTCAGAGCAACATGTAACACACTGTTTTATGTTGTAAACCTTGTTGGTAAACAATTTTTTTTTTTAAACTACTACTTCTAATATTATTTCTACAGTCCGCTACTAGCTAAAAAAATGCAACAAATTAATTTTAGTTTTTGATTCATTGATAAATTATAAAACCTGAAGCCATTACATTCAGCCTGCATTAAACTTGAAAATGCCCCAAGATAGCAATAATATCAGACTGCTGAGAAATTCAATGCCATGAAAACATTTTTAAATAGTTTTTTGTACATTTTGGTAGCCAAAAAATAATCAAACTAAAATAAAACTCGAAAATTCTGAAAACAACAAACTAACAGTAATATTGTGAAAACTGTACTGTAGATAAAAAAAGAAATACAAACTGAATTAAAGATTCAAAAATAAATTTGCCATGATCTCACCACTGTATAATTCTTGCAGTTTCATTTGATAATTAATTCAATATAATCCATAATAGGCTCAAACATACGCCCTAGTGTCAGAGTTGACTCCAGCACAGGAATCAACTCTCATTGTTGACTCCGTTACTGTGTCTGAAATCGCTCACTCCTTCGTCAGAGAGTTGTTGCAGAAACAATGTCACAGTCATGTAGTTTAATCCTACGTGCAGCTTGCATTGTAATTATACCCCGTGCCAGCTTTGTGCTTTCATCGGTTGTATATTAATTAGGTTTGCCATGGTATTGTGTTCATAATCATTAAACTAATCATAATTTTTTAAAAATGCCAATAAGAATCAACACATTAAGTGTACATTATTACATAGACATAGACTAGATATTATTTTTATTATCTTGAATAATGTTCAAGCAGCTTTTTTTGCACTTTAAGAGAGATATCAATGCACTTATCACCCTGCCTCACCTGACCTTTTAGATCAATTAGCGAAATTCATTAAAGAATAAATGACCTTCTCTCTCATTTATTTTACTCTAAAATAATATATTAGAGGCTTTTTCTCGTGATTTTTCCCTCTTTAAAATTAGGTACTATTGGCAACAACTAGGAAATGATCGTGAGGCATCATTTCAAGGTAATGTCATCTCTAAATTGGACTAATTTTGCCAGTCACACTAAAAGTGTGTTGTTTTAGTAAAAGTAGTTTTAGACTTTGCGTCGGAAAAAAATAATTGTCTACATTTAGTCTGTAATAATGACGGCAATCTTTTATTCTTATTGCCGACACTGTTTTGACTGATGCTGGGTTCACACTGTATGATTTAGTGATAGTCCTTTATTACTGTTGCTTGTTTGACTGTACTGAACATGTCAGACTCTGGGATCTCAGTTGTCAATCATTTCAAAACACGCAAGAAGACTTATCCGAAGTTTGACATCAACAATTCATAACGCCCCTTCTTTTTAAAGAAGTATACTTAAAATTAATTGTATTAAGTATACTTAAAGCTCCTGTCCGTAACTTTTTTGGGTTAAAAATTATCCAAAATAAACATTTGAGCAAGTACATAACCAGCCAGTGTTCAAAAACTATCTGCTTAATTAGTTTGATTCAAAACAGTAAGCTTGTAACAATGTTTTTTAATTCCAGTGATACTGGTGGATTTCCGCTGGAAATTTGAGCATGTCTTTGCTTCATTACGTCATTACGTCATATATCTGTACACATAAAGGAAGAGTCACGGCTAGTTGTAGTGTGAGTGTGAGGATGTTGGAGGTGGAGATTTATAGCCTTTTCTCACCGCACTTGATATAATTAAACATTACTTTTATGGTGGATCCAGAAAGGTTCAAACGACAATCATCAGTGACAACTGGAATGGAAAAATGCAAGACTTTTGACTGAGAGTTTGGAAAAAGAGACCAGTCGGGCATGCGAAAACAAGGATAAATATCTGAAGGACATTAAATGTAGTCACGCAATGCGTTGCGTTAATGTGTTTACATTAACAATATGAGAACAAAGTATAATTTGCTCAGTTTAACTTGATATGATAAGTTATCGTTAGATTTAATCTGCGTGATTTACTGCAATGGTTTTTTCCTCTCAGTTGGTCAGAAGATTACTTGTTGTTACTTGAAGAGCTCTTTTCCAAAACGCGTTAAACGCCATTTTTAAAAAAAATGAGTTTGTCGTGTCATTCTGCTGTGGACAGAACCATTTCACTGCTCCATCAACGTTTCATGCCGAATCGCTATATTTCCTTGTTTAAAATTTACTGTAAGATACAGTTTCTTTCCAAGCCGCGATAAGCGCCAGCCCTGTTTTTAGCCTAAACGCGATAAGTCCTCAAATTCAATGAGCGCTCTACACAATCCAGCACGGCGGCACTCTGAACAGAGGTTTATTATGTTCATTCATTCCTCAAAATGAGTCCTAGTTTTCTAGTCGACTAGTAGTAGATCATTTAAGCCATTTGTATTATCAGTAATCACATATATTGATTTAATTAAATGGGAGAGAAACCATATGAGCGTTTTTAATTGCCTATTCCGCATCTCAACGTATGCATAAAGCTTGCCACAAAGAACCGGCAAAAGTAATGATTATGCATGAAACATTTGAATTGTTTATTAATAAACTAGTGTTTTCTGTCAGTGTCAGCAACAAAGATAAAGTTGATGATGCTTACTCGCCATCTTCGCAGTGAACGCGCATAGGCCTATAGAAACGCATACTTCGGATTAGCCTACATACGCAGAGAGTTGCCAATTTATTTTAGACATTTAAAGCTTTCTGTAGCTTAGTTCTCAGGCCTGTGTGAGGCAAGCATCGCGGTGTTTCGGTTCATATTATGAGACACGCTCCGGTTCACCTGCGCGCCTCTGTGTCCTGATTATATTGTCTGATGTTTACTTCTAATGTATTAATCCAGTCAATTTGTCGATGAAACATTTATTAAAATGAAGATACAATTTATATGAAACGAAATTTACAAGCTTTCTACAAAACAAAACTTAATAAGTGGTCAAAATCATGTCTGACGCACTCCAAATATTTTCCGATATTGGGCAGCTTTTGAATTTTGATCCTATCTTACTCATCTCATGCGGTTCCCTTTTCATAGCCTACTCAACATAGATGAAATAATAAAAATAAGTAATGTAATATTATTAAAAACAAATGTGAAATGTTTATTTATTTATTTATTTATTTTTTAACTTATATTTAAGCGTCATGCTGCTCCGCTTTGCTCATGTTATGTAGCCTGTGTGTGTGTGTGTGTGCATGTGCTGGAGGGGTGCCCATCCCTTTTTTGAATATCGTTATCATATATTGATCATTTTTAATAATTCGTTTTTTTCATGCATATGTTGAAATTGGTACTATTTGTTTGAGGTTTGACTCTTTACTAAAAATGACTTTACTAATAATGATACAAAAAAATGGATGGATTTATAGCGTTTTGGAAAAAAATAAAATTAACTTTTAAATTATCATTAACAATATTGTTGTTTGATTTAATAATTATTGTTCAAAATGTTCAGACTGAACCAATAAAACATTTAAACAGGATAATTTGAATATTCACAAAATGTGTGGGTCTAGGTAAAAAATGTAGTTTTCCTGAAAACTATTGAAATGGATTTATAGCGTTTTGGAAAAGAGCTCTTCACTTGTTCAGGTGACATTTTAGGCTGAAAATTCTTATGTTGGTCATACTTCCAAAAAGAATAATCTGTGATTCTGAATGCCAGGATCTACACTGGCGCAGTGACTGACAGCTGCACATTCTGTGCTGTGCTGAGCAGAGGTACAACACACGTAAAGTTGATAATTCCGCGAATGACTGCAATTGCAGATTTCAAAGAGCAAAAACAGAAGACTTAAATGTGGGTAAGTGTAATTAATAAAAGCAAAATTTTAAACAAAAAGCTGAGATTTTACGTTTTTGTCAAAGAATAAGTCTGGATTGGATTCAGAACGATTATCAAAACATAAATAGAGTCGATCGAGTCCATCAACACCCCTAAAGCTTCACAATTATCAACCCTTCCTGCGTCGACATTTCATTAGGTAATGACAGGCAGTTTTGATCTTTTTATATGTTGGGGTGTAACGATACCCTCGTGTCACGATTTAAAACATATCACGATACTGAACTCACAATATGATACTATTGCGATACTCCAAGACATTTGATAAAAGATTAACAAAATAGTATTGTTGATTTAAAATGCTAAATTTGATATTACAGTGTGTCTGTCAATGAATAGGCTGGGAGTTGGTGCTGCTAAAAAATTGCTGTGACAATGGTGACACCAGGATAAAATATTCATGATTATGAATCTGAAGCTGAAAATACAGAATTATTATGCTTGCACTCTGTCACTGATTAGATTTATTTAAATATCGTAGGTCACTTTTTACTTGTAACATAAGACATTTGTCATTATCAGGGCCCACAAATATTCCCCATTGCTTTATTATCAGAATATGCAGCTGTCTTCCCCTGACATGCAATTTTTTCTTACGGAAATTTCTGTTTCTGACTGTAACAAATTATAGCTCAACATTCACCATATCCTCCATGGTAGGTGCTTTTTTGCTAATTCCTTTTGTAGGCATTCATTGTCCTCTGTACTAGAGTATTTTGTATATTGGGATCACTTTGGATATACTGATCCTCTTCTGAATCTCCTTCCTCTTACAACTTATATCCAGCAGAATTTCTTTGAGAAGCGTTAACCATGCTACAACCTTTTTAGTTGCTCAAACTTTTTTATTAATCCAAATCATATTACAAAACAATAGATTACAAATTATTAACACTTTTCTTTTTTCACATAAAAAACTAAGCATAACAAAATAAAATAAATAAATAAACAAAACAAAATAAAATAAATAATAATAATAAAAAAGAAAAAAATTATCTATATACACACACACATATATATATATATATATATATATATATATATATATATACATACACATATAAGAAAATGGCATACATGAGTGCGCACAGATACATTTAATCATGTATTAACCAGGAGGTAGGGTTTTAAGAGATTTAAAGTAGGCTATAAAGGGATGCCATTTACTGAAGAAGTTGCTCTTACGAGAACTTTTTCCAGTTTCAGAAAGAACATACAGTAGTATCCACTAACCATTGGGAGGTTGCTGGAGGCTTATTAGATTTCCAGTGGAGCAAAATACGGCGTCTAGCTAACAAGGAGGTAAAAGATATAACGTCAAGTTGTTTGGAATTAAACTGAGACCAGATTTTTGGTACACCAAAGATTGCTATGGTGGGGAAAACATCAATTCTAATTTTTAGCACTTTAGACATAGTTGTAAAATAACTGACCCAATAATTTTGCAACATAGGACAAGTAAAAAACATATGACTCAAATTGCACAAAAGCGCATGACATCTGTCAGATCTGTCTTCAACATTGGGAAATATTTCCAATAGCCTGGCCTTAGAAAAATGAATTCTGTATAGTACTTTAAATTGTATGAGGCCAAGACGTGCACAAATTGCACTAGAGCGTATTCTGTCCAGAGCGCTTGCCCACCAATCCTCTTCAAAACTTTCCCCTAACTCCCCCTCCCACACTCTTTTAATTCTGTCAAAAGAACAATCACTTACACCTAAAAGACAACCATACATTTTTGAAATTTGTGACTTGTGATACGGATTGAGTTGCAGAAACTCTTCCCAAACTAGCAACGTGGGCAGAGATGGGAACCTAGAAAATAAGGTAGCAGAACCGTGTCTGATCTGCAAGAAACGATACACGTGGGACTCTTAACAACTCCAAATCAGAGGATAACTGTACATAACTACAAAATGTACCATCTCTATACAGGTCTCGGAAACATCTCAAGCCTTTTGTGTGCCACTGCTTAAATACAGGATCAGAAAGAGATGGAGGAAATATATGATTTTCCAATAGTGGCATCAATGTTGAGGCAGAATTGAATTTAAAATGTCGCCTAAATTGGCACCAGATACGAAGTGTGGATACAACAATTGGATTATGAGTCAATGACGCCGAAGAGACATTACAGGATAAGGGTGAAGTAGCAAAGCCAATGGAGAGGTAGATATACACGAATTTGCTTCCAATCTGCACCATGTTGTAGTGGACGAACTAAGCCAAAATGTTATCTTGTGAATATTTACTGACCAATAGTAAAACATAAAATTAGGTGAGGAGAGTCCACCATTCAGATGGCATCTTTGAAGCAACGATTTGCGAATTCGGGGCACTTTACCACCCCACAAAAAGTCAGACACAATCTGGTCAATAGATTTAAAAAACTTTTTAGGAAGAAACAAAGGAATGCACTGAAAAACAAAAAGAAACTTAGGCAACACATTCATTTTTACTGCATTAATCCGACCTATCAAAGATAGAGGCAGATTACTCCACCGCTGAAAATCAGACTTGGCTTGTTCTAGCAGAGGGGTGAAATTACCAGATACAAGAGAGGACATCGAATGAGTGATATTGATACCAAGGTATCTGAATCCTGATCTGCTTAATTTAAATGGAACATCTGACTGCAAAAGGCCCTTAGCCAGTGCATTAATCGGGAAACACTCACTTTTGTGGAGATTTATTTTGTATCCAGAGAAAGAGCCAAATTTTTGCAACATGGATAAAATAACTGGAAAATTTTGAATTGGATTGGAAACGTATAATAATAGATCATCTGCATAATAATTTATCATCTGCGTGATAATTTAATTTCAATGCCTGACCTCACCACTCCCTGCAGTAACGGAGAGGACCTCAAAGCAATCGACAGCCGTTCAATGGCCAGGGCAAAAAGCAAAGGGGAAAGTGGGCACCCTTGTCGTGTTCCACGTCCAAGCCTAAAATAGGTGGATCTATTGTCATTAGTGTGTACACTCGCCTGAGGCGAAGCATATAAAAGACGTATCCAATTTGTAAATTTATGTCCAAATCCAAATTTTTGAAGCACAGTGAAAAGATACTCCCACTCTACACTATCAAATGCTTTTTCAGCATCAAGAGAAATAACAACCTCAGGTGTCTTGGCAGAGTGTTTAAGATTAATTATATTTAAAAGAGTACGGACATTAAAAAATAACTGTCTCCCCCTAATGAACCCTGTTTGCTCCTCAGATATAATCTTTGGAAGTATGTTTTCAATACGAGATGCCAACACTTTGGCCAGGATCTTGGCATCCACATTCTGTAAGGAAAGGGGCCTGTAAGAACCACATAGCTTAGGATCCTTATCTCTTTTAAGCAACATAATTATGGATGCTTGTGTAAGTGTTTCTGGTAGGAAACCACGCTCTAAAGATTCCGTATACACTGACAGAAGTAATGGGGATAATTTGTTCTGAAATTTAAAAAAAAAACTCGACAGGAAACCCATCGGGCCCAGGGGCTTTATTACCTTGCATCCTTTTAATTGCCTGATTAATTTCGTTTGTGTCGATTGGTGCTTCAACATCACCAGCGACAGCTGAATCAATCGTGGTGAAATTTAAGTTCTGTAAAAAGACAAGTCATATCATGGGCATCAGACGGAGATTCAGAAGTATATAGCAAAGAATGAAAAGACTTAAAGGTGGCATTAATACCTTCAGGTTCAGATATTAAATTACCAGATAAGTCCTGAATCTGTGGAATCAAACGACTAGCTGCTTGACGTCTTAACTTATGAGCCAAGAGGCGACCAGCTTTATCACCATGTTCATAATAAGTACTACGAGAATGCAAAAGGAGCCGCTCAGCCTCTTCAGTCAGAACTAAATCAAGTTCAGCTTGTAAATCGAGACGTTGTTTAAATTTAACTTGTGAAGGGGAATTGGCAAGCAGCTGATCAATTTGACAAATATTTGAAGTGAGTTCACGTATCCTCATGTTACGAACTCTCCTTGAGTGTGCAGAGTAAGAAATAATCTGTCCCCGAAGGTAAGCCTTAAGTGTTTCCCAAAGCAATGAGTAAGTAACCACCCCATCTTGATTTGTAGCCAAAAAATTGTCAATGGAATTTGAAATAAAATCAATGAATTTTTCATCAGATAACAGAAGAGTATTCAACCTCCATAGCGATGAATATCTAGGCTGCACAGAAAACTGTATATCCACATTAAGAGGGGCATGGTCAGATATAACAATAGCATGGTAAGAAACAGATTTTACTTTAGATATCAGTGAGCTATCTATAAAAAAATAATCAATACGGGAATATGACTGATGAGCTTGTGAGAAGAAAGAAAATTCCTTATTTTGAGGGTTATAAAATCTCCATGGGTCAACACAGCCATTTTTGGACATAAATTCCACTATTGATTTAGACATAGATGTTGGAGTTATTGTTCTGGAGCTAGAGCGGTCCAAAACAGGATCGATTACACAATTAAGATCGCCACCAAAAATAAGCAGATGACTATTTAATGAGGGGAGGATCTCAAATAACTTGTTTATGAAACCTGGATCATCGATGGTGTAGTATGGTGCCAACAACAATCAAATATCTTCCATTTTTATCAGTTATTACCTTAGTAGAGGAAAACTGAACCCTTTTATTAATCATTATCGCAACCCCTCTAGCTTTTGAATTGAAATCAGAGTGAATAACTTCCCCTATCCAAGTACACTTAAGCTTCAGATGATCTTGGTTTCTCAGATGTGTCTCCTATAAAAAGCGATGTCTGTATTTAACCTTTTCAAATGTGCAAATATTTTTGACTTTTTGATAGGGCTTCCCATGCCATTAATGTTCCAAGTTACAAATCTTATTGCAGAACTGACAGGATGTGGCAAATTACCATGATAATTAGCCATCTACTTAACTAAACTAAAACAATTCCCTTGCAGGGAAAAACCTCCTGTAAGACGCACACAAAAATAAAAAGAAATTCAACCCTCAGAACATTCCCACCCACCCATGCACATACACTATGCGCATCCCCAAATGACGCGGACCCATGTGCAGACTCCAACTGGAGCCAACCCAATGATTCACTGCTCACGATTAAAGATAAACAAAAAGAGTGACCTGCAGAATATGACATTCAGTATTGCAAACGCACATTAGAACAAATTTAAAAGATGACTCCAAATATGCCCAGGTAGGCTGATAATTAGACAGCAAGCATATAAAAATCGTTTGTATTTGAGACACTGTGCCAAGCTCAAAAATAAAATAAAAAAGTAACAAGTAATAAACAGTCACATTCGTGTGACATGCAATGTCTCATGTATAATACCATGGGATAACTTACCCAACACAACTCACATGCCTAAGCGCGTACACATTCACGCATCACTAGATGCATTCTGGCGAGGCTGTAAAGAATTGACATATGACTTAGCAAGTTCCGATGAGTTGAACTGTCTTCCGACGCCGTTAAAAGTAACGCGTAGCTTAGCTGGGTGAAGAAACCCAAACTTGACTCCAGGTATTGAGCGAAGTAGCTGACGAACACCATTGAAGGCAGATCGGGCGTGAGCGGTCTTTGCTGTGAAATCCGGGAAGATGGAAATACTCATGTCACCAACTTTGAGCTGTTTCTTTTCACGTGCCCGCTTTAAAACCTCAACACAGTCAGAGTGATAATGTAATCTTGCCACAATAGCTTGCGGGCGCTCCCCCGGTTTTGGCCTAGGTTGCAAAGTGCGATGTGATCTGTCAATGATGATGTCCCTCTCGATGTTGAGTGCCTCCTTGAGTAGCTTGGAAATCGCCACGGTTGTAGATGGATTTTCTTCTGGAACTCCTATTATCCTTATATTGTTACGGCGGGATCTAGCTTCCAGATCCTCACACTTGTCTTCTAGTTTAACCACAGCGGCCAAAAGAGACTCTACCTTTTCCCGAAGCTCGATGACGTCATCCAAACAGGTAGAAAGGGAATGTTCCATGTCCTTCACTGTGCCTTTCAGTGCCGCCATGTCCATCTGCATCGATACCATACTATTAGAGAATTCCGCTTTGACTGCCTGAAGCTCGCTCTTGATGGTCGCCAAGTCATCTCCTAACATGGACTGCAACTCAAAGCGAAATATTTCAGCCAGTTCTTTGCGCAACGAAGTTAGTATCTCCGTTTTAAGTGACTGTGTCTCGTCTGAAGTTGCCCCAAGCTCAGGGCCCGCCTCCGGGCTGTCTGAATCATGCTCTGCCGTTCCTCTCTCGATCTGCCATCGTCACTCCTCCTTTATGCTTCTGCTCTTCCGTGAGAGATGCGAGAAGATTGCATCTCACAGGTGTCTTTCATTATCACTAGCCTTGTAGACGAAAGAGTGATTTCTCTGAAGTTTTTGTGCTGTTCTGGATTAGTGGCTGTGACTTGTGGAGCTGTGCAATGTGGTGCATTGTGGGAGTTGTTGTCTTGCACACAAATGCACCCTTCAGTTATTTTGTCTTTTCTCAGTCAAGAGGGCACCAAATTTAAAAATTCTTTTACATTTCGACTACATATATGATCCACTTTCAATAAAGATTAATGTTGAAATGGGTGAAATGCTCCTTTAAGAATTGATTTTATAGTTATGTACATTTGAATATGTGTGCATGTTTGTAAATCCCTACAAAACCATGCCTGAACAAACTACTTGTCTTGTCTATAAATTTGATACAGAATTTTGTTTTATTTTATCACATCGGGGTAGGTACGCGAAACGAATTCACAACGCTTTATCTGTAGAGTGGGAAAGGGATCTTCCATAGGGAAAGGCTAGTCGGCACTTCAGCACCGCATTGTCATCGGGTCCAGGCTAAGCTCCTCGTCAGATCTGGATACGGCAGGCTGCGGGAAAACCTCTGGATAAACAAAGAGACTCAAATTAGCATAGATGCCATTCTTATAATGTAACGAGTACATCAGGATTTAAGGGAAGTGTTATCAGTTCTGACTGACCTAATCTATGCAACCTATTATATTATGTGTTTTCTAGGGCAAAGATATGTGTCAAGCTTTGAACTGACAGAGTGTGTCTGCTTCCTGGACAATGGTAGGAAATCTATTCCACAGTTTTGGTGCTAAATTGGAAAAGGGTCTACCGCCAGCGGTCGATTTTGATATTCTAGGTATTATTAACTGGCCGGAATTTTGAGATCGCAATATATGTGAAGGACTATAATGCGATAAAAGCTCGCTCAAGTACTGCGGAGCTAAACCATTTAGTGCTTTGTAAGTAATCAACAATATTTTCAAATTTATATGATGTTTGATAGGCAGCATATGCAATGTTGACAGAACCGGCCTTATATGGTCATACTTCTTGGTTCTGGTAAGAACTCGAGCTGGTGCGTTTTGTACTAGCTGTAGTTTTTTTATTATTAATCGTGCAGGGCAACCATTACAAAAACCTGTCATAAACCCATGAACTAATTGTTACGCATTTGTCAATTAGAGCATATGGCGTAATTTAGAGATAATTCTAAGATGGAAAAATGCGGTCTTACAGATACTAGACAAGTGACTTTCAAATGAAAGATTGCCATCGAAGAGCACACCCAGGTTCCTAACCGACGACGAAGACTTAACATAGCAGCCATCAACTGTTAGACAGTATTCTAGGTTATTACAGTTTTTCTCCGTTGGTTTGGCTCATTTCTTAAAACAGAAATTACATTCTCATAACTCTAAGATATGGCAAAACAGTCTTACAGTTCAGCACAACACTATCTCACTTGCAAAAGCTCATACCTCGCAAAAAAAAAAAAAAACAGTTCACTCATGCTTCAAAACTAAATTCAATTCCCATATACAGAGTCAGTGCCGCACAAACGTTCTCAACACTCTTGGTGCTTTTGCCAAAATAACGTGGATGGTTCGGCACAACACCATGGTTCATCTGCAAAAGCTCATACCTCTCCCAAAACAGTTCACTCATGTGTCAAAACTAAATTTCCTCGTCATTTAACCGGTCAGTGCTCCCCAAATGCTTAGTCCCTTTGGCATTGTGTAAGCACTGCAAGTCAAAATGTTTAGATGTTTTGTCACTATGGCAGAGGACCCAGGTGAAAAATAATTCTATTAAAAATATACTTTAATAAAGTGTACTAAGGATATTTTCTACATTTTGTACTATTTTCGTCAAATCCAAATATAGTTAGGTGTATTAAATTATGTATTAACTTCAACTTAACATCTATTTGACTACACTTCCAGTGTAAATAGTTTACTAAAATGGAACAACTTTCTTTAAACTTCAAGTGCACTAAAATACACTGATGAAAATCAAGATTCATGAGCAATTAAGCACACTTACAGTACAATTGCATTGTATCCCCAAGTGAAAAGGAAATATATATTTAAATTGTGCTAATTTTGTATTTTAAGTTTACTGTATTATGTATTAAATGTTATTTTGAAACAACTTTAAGTATGAAACTTTAAGTGTACTTTAATATGTATTTAAGTTCACTTTTAAGGTAATAATAATATATTTTATTATATTTAATTTTGTTAAAATGGAACTATTTTAAGTACATTTAGTGTAATATAATAGCACTTCTTTAAATTGTATTTTTAATACACTTTAAATCTACTTTAGAAATACAGCTGAAGTATATTTTAGCTTCACATTAAGTAGAACACTGTAAGACAGTATATTAAAAATATATTTTTACAAAACCATTAAATATGAAAATAATATATTTTAATGTATTAAAAATACAGTGAAAACATATAATTCAGTAAAACACACAGTAAAAAATATTTGTATAAAACACACTCAAACACTCTTTGAAAGATAGTAAACTTTAAGGCGCACCTCTAGCCCTCTTCACTGCGGTAACTTAGCTGACCTGGTAATCTGCTCGTCTGTGTTCTCTAAATATTAGATTGATGCTATCCACATTCGCTAGGTCAGAGTCAGGGAAATAATACAAAGCAAATTTTGGAAAAGACATGATTTCTGTTGAAATATCCATATAGTTGGAATACCACAGTATCCGTTGCCGCCCAACTTGTAATTTCAAATGGCAGTGTGTGATTGGACAATTACATGCATGCTTGGTTTGAAAAGCTTGGCTCTGATTGGTCGAAATTTATGCACCTCGAAATAAATGAACATAATTCTTCATATATATATATATATATATATATATATATATATATATGTGTGTGTGTCTGTGTGTGTGTATGTATGTATATATATACTGTATGTATATATATATATATATATATATATATTATGCATACCGGTATGCAATTAGTTAAACAATTCATTTGAATATCCGATATATTTTTTGATGTGTTATTTAAATATATTAAAATGTTAAACATGCTTTTCACTATATTTTTTAAAGCAAGGCTGAAGCATATGCTGTTACATAAATATTAAAAATAAATTGCAGTAGGCCTATACATGGTTATAATTAAGGTATGTGTAACCAACTAAAATATTAATCGTTTTGCTATACACACAAAGTAAACATTAAAAAACTTATATATATTAAAAGTATATGATTGTCTATAGCATATTTCTTAAAAGTGTAATTAAGCATATATTTACTACCAATGTACTTCTAGTACACTTTTTAGAAATATATTAAAATGCAATTCAATGTGTATTTTTAGTTAAATTAAAATAAGCATGTTGGATATACAAATGTATTAAAACATACTATTTGTATTTCAAATATATTTTTAATACATTTAATACTACGTCTTTTTCACATAATAGAAATACACTTAAAAAGGTATTGCAGCGCAAATTATAGTTGTGTTTAAGTATATTTTGTGCATACTTATAATTACTATAGACTTCTATACAATTTAAAATACATTAACAACAAAGTACACTTTCAAAAAGTACATTTAAAAAATAATTTGATTACTGGTCAATTAGTATACTTTTTGGACTCTTAAGTTGAACTTAATTACATCTTGTTTTAAGTATACTTTTAAGAAGTACATATCAAGTACTCTTTTAATAAAGCACAAGAAGTAGAAGCATACTTGTTTTATACTTCATGTACTTCATTCATATTTCTAATACACTAAAGTATACTACTTTTTTACCTGGGGACCATTGAAATGTCCCTCAGGTCCACCTTTCAGTCTTAGCCCAGTCCTTCATTGACAATGGTTACTGTGATGTTTTTTTTTTTTTTTGTCTAGCTAACAGAATACAATTTGTGTATAAAACTGAAATTTTTTTGTGTTTTTTTTAATTTTTTATTGTAGGGTAAGAGTAGCCTCCAAGATTTGATATCACACATTGCACTCATATTGCTAAGAAATTGACATTATCATTCACACACATAAAGTAACTTGCATACATCAGAGTTAAAAAAAAACATTCTCAAAACAACATAGAACATTCCTATGTAACTGGAGGTGTGTCCATGTTCTTCACAAGTTCAATATACTGCTGGCCACTACTCCAGTGGTTCCAAACCTGGGGTACATGTACCCCTATGCAAAGGTACTACAGGGGGTATTTGACAGAAAGGGGAGGGGTAAATCATCAATGAATAGACTTACTGAAATGGTACAGTAAAACCCACAGTATTTGACAGATTTACATGAGAGGCACTAATTGCAGCTCTTTGACCAAACATATGGTTTGATTGGTCATCTGAGATGTGTGAAACTCCTCCTTCATTTGTCAAGTTCTATCAATTGCTGTAATAAATGTATCAAATGTTCCAAGGGATTCATAAATGATATTAATGGTGACATAAATGGTGACAATTGAACAGACTATTGTGCAGTCCCACTTTGGCAAAAAAAAAAAAGTGATACTATCTCGTGATCTCAAGATAGTAACTCGTGGCCTCAAGATACTATCTCGTGGCCTCAAGATACTATCTCGTGGCCTCAAGATACTATCTCGTGGCCACAAGATACTAACTTGTGGCCTCAAAATACTATCTCGTGTCCTCAAGATACTATCTCGTGCCCTCAAGATAGTAACTCGTGGCCTCAAGATACTATCTCGTGGCCTCAGGATACTATCTCGTGTCCTCAAGATACTATCTCGTGCCCTCAAGATAGTAACTCGTGGCCTCAAGATACTATCTCGTGGCCTCAGGATACTATCTCGTGGCCTCAAGTTACTAACTCTTGGCCTCAAGATACTATCTCGTGGCCTCAAGATACTATCTCGTGGCCTCAAGATACTATCTCATGGCCACAAGATACTAACTTGTGGCCTCAAAATACTAACTTGTGGCCTCAAGATACTATCTCGTGGCCTCAAGATACTATCTCGTGGCCTCAAGATAGTAACTTGTGGCCTCAAGATACTATCTTGCAGCCAGCAGCCATATCACCCTGTAGCCCAAGACTGGTTGCCCACTGAAGCTAACCAGGGCTGAGTCTGGTTAGTACCTGGATGGGAGACCTTCTGAGAAAGCCAGGTTGCTGCTGGAAGAGGTGTTAGTGAGGCCAGCAGGGGGTGCTTACCTTGTAGTCTGTGAGGGTCCTAATGCCCCAGTATAGTAATGGGGATACTATACTGTCAAAGAGCACCGTCCTTCGGATGAGACGTTAAACCGAGGTGCTGACTCTCTGTGGTCATTAAATCCCAGGATGTCTTTCGAAAGAGTAGGAGTGTAACCCCGGCATCCTGGCCAAATTTGCCCAGTGGCCTCTGTCCATCATGGCCTCCTAATCATCCCCATCTATACCAATTGGCTTCATCACTGTCTCCTCTCCACCAGTAACCTGGTGTGTGATGAGCGTTCTGGCGCACTATGGCTGCCGTCGCATCATCCAGGTGGATGCTGCACACTGGTGGTGGTTGAGGAGATTCCCCTCTCTATGTAAAGCGCTTTGAGTGCCGAGAAAAGCGCTATATAAATGTAATGAATTATTATTATTATTATTATTATTATTATCTTGTGGGCTCAAGATACTAACTTGTGGCCTCAAGATACTATCTCGTGGGCTCAAGATAGTAACTCGTGGCCTCAAGATAGTAACTCGTGGCCTCAAGATAGTAACTCGTGCCCTCAAGATAGTATCTCGTGGCCTCAAGATAGTAACTCGTGGCCTCAAGATAGTAACTCGTGGCCTCAAGATAGTAACTCGTGGCCTCAAGATATTAACTCGTGGCCTCAAGATAGTAACTCGTGGCCTCAAGATACTGTCTCGTGGCCTCAAGATAGTAACTTGTGGCCTCGAGATTATTATTGTTAGTATTATAGTTTATTTAGATAGGGACAGATACAGATAACATAGATACACTTTGACAGTGATCTGATGTATGTATCAATGTTTTTAGCCAAAGCTAATTTACAACATTAGTCCCTTGAAGGGCTTTTTTAGTAAAATGTAATACATGCGATAAAATACATGAGCAATGCAATACAATAAGGGCTTATTGATAAAATGCAATACAAGGGTAAAAATACTAGTAGAGAGAAAAATAATAAAATATAATATAAATGACAAAAAGGAAAAAAGAAAAAAATACAAAGAAGGCAGAGTGACAAGGACTAAATATGCGAACAACACTGTTAAATAATATAATAATAATTCATTACATTTATATAGCGCTTTTCTCGGCACTCAAAGCACTTTACATAGAGAGGGAAATCTCCTCAACCACCACCAGAGTGCAGTATCCACCTGGATGATGCGACAGCTGCCATTGTGCGCCAGAACGCTCACCACACACCAGCTTACTGGTGGAGAGGAGACAGTGATGAAGCAAATTGGTATATATGGGGATGATTAGGAGGCCATGATGGACAGAGGCCACTGGGCAAATTTGGCCAGGATGCCGGGGTTACACCCCTACTCTTTCGAAAGACATCCTGGGATTTTTAATGACCACAGAGAGGCAGGACCTCGGTTTAATGTCTCATCCGAAGGACGTCTCATCCGAAGGACTTTTCCTGAATGAACCACAATTTGTTTTTTGTCATTTTGAAGATGTCTAATGTCGGGATGCATTTCAGATGATCTGGCGGAGAATTCCACAATTTTGCCCCTTTCACTGAAACAGCAGTCTGAGCAAATGATGTTCTACAGAAAGGGATGTTACAGTTGACTTTAAAAGTAGATCTGGTCAGTCTAGTACTTTGCTGTCTTGTTATTATTTTGCAAAGCGGTAGTGGAGCAGCATCATTTAAACATTTGAAAATCAGCTTAACCAGATGCAGAGAAATAAAGTTAACAAAACTTAAAATCTTGTATTTGCTTTGAATATGACAATGATGGTACCTTATTCTTTTCTTATCCAAAACTTTCAAGGCTCTGTTGTAAAGGCACTCTATAGTTTTGACAGATGACTGATGAGCTTGAGACCATGTGGTTATGCCGTAAGATATACACTCACCGGCCACTTTATTAGGTACCCCATGCTAGTAACGGGTTGGACCCCCTTTTGCCTTCAGAACTGCCTCAATTCTTCGTGGCATAGATTCAACAAGGTGCTGGAAGCATTCCTCAGGGAGTTTGGTCCATATTGACATGATGGCATCACACAGTTGCCGCAGATTTGTCGGCTGCACATCCATGATGCGAATCTCCCGTTCCACCACATCCCAAAGATGCTCTATTGGATTGAGATCTGGTGACTGTGGAGGCCATTTGAGTACAGCGAACTCATTGTCATGTTCAAGAAACCAGTCTGAGATGATTCCAGCTTTATGACATGGCGCATTATCCTGCTGAAAGTAGCCATCAGAAGTTGGGTACATTGTGGTCATAAAGGGATGGACATGGTCAGCAACAATACTCAGGTAGGCTGTGGCCTTGCAACGATGCTCAATTGGTACCAAGGGGCCCAAAGAGTGCCAAGAAAATATTCCCCACACCATGACACCATCACCACCAGCCTGAACCGTTGATACAAGGCAGGATGGATCCATGCTTTCATGTTGTAGACGCCAAATTCTGAATCTGAAACCATCCGAATGTCGCAGCAGAAATCGAGACTCATCAGACCAGGCAACGTTTTTCCAATCTTCTATTGTCCAATTTCGATGAGCTTGTGCAAATTGTAGCCTCAGTTTCCTGTTCTTAGCTGAAAGGAGTGGCACCCGGTGTGGTCTTCTGCTGCTGTAGCCCATCTGCCTCAAAGTTCGACGTACTGTGCGTTCAGAGATGCTCTTCTGCCCACCTTGGTTGTAACGGGTGGTTATTTGAGTCACTGTTGCCCTTCTATCAGCTCGAACCAGTCTGGCCATTCTCCTCTGACCTCTGGCATCAACAAGGCATTTCCGCCCACAGAACTGCCGCTCACTGGATGTTTTTTCTTTTTCGGACCATTCTCTGTAAACCCTAGAGATGGTTGTGCGTGAAAATCCAAGTAGATTAGCAGTTTCTGAAATACTCAGACCAGCCCTTCTGGCACCAACAATCATGCCACATTCAAAGTCACTCAAATCACCTTTCTTCCCCATACTGATGCTCGGTTTGAACTGCAGGAGATTGTCTTGACCATGTATGCCTAAATGCACTGAGTTGCCGCCATGTGATTGGCTGCTTAGAAATTAAGTGTTAACGAGCAGTTGGACAGGTGTACCTAATAAAGTGGCCGGTGAGTGTATGTGAAAGAATCATAGAATTAAAAAAAGTAAAAGCGCAATCTAGAGTAAGACAATTTCTAATCAGCATAAAGCAGCTCAAATTGGCCCTAATGATTTTATAGATTTTCTTGATGTGACTTTTGAAATTCAGCTTATAATCTATATTTATTCGAAGATACTTTACTTCAGGTACTTGTTCGATAAGTTCACCATTCATTTTTATGTTCAAAAGTTGTGCTGGGGGTAGTTTTTGAATAGAAATAAAACAGATAGAGTTTGTTTTTTAATATTTAAAGTTAAATGAGATGAGGCCAGCCAAGACAATATTCTTTCCAAGTTAGCATTAAGTTTGTCAGCCACAGAAGTACAGGTATCAGCAGAAGGATACACAACTTACTAAACGATAGTAACTCGTGACTTCAAGATAGTAACTCGTGGCCTCTAGATAGTAACTCATGGCCTCAAGATAGTAACTTGTGGCCTCATGATAATAACTCGAGAATGCACAATGGGGAGCAGCTTGTATGTATCAGTATGTCTGCGTATGTATATTAGTTTGTCTGTCTCTCTGTCTGTATCAGTATCTCTGTCTCTCAATATGTCTGTCTGTATCAGTGTGTCTGTGTATGTATATCAGTATGCCTGTCTGTATCAGTATGTCTGTCTGTCTATCAGTATGTCTGTGTATGTATATTAGTTTGTCTGGCTAGTATGTATGGCTGTTTATCACTGTGTATGTGTATCAGTATGCCTGTCTGTCTGAATCGTATGCCTGTCTGTCTGTGGGCTATAAAACATGGGCTATAAAATATGAAGAAGAATTATAAAGGACTATGGATATACACCTACTAGATTTATAGTACTAGTAAATAAATAGAACCAGAACAGCAGCAAACTATATTGCACACTGAATATTAAAACAGACAATATTGCACAGAAAGTGAATTATTGAACTACAGCGTCCAGTTTAATAACAAAGGGTCCATGAGTCACACACTTTACTATCTTGAGGCCACGAGTTAGTATCTTGAGGCCACGAGTTACTATCCTGAGGCCACGAGTTAGTGGCCCTCATTTATCAAAAGTGCGTACACCAAATTTCCAGCCTACACCCAAAACCACGGTGACTTTGAGATTTATCAATATGGACGTTGGCGTACGGCACGCTCAAATCCTACACCAGCTCAGGAGGTGGTGTACGCACGTTTTGAGTTAGTGAGGAAATGCGGAGAAAAATTTCTAACACCACTTAATGCACTGAAAAGATATGATTATGACCCACTGTAAAAAAAACAAAAAAAACAAAAACAAAACATAGTAATTATAAACTTCTGTGTTTATTTTTGTGCAACGTGGACTTCAATGTTTAATTTGTGTGACTTTACCAAAGCATTTGATTTGTAAGCATATGTATTCCTTCAGTTGCGAGCCTGTGGCCCTGCCGTTTCAGGATTATCCCGGCAGGTGCGCACGGACACGGTTCGGTAAGGCTTTCATTGACCAAAAAAATAATTCAGACTGACAAAATAATAAAAAATAGCAACATTCTTCTTCTTTTAAATAATAATAATAATAATAATACAAATAATAATAACGACATCCTTCTTCTAAAATTAATACAATGTTAATACAAATCATATAGGCCTAATAATAATAAGAATATTACAAATTGTCATGCAATTATTAGTGTGAATGAATGGTACTTCACATCACATCATCATCATCGTCATCACTATTATACATGTGACGTGATTCGAAATTGAATGCTCATTTCAAAAGACGTGTTGTAAAATAATGCATTGTGATAGGTCATTTTGGCTCCACGTCGGAGAAGTTACTCTTCTTTGCCGTCTTTCATGTGTCCATGGCGTAAAATGAGGGTGTGGGGGGAGCGGAGACTTGAATATTTAGGGGCGTGTTATTCTAATGACGATCATTTTCGGCCGCGGGATTTATCAAGGACAGGCATTGCGTACACCTGGATTTCAAAGGTATGCACATCTTCATAAATCAGGCGGTGAGAGGAGTGTAAGCATAATCTTACGCCAAAATATACACCCGTTTCTACGCAAGATTGATCAATGAGGGCCATTATCTTGAGGCCACGAGTTAGTTTCTTGAGGCCACGAGTTAGTATCTTGAGGTCATGAGTTACTATCTGTGGCCACGAGATAGTATCAATAAATTTTTTTGGCCAAAGTGGAGGGGGGCTTTTTTGCCCCTACGGAGGGGGGCTCCGTAGTTTTTTCAGAATTTAGTAGTAGGAAATTACTAGTTCAATTTGTTATCAGCTATGCATTCTGTTAATTTTGTGAATTGGTAAGTTTCGTTAGATTTTGAAGAAATATAGAGCTGAGTATAATCGGCATAACAGTGAAAGCTAATTCCATAGGAGAAACTAATGATATCTCCTAATGGCAGCATGTACAGAGTGAACAGCAGTGTTCCTAGTACTGAGCCTTGAGTACTGAGTACTGAACTTGTAATCGATAAGACATCTCTTCATTTACTGTTATAAACTGATAACGGTCAAATAAGTATGATTTAAACCATGCTAGTGCAACTAATGCCAACATAGTTTTCTATTTAAAAGCATGTTGTGGTCAATTGTGTCAAGTGCAGCACTAAGATCAAGTAACACTAATAGGGAGATAAAACCACGATCGGATAATAAGAGCAAATCATTAGTGACTCTAATGAGAGCTGTCTAGGTGGACTAGTCCGGTCTAAATCCGCACTGAAAATCCTCGCAGACATCATTTGCGAGAAAGGAACAAAGTTTTAAGGATACTGTTTTTTTTAAATATCTTTGACAGAAAAGGTGTCGAGGTCGGCCTGTAGTTGACTAATTTTGTATGATCAAGTTGTGTTTATTTAACGAGCGGTTTTATCATATAGCCAGCTTAAAAGTTTTTGGTACGTATTCTAGCGACAAAGACTAATTAATGATATTAAGAAGAGGATCTATGACATCTGGAAGCATCTCCTTTAGTAGCGTAGTCAGTAAAGGGTCTAGCATACAAGTTGTCGATTTAGATGAATTAACGAGTTTGCAAAATTCTTCCTCTCCTATAGCAACAAATGAATACATTTTTTCCTCAGAGAGCCTACAATCCATTCCCTGATGCGATACTGTAGTAGATGGCTATTCAAATTTTGTTCCTGATATTATCAATCTTATAATTGAAGAGGTTCATATTTACTGCTGTGTTGCTTGGACATTTCTGGGCTTGAAGCTTTCTTTTTCGTAAGTTTAGCCACGGTTCCAAATAAATACCTAGGATTATGTTTATTTTCTTCTAGTAGGGTTGAAGATTAGCAAGATCTAGCAGCTTTTAAGACCTTTCTGTAAGCAATTGAGCTCTCTTTCCATGAAACCCGAAATACCTCTAGTTTTTTTTTTCTAGTCTGAGTTTGCTCGTTGTACCACGGCACCTTTGCGCTTCTCCGCATAACAGTTTACATTCTGAAATCTAAACCAATCTGTGTTACTTTAAAATATATTAAGTTTATCTCTGTAAAGCTGCTTTTAAACAATCTACATTGTTAAAAGCGCTAAATAAATGAGGATGACTTGACATGACTTGAAATTACACTGCCATCTACTAAATAAATATCAATAGTGTTTATAAGAATCAATACATTATTGGCAAACATAATATTGCGATATTCACATATTATTCCGTATCGATATTCACATATCTATCACCAATCCATTTTCTTACACCCCTAATGCAATCTATTTTCTTTCACCCCTAATACCTAAATCCAGTTTGTGAAATGCTATAAGTATATTAAATAAAATTATCATACAGATTAACAAAATTACATTAAAAAGTTTTGGTTTAAGTTTTCCCAGTTTTGGGGGAAATATATCGGCCACCTTTTTGTTTTATTTTCGACCAAATACTTCTCAGAAGCAGCACTCATTTCACAATGATATCAACAATCCATTTATATGATCTAGCTGTATACTTTGTTCTGTAATAAATGGTCTCCTCTCTTTTTAGGTTCAGTTCATCACAGGGCATCAAGTCAGAGCTCTATGGGAAGCCATTCAGCGCCATTCAGTGCCACTGTCAGGTATTTCTTCCACTAAAGAATGACTCTACTGTCTTGTATCTTGAAAAAAACTATTCTATCTTAGCATAAACGCCCGGAGTAATATGAGAAGTATCTCTTGCTGTAGGGAATTCTCCAGTGGTCTACGGGAGCCTGCGATGAGTCCATCCCATAATATGGCCTACCGCAGAGAGTCTTCATGGGAAACGCCTGTGTTCAAGCTGCCCTCGACCTACAAATACAGTTCTGTGTCGTCCCTGGGACCCCCTCTCTGATGTACACTCCAGTCCAAAAGCAATATGGCTAATCACAACTCAAAATATTATTGTATGTCACAAAGTTCTGCTATTTTTACTTGATACTTTTAGGAAAAAGACATCAGGGCCATTAATGTATCAACATCCAGGGCTGTAGTCGAGCAATGAACACACTGCAGCGCTGCCCTGTAACTGACTCTCTTATGATGCCGCAGTGCATTAATGTTGCCTCTCAATGAACATCTGTGTTCTTATTTGCTTGGTTCCTATGTATTGTAGCAATTACAGACCCTGATTGAGTGGTTTGTGACTGTGAATTTTAATATGCCATTTTGTGCATGACTCGCATTGTGTCAGCAGCATGTGCTGTTAATCACATCCAATATGTTCTCTGCTGCATGTTTCTGTTCTGATTCTCTTCTGATTGCACACTGATAACATTGTATTGTGGAGTTCAAACCATGGATTAAACCTTGTTTACATGGCTTGAGTTTGTTTGGGTCTTACTCTTGAGTTTATTATGTTGGTAAATTGTGAGATTCATCTATCAAATCTCGGATTCATCCAAACAGTTATCACTTTATAAGTTATCAGTTATCACTGCATGATGCCATGAATCATTGGTTAAGTATCAGTAAATGGTTAATTCATTATAAAGCATTAATTGACATTAATACGCAGTTTATATATGCAGCTATAAATGCTTTATTCTTGATTTATAAGCATATCTATAATTTTTTAAGTTTTTAATAATTGTATTTTCATACTTTATTAACAATACCACACTTAAAGCCACAGTGTATAGTGTATATACACTTAAACTATACACTTAAAGCCTATAGTTGGTTGCTGCTATAGGCAATGAACCAATAGTCTGTTTAGATCATATCTGTTATATGTTGGATATTGTCTGTGATTTAGATATGCAGATTTATTTTTTAGGTGACCTAAATATTGATTGGAGTTTGAATAATTGCTCACTGAAAGCTGATTGTTCAGTTGCAGCTGATACCTGGCACAAGTGGTCACTACCCCAACAAGAATTTTTTTATAATGTTGATGAGACAAAAATGGAAACATGCATAGATTTACTAATGCAACAGATTTGTGTTCAAAAGCAATCTCAATTTGTGTTGGCTTTAGTGATCATAATTTTATCGCAATTAACAGAAAATCCCAAATCCTCAAACTAGGCCAGAAAATAATAATCAAACGGATGTTTAAATATTTCAAATATTGTGAAAAATTAGAAATACGTATTGGTCACAAGTATTAGGGGAAGTAGATCCTGATCTGTACCAACATTTTTAGATGTAGGTGACACTTTTTTGACTAAACCTGCTGATATAGCTAATTATTAGGAGATTAATTCACAAAGAAAGAATTTACAAAGATACAATCATGCTTAATAAATCATAATTCAAATTTGATAGAGTAAAACATTAAAGTTAATGAAATAAAAACCTCCTGGTGTTGATGAACTGGTTGTCAAGCTATTAAAGATGGTTGCTGATGTGCAGAGGTGGGGGACTCGAGTCACATGACTTGACTCGAGTCTGACTCGAGTCACAATTTTCAGGACTTGTGACTTGCTTGATTAAAGTACAAAAATGACTTGACTTGACTTTGACTTGAGAACAAGTTACTTGAGACTTGACTTGACTTGAAGTGGAAGACTCGACAATGACTTGAACATATAATAAACAAACAGCAATACAGTTAATTAAAATATATATATATATTGTGACGTCAGCATCACTATATCGGCATTTAACGCTGCTCAATTCAAACCGCGCCAAACGGAAGTTCCGGGAGTCTCACGCATATTGATAGCGTCTCCCTGATGCTCGCAAATGAGTTAAAATCTCCCGGAATCTAGAGCGAGATACTGCGCGTATAACATACATAGCGTGCGGCGTGTGCACGGCAGAGATATGGGAAGCCAAACAAACCAAAAGTGAGACGAGACAGCGGGGCTTTACAGAGCTCGTGCCGCGCAGACATGTCATCTGCACGGTTCAATGATCCGAGCCGCGCAGCCGATTCGTCAGCGCAGCGCGGACGTGTTTCCTAGCGACACTCAATAGTCAGCGCTGCACTGACCAATTTAAAGCAACGCAAACCATATGCTACATACTACATGCAAATAAATGTACATTAAAGAAACCCCTCCTTCCTTACAAAGAATTGTTCTCTACTAAAGTTTAGGAGTTAATTATGGAGAATTCCATAATTAAAACAATTATTTGTTAATATTTATGTAAATTTAATATATAATATACATAATAATACATATTTTATATTTATTAACATATTTTATATCCCCCCCCCCCCCTCCCTAACATTACATTCATTGAGATATACCTCCCTGAAATGAATTCTTGTAGGTTGGGATGTCTGTATATGCAGCATAGATATATAGGCTACACGGCTGTGCAGCTGCAAATGCGTTTTACATATAGGTTTCAGTAAATCGAGGAAAAGGAGTTTCCGAAGACATTTGTTGGCTATGATAAGAAAAACTACTAAATTAAAAAAAAATTGCATTTTATATTCTCATACATTTCATACATTTTATATTTTACATTTATATAAGATATAACATTTTAGATTTCATACATTTTAGACCGTTTCAATTAAATTGAATTAGACAGATTGGATTATACATCTTAGAATCGATACATCTTAGACTCTGAACGTTTTGTGTAAACAACACAATTTTATTTTATTTTCAGATATTAATGTAGCACAGATATGCATATGATTAATATAGCAAATATATTAAATAAGATACATAATATATGTATAAAAGTTCATCTTTTCTGTGCAAAAATAAATATGTATCGAAAAAATTTACCTCTATTTATTTTAGTAGTGTGACTTGACTTTACTTGAAACTTATCAGGACTTGACTTGACTTGCTTAGGGTGAACCCTTGACTTGACTTGACTTGCTTGATTTATCTGAACTGCGACTTGAGACTTGACTCGAGACTTGATGGTTAAGACTTGAGACTTGCTTGGACTTGACCATGTGTGACTTGTCCCCACCTCTACTGATGTGATTACCAAGCCTATATATGTTATACTATTAATTTAAGTTTATAAAAATCTGTTTTTCCTGTGAAGTGGAAAAAATCTGAAACTGTGCCTTTTCCAAAAAAATAAAAAGTAACATTTTCTGAGAAAAATAGCAGACCTTTAAGTGTTTTTGAGTTTACGGAGAAAATAGTTTGTGATCAAAGTAATTTGTATTTCTCTAAAAATTGATTGAATTCACTTTATCAACATGCTTATAAGAAAGGGCACTCTACAACGACAGCCTTGGTTCAGATGACGGATGAATGGTTGCATGAAATTGACGATAGAAAATTAGTTGGTATTGAAATGTTAGATCTGAGTCCAGCATTTGATTTAATTGATTATGATTTTTTATTGAAAAAAACAAAACAATTTATTATGGATTTGAAAAGTATGCAATCCAATGGATCTATCTTACTATTAATTTAGTTTAATGTACTGTTTAATGGTAATTACTCCGATACAAAAGTTGTTGTGTTAAGTTGTGGGGTGCCTCAAGGGAGTTTCCTTGGCTTGGACCACTGTTATTTTCTATTTTTATTAATGATCTGTCTTTTATTGTGAGGTGTGCCACCATTATTGTCCTATATGCTTTGAATTTGTCAGTAGGTGGTTTGATAATTGAACAAGTGAACAATTGCTTGGCGTGATTGTGACGGACAGCAGGTTGACCTGGAACACAGATACAATTAATATTGAATAGCAGTTCTCCATTGCAGAAAATGAATGAACCAATTTGTATACGAAAAACTTTGGTGGAATCAATAGTTTTGTGTCATATTGCATATTGTTCCATCATTTGGGCTTCAACTAGAGAATAATTTAAACAGATTACAGATCGTACAAAATAAAGCATCTTGGCTTGTTCTAAATGATTTTTTATTAACAAAGTTCAGGAGAAGCACATTCAGATAATTAACACGGGTGGAGAGCACTCAGCAAACATGATAAAATCATAAAAATCATGATTAATTAATCACATTCTCAACTAATTTCTCTGACAGTTTAGCAGCATCCCTCCACCACCCCTTCTCCACTCTTCTAGTCCTAAACCACTTTACATAGAGGGGGGAGTACTCGAATTTGAGCCCTTCTCCTGGACACCACGCCAAATACGCATTATACTTTATTCCCTTTAAGTGTATGTAAGTGTGAACTCGTAAAACTGTTCTTAGAACAAGTATGAGGGACATTCACAATCAGTTAGCATGGCTTCATGAAAGAAGCAGAATTAATTATTCTCTTATTAAATTCTTAAAAAAATATTACAAAAGCACCTGAAATTATTTATAGAAGATTGACTTTCTTCAGTGACATTCATACCTCTTCCACTTGTCATAGAGGGGGGAGTACTCGAATTTGAGCCCTTCTCCTGGACACCACGCCAAATACGCATTATACTTTATTCCCGCCATATGACATTTCGTCGAAATACTACGGACATGGCACCCTTTAGCGTCAATTTAACACGCAGAACCCAAGGCGTCATGGTGAGTGGCATCTTTTAGCGTCAATATGAGATGCAGAGAGATGCAAGAAGGGCCTTTCTTGTTACCTGCCTGCCTGTCAAACACATCAACTTCAAAGAGCATCGTGTTATAGACAGAGCAATGGTGGCATGGAAATCGCTCCCGTTATTTTTGGTCTCAGAGTCACAATGTTAGTTTTTCCCAAAAGAGTATTTATTTACTTTGGATTAACTAATTATGTAATTAATAATGACTGTATAATGAGCTATGGCAATATAATGAGCAGTTGTATAATGAGCAGTTGGTCGTCCCGATTACTATTGGCAGATGGACAGGAAAGGCTATAGTTGATACCGGAGCAAGCTATAGTCTGTTACATGAGAGCTTATGGACAGAGCTTGCATCCTCTGATCCACTTCGGACATGGGCTCTTGGTCCACTCTACTTGGCAAATAGTGAGACAGCTGTACCTATAGGATGGACACATACCAAATTTGACACTCCATACCCAAGTTTTTTCCCTACCAGCAGCCATACTGTCTACAAAAGCTCCATACCCATTGACCTACCATGTTCTGTGGTTTTAGGATTGGATTTCATATTCACCAGTGGTCTTCAGCTCAATGTAGCAGATGGAGAATATTCGTTCAAGTCAGTTCCAAACCGGACTTATCCTTTTCAGCCTGGACGAGCTAGTGTTCCCACTAGATGCATCCAGCATCTGGAAAAGAAAGCACCACATGCAAATGCAGATCGAATCCTCGCTTTGTTCAGTTCTATTCCTCCACACCAAATGCCATGGGTAGTGTCCCAATCACCAGATAATCTGGAGTAAAAAACGGTAATGAAAACCCTGGTAGACACAGCAAACCTACCACCCGAAGGAAAGGGCCAACTGCTCCACCTCTTAGAGAACAATCCTCAAGTCTGTACCCTCCAGCTCGGAAGAACCACAGTACTCCAACACTGTCTTTATAATGTCCATCCGCAAAGACGGCAGCCAGAGATTTTGTGTAGACTATATGAGGGTCAATGCTGTCACTGAGAGAGATGCCTATCCCCTGCCTAATATCACTGAGATATTGGAATCCCTCTCTGGTGCAGGTATTTTCTCCAGCATTGACCTCAACAGTGGTTACTGGCAGGTGACAATGGAACCCGAGAGCAAGTCCAAGACGGCATTCATCGCTCCATCTGGATTATATCAATTTAATGTCATGCCATTTGGTCTGAAGAATGTTCCAGCAACTTTCCAGCGATTAATGGAGACTGTGTTGGGTGAACTGCAAGGAAGAATATGTTTTGTATATAGATGATATCATAATTTATTCACCCTCCGTCACTCAACACTTCTATGATCTTCAGACTGTCTTCGACCGATTGCACAAAGCCGGTTTAACCATAAACCTGAAAAAAAGTAAATTCTGCCTTCATGAATTGACATTTCTGGGACATGTGGTAAACACAAAAGGCATCTCGGCTGACCCCAGCAAAGTAGAGGCCATTCGCTCTTACCCTGTTCCCAGGAATCTTAAAGAAGATTAACGATTTCTCGGGTTGGCCAGAAGGTACCACAGGTTTGTGCCCAATTTCTCACAGATAGCTGAACCTATAAATGCTCTGAAGAAGAAGGGACGAAAATTCCAGTGGTCACCACAGTGTCAAGAATCCTTTGAGAAATTGAAGACATGTCTCACCTCACCCCCCATTCTGGGTCATCCAGACCTTCAACTTCCTTTTGTCATCTACACTGATACCAGTGATTCAGGACTCGGTGCAGTGTTGACACAAAGAAAAACACAGGGCTTGGAAGAAGTCATAGCCTATGGCATCCGAACGTTGACCAAAGCTGAGATGAATTATTCAGCTACAGAGAAAGAGTGTCTGGCAGTAGTATGGGCGCTAGAAAAATGGAACCGAATACTACCTGGAATACAATACTACTTCGAACCGAAACTCTTCACAGTAGTCACGGATCATTCAGCTCTACAGTGGGTCATGAATTCCACAAAAACCACGGGACGTCTAATCCGTTGGGCATTTCGTCTGCAAAAATTTTACTTTGTGGTTGAGTATCGAAAAGGAAAACTCAATGAAGCCCCAGATGCATTCCGGATGTATTCCGCACCTGGATGCCATTTATACTTTGGATTTCCACTTTCTGCAGTAGACATCTGGGAAGAACAGCACAAAGATCTAGTAATTACCACAATATTTCAGTCACTAGCCGACAATGATTCCACTATGCAAGACCAATATGAGGTAATTGAAGACAAGCTATATCATCGAACTCATCTGACTAATGGGCAAGTTCATTACAGACTCTATATTCCGGCCACCCTTGTCCCAAGAATTCTACAGCATTACCATGCGCATCCCTTAAGTGGTCATTTAGGAATTAGCAAAACTTACGGGTGCATCAGGTCGCTTTCTGGCCCTCCATGTGGACATCTGTAAAACATATGTAAAAAGGTGCATGAAATGCCAGACCTTGAAAAATGACAACCGCAAACCTGCTGGGAAAATTCAACAGACCACCACCAGTCGTCCAAACGAGATGTTGGGAGTAGACATCATGGGTCCACTGCCTCGCAGTTCCCACCAACATGAATATCTACTAGTGTTCGTGGATTACTATTCCTGGTGGGTTGAACTTTTCCCCTTCTCTGCTGGAGCAGACGCTGGAGAGAAAATAACGCTCTCCATAACAAAGTCTTCAGCGCGGTGCGTGGACAAGAACCCTAAGTGAGTGGTGACCGTCTGGATCCTGGGCTATATCCATTTACCATCCATCAGAGCATCATTATTGCTAAGGGCTACGGCGTGGCTGGATTCGCGGCTGTTTTTTCCCCAAACACTCACATCAATTTATCTCTGCTTTTTCCACATCCGGGTCATTCCGGTTCCCCCACAAACTCAGGTTGTGAGTAATATATTATTTATTTATTTTGGGCTTGGTTTTGTTTTGAGTTTTTTTTCCCCCTTAATGAAAACCAAATTGACATGTTTTGATATTTCTTTTTGGATGAACGAACTGTTGAATCTGTGGATTATTGGACAGAAACTTTGACTGAAAAATGTAGTGGTTTATGTATATATATATATATATATTTTTCCCCCTCTTTTTTCGTTTGTACAGACATTACTAAACTGAATCTGAACTGTTCCATGGTGATTTATTTTTTTGTACATGTAACCGGTGACACAAGCTATCTGGGCTATTATAATGAAAGATTGACAGGGATACACCTGTCTGCCGATCGAACATATTAATTTTTTATTTTCAAACAATCGTTGGTTGATTATTTGAATTCATTATTGGGTAAGCCATAGGGTACTTGCACTAGGGTATTTGTAACGGTCACCGTATAGATCTGCACTACATTTCCCAGAAACCTCTTCACCACACACCTTCACTTACCTCTGTCTCTCCGGGCCTGTATCCTGACAGAAGGCTTGACCGGCACAAAGAGAGGTGAAGAAAGTGATTTCCAGACAATCACCAGCAACTGTGAATCAACATTTTGTGGGAACTCGGTTGGCGAGGTTTACAGGAACCCGTGGTGGTCGCAGTAGGGGATGTGATTGAACCCACCAGCGCGTGACCCATAAAGAGTATCCGAAGCAACCTGCACTCAACGCTAGAAATCCTGTGCAATCTCCAGTCAGTGCTTCTGTACAGCCCATGGATTTCACTATGTTCGACCAGAACGGTAAGACTAGAGGAATTTACTAGAGTTTACCTTCGACTTTACCATGATGGGAGTTGGGACGAGGACTTCCTTCAGCAGCAGTTCTGGAGCGGGTTAGATGATCCACTCAACCAGATACTACTGCTTGATGATCTCAACCTACCTCTTAATAAATTGATTGACCGCACGCTGTGGGTGTGTGGTTCCTCACTCACTGTGGGATCCAGCACAATCTCCTGCACGATCTCCTTTCCCATCCGCCTGAGCCCGTTGCCTGGCCGCCAGCACCGGAGCCCGTTGCCTGCCCGCCAGAGCCGGAGCCCGTTGCTGCCCGCCAGAGCTGGAGCCTGTGTCTGCTGTCCTTGTCTATGTTTGTTTCTATTCCCGTTCCTGAGCCAATGTCTGAGCCGGTGTCTGTTCCCGTTCCTGAACCCGTTTAGTCTGTTCCCGTTCCTGAGCCGGTCCCTGCGCCGGTCCGGGGTTGGGGGGGCTATATGCCTTCGCCGTGGCAGGCCAAAGACCCACGGAGGCCTACTGGGTCCTCACCGCCATGGCCGCCCGAGGGGTCTTTACCACCCTGGAAGCCCGAGGGTCCCACAGCTCCGCCCTGGAAGCCCGAGGGTCCCACATCTCTGCCCTGGACGCCCGAGGGGTCCTCACTACCATGGATGCCCGAGGGTCCCACAGCTCCGCCCTGGACACCCGAGGGTCCGACAGCTCCACCCTGGACGCCCGAAGGTCCGACAGCTCCGCCATGGCCTGCACCTGTTCCAAATCAGCAGCCAGCTCCATATAAACTCCCAGTTTTTACTCAGTCATGGTCAAGCCTCCAACAGGAACAGACCCTAACCAGTCTCCAAGGAACACTCTGATTCATCCAGCACCAGAAATGTAACCTAATGTGTCACCTAAAAATACTAACCTCTCTGTCCATGTTCTGATGTCCCCAGAATCTGCTCCTTGAACCATGTTTCCTGAGTCCGGTAATCTTCCTGAGTCTCGTTTGCTGATGGATGATCTGAAAGAGAAAGACAAGTATCACTGGACTGTGTTAGTTTGATGTTGATTACACTGAAGAAGATCTGCTCACCTGGAATCCTACCTGCAATGTATCCTCCTCGAATTCACCACTGAAACTTTGAACACTCACCTTTGAACTTGAAATAAAGATTTATGTTTATTCACTTACCTCTGTAAGTGGCCTGTATCCTGACAGTATTATTATTATTTATTATATTATTATTTACGGTAATACTGACAGTTTGGGGAGACCCTATTTCGAGGGAGGACGCAATTTGTCATGACACCGCCACATTTTAACATACAATCTTTCATAGATGAGATTGGCGGCATCATCACAAGGTGATTTCTGCACTTGTTTCTGTGCGTGTTTCTACATTAGATTGTGTCACGGAACGGGTTGTGTAGACTGGAGTGAGGACTCAAATGCAGAGTAAATTTGAAGCTTTTAATTAAGTGAAACATAAATCAAACAAACCAAACAAAAGAAATCCAGGTCTCAAAACTAAATCCAAAGACATGACGTGGCGTGGCAGGCACAGAACTCCACACAACATAACCATACCATTAACAACGAACGAGCACAGGACAGCAAACACAGGAAGGCTAAATAGGCAGGCAACAATGAGGTAAACGAGGATAACAGGTGGGACAATTAAACCAATGATCAGATAACAAGGGGAGGGATCAAACAACGACAAGAGCACATGGCTCAACATAACAAAACTCATGTGCATAACAAAGACAGGACAGACATGTGACAGATTGATTAAATGAGGCCCAATTAGTGTGAAGTGAACAATAGTAACAGTGATGCTTGCTAATGTTGTCAAGTCAAATCACCTTTATATAGCGCTTTACATACAATATGTTTCAAAGCAAGCAAACTTATTGCCCATAGTGAGGAAAGTGAGGAATATTTATTGTCGCTGTGCTCCCACAGCTTATGACTTATGGAAAACCGAATGAGTTAAATGATTTCCAGCACCTTCAAATATCAAACGCCTCCTGGTACTTTTAAGTATTTTATATATTGTCTAAAGCACAATCCTCATCAATCTAACAGCTGCATACAGTGGAGCAGATTATAAACACTTTAGCACTAGATCTGAAGAGCTGTGACAGCTTAAAGTGTGCAGTGAAAGAAGAGACGGTTATAGCTTGAGGGCCTCAACTGATCAAACGACAGCAGAGATTGTTCCAGTGTCATATCTGCCATGTTACACAAGCAGCAGAGAAAGATGACACAATTACGCTGAGTACAGCTCCTTAAACTTTGGTCTAAATCGTTTAGGAAATAAATGTCTTAAGGGAATGGGATGACAGATACAGTATAAAGATGTCTGAATGTTCTAGACCAACAAACTTCTGCCTAAACTTCTGCTTTTATAGAGGGGGTCATGGCTGCTGATGATTTGATAATCGAAGATTAACTAACTGCTACAATTCCTATGGAAGTTTGTTAAATGGTGGCAAGATTGAACAGTGGCTTACTTAGTCATATATCACACATCCATTTTGGCCTGGATTTTGTTAAATAAATAATGACACAGTGAAATGTGTCATGTGTCGTAGTTCACTTGAGGTTGCATTTACCTAATTTTAAGACCTGCAAAGGACCAGATGATGTTTTATGTCCTGATTCATAAAACCATACAATTCAAAAAGGTTTACTTTCTTTCTTTCACATGACTGTATGAATGTTGTATATCCTAATTACTGTAGATGGTTAAACGTAGTGATTACACCACTTCATATTACACATATTCTCACTCTACCTTTAATAGTCTGTGTTTCCCCTGGTCATTCAGCACATCTGGTTGCCGTTTTCTCCTGATGTGGTGGTGTACATTCATATCGGGCACTCTGAGTGAACGTGTGTGTGTGTTTACAATAATCACTTCCCATAATTACAACAACAGAAGGAAAAAAACTTGTTGGAGGCAGTTGTTTCCAGGCTGCTCACCTCTTTGGAATGCAAAGGAAACAAACACACACACACACACACACACACACACACACATGCACACACACACACACACACACACACACAAAACCTTGATGAAGGTGTATTGGTGAGCACAGGCCCTTCAACGGTTTGATAAGGTACAAAATAATGAAGATGGAACTAAATTAGGCTCATATTGCTTATTTAGTATACTAAATATAGGCATATTTAGTAGGGGTAGCATAAGAGGCATGCGAGTATGAACGTATGAAAGTTTTAATGGGTTCATCTGAGACACTGGCAGACACACCTGGAACTCATTATCCATCCATATGCAGTGGAAATGGCTGTCATGAGGGCTCACCTCTCCTTCACTCAATCTCTGGTAATATAGCACTAAATCTGCAATACTCAAGTGTTCAAGGTTTCAACAGAGTGAAACGTCCTCTGAAATGGTGTTTTGTGCATTTCATTGTATCACAGCATCAAGCAGTGGTTAGGCATAAAGTCTCAAATGGCCAACTACAGCTTGACAAAGCCATGGAATGGCTGTAATTGAATGCCAGTTTTTTTTTACCATGAATTACCATGAAGCCATGAAGATAATGGGCCCTATTTTAACGATCTGAAACGCAAGTAGCAAGCGCAAAGCGCAAGTAACTTTGTGGGCGGATCTTGGGCGCTGTTGCTATTTTTCCGGGCGGGATAAATGACTGTTGGCGCAAGTTTAAAAGGGGTCGGTCTGAAGTGGCTTCATTATTCATAGGTGTGGTTTGGGCGTAACAGAAACAAACCAATGAGAGTGTCATATCCAACGCGTTCTCATCCCAAAGCGCCATATAGGACGCTTTTGCAAAAGCGTAAATATCCAACGCACATGGCACCCTTTAACGTCTAATGAGACGCTTCGGTTAATGGTTAAGTTTAGGTAAGGTGTGGGGTAAGGGTTAGACCACTAGGGGGCGCCATCTGCCCAAATATATCTGCGTCTCATTTCACGTTAAAGGGTGCCATGTGCGTTGGATATTTACGCTTTTGCAAAAGCGTCCTATATGGCGCTTTGGGATGAGAACGGGCTCTCATATCACATTCCCTTTAAAAACGTAATGAACGAAGTGCACTTGTTCCATGGCGCAATTCTATTTTAACGGCGCATTTATCAGGCACGCTTCAGAATCGGTTCACAGCCGAGGAGATCAATGTTCTCGTCAGGGCCGTAAAAGAAAGAGAAGGGAAATTGGGGATGGGCTTTGGTTAAACACGCATATAACAATTTGGCTAAATGTGTTAGCTTTATACCTATTTTTCCCATCGTCATGGACACAACAATGGTTTCCCTCATGTTTATATATTTTCCCTTATAATAATGTATCATTTGCAAAAAGTAAAATGCATCTGTGTAGATGAGAGAATCATCTAGCCTACACTGTATGCTCGTTGTTTACACTCTGTATTATGGCCAAGCATGCGCGCTTAAAATAGTATCTGAATGTACATGCAACGCGCCACTGACTTTAGACCAGTGTTTTTTTCTGGTCATTGGCACAATTGTTTTCTGGAACTGCAAAATAGCACCAGCGGTTGTTTGGGCCGAAACACGCTTCCTTTTTGTGCTGACCCACCGAGGGAGTGCAAGTTCATTTCCTAGTTTACCGACGTGCGTCTGTGGAGGAAAAAAGCCCGCTTTGCGTGGGTGCAAAATAGGATTGATAAACGCGTCAGTGTATAAAGTCAATGAAGTCATTTGTGCCGGGTTCAAGATAGGGCCCAATATGTAACCTTTAGGTAAATGTTTAGGTAAATAGGTAAATGTGTGGAAAAGATTTGTTAGGTTGGGGATAGCAAAATATCAAAGTTCTACTGATTCTGTGTTTACAGTATGTACAGATAATGTGCACGTTTTGTGATGATATGCTCCATTTGACACAATGGCTGTGCCCAAAAATCGGCATACTTCGCAATAGGTGAAAAACAATATGTGATAATGTCCAAAATGTACAGTAAAAGAGCAGGCAAAATAACCCGGATGACCTTCTACTCTGGTGAAATTCTGAAGTGTACATACGATAAACACATTTACTTTATGACCATGAGGTCACAGGAGAGGATTTGTGAATGGCAGCGAAACGAGTGACACTGGAAGGTCACGTGATAATGACAACATGGCTAATGTACACTCATAAAAACATTTACGTGTAAGTCTAAACTTATAATTATGTGTTTCAATTGCATTTCCATCCATGGGTTACATGGTTTTAACATCTGATTGTGAAATATGATGAAATATGAATGTTCCCTTTCGGAGTTACGTCAGATGAATGGGGTAGAATGGGGGTTTTGCTTAGAAGCCTATCATCTTCGAGTATTAAAAAACAAGCCAAGAGCTTCTCTTCACTCCACAAGCCAAAATCCTGAGTTTATCAATGACTACATCTCTTTGAGACGAGCAAACTCTCCGTTGTTGGTGTGATGGCGGTACCCAGTGAGTTTCAAATTGCCTGCGATCTGAGCAGTGGTCTGCCAGTCTGTGTGTTTCTCCCTGGTCACCTCAGCATCACAGAGTTTTACCTCTCACTAAAAGAGCTGCACGAAGCACTTCTTTTTAAAAATGTCTCGCCCGTGTTCTTCTGCTTGCGGTCGATTCTTGTCAGCCTTTGATGGGCGTGATCGCTGCTTTGCATGTCTGGGCTTTGAGCACGCTAAAGCAGTCCTTCGGTGGGAACATGACCATCGCGACACTGAGGCCCACAACCCAAATGTAAAAGTACAAAGAACCGATGAACCGATGAGATCTATAAGTGTACCGACACATATGTTTCATATTATTACATGCAAGTGTTTTATGGACCAATATTTTTTACCACTTCCAGGGGGCGCTGTCGAGCCCCCCTTACACGCCCGGGTACCAGCTTCAGCCCGGGCCTGATGGCCGCAGGTTCTGACCTGTGTGCAAAGTTTCAAGAGTTTTCAAGCATGTTAAGGCCCCAAAAGTGCCTGAATAGTTGTAAGAATGATAATAATAGAAAAAAACATATAATAATCCTAAGGAAAACAATAGGGCTCTGCGCCCTTTCAGGGCTTGGGCCATAATAACATCATCAGGGCAGTGTGTTCGCAAACATGGCACTTTAAACACTCCGACACATGCAGCGAATCATCAGACTGACACACAACATTATAGCACCAGCCAGAAAAAAAAGCCCTAATTACAGTGTTAATCTGAAACACTCAGAGATGTAAAGCTACTTTCAAAGTTGGAATATGAATGGAAATAACAGTGACGCTGAGTTATTTGGACTGAGCCAGGATAAACGGAGGGGAATATTTAGATGTAATGCCTGTCAAGAGACAAATACATTACCAACAGGAACATTAGGAAACTATGTGTCAGACGACTAAATCATTTAATCCCCCAAAGCTTGAGATAAACACATGAAACCACACGATGAGCCTCATATTTCATACTGCATACTATAAATCAAATACTCCACTTGGATGACAGGTAGAAAATCAGTCCATGAAAAGATTATTTGTCAATCCTCTTTACACATCAATAAACATCACTAACAAAAACATACCATGGTTATTACCAAGCTATTTTTTGCATATGCACCAAGATAGTCGTCACCTTTATTTATTTATATGAATGTTTTAAAGCAACTTTACGTGATTCAGTTCTTTAGCAGTTCTGCAGAAAATTGTCATCAATCAGTTATTATATAAAAGCATTAAATATATATATACATATACACACACACACACACACACACACACACACACACACACACACACACACACACATACATGTCAATACAATAATATTGTTGAATACAATTTTTGAGTGTAAACAGTATCAGTATCTAATAGTATCTTAATGAAACTAAAATAACACTTTAGCTTTTGTTTATGATATAATATTTAATAATATTTAGCTTTACTTTATTTTTATTTAAGTAGTTTTAGTTAACAATAACAACAACACAAATAACTGAAAAATACAAATAATAAGATAATGCTTTATCTCTTTATCACTGGTTCATTAGTGAACATAGTTAATGTATTAGCTATCATGAACTAATAATGAGCAATGCATTTGTTACAGTATTTATTAGTCTTTGTTAATGTTAGTTACAAATCCAGCTGCTCATTGTTTGTTCATGTGGTAACACTTTATAATAACTGCACACTAATAATCATTAGTTAAGCATGAATAAACAGTTAATTCATCATTCATAAAGCATTAATAGACATTGATAAGCAGTTTATAAATACAGCTATTAATGCATTCTTCTTGATTTAAAAGCATATCTATAATTTGTTTAATAGTTGTATTTTCATCCTTTATTAATGATCAATTTATCATTTCTAAATGAAGAATTTAATTTTTTATAAACCAGTTATTTAAGAGTTTTCAGTGGTTCATAAGATTACTTAGATTGTGTAAGTAAATGATTAATAAACTATTTAAATTCATACATCTTATTATTCAGACATATATTGATGGTTACCGATTGTGTTAATAAATGCTTTATTAACATGTACTGATGCTGTAATTCAGGGTTAATTCGGGTAGTTATAAAGCATTTAGTAGTGCTCAGTTAACTATTTCGTGAGCTCATCTAAAGTGAGGACTATTCATGCCTTGTATAGCATTTATAAAGGAGTTTTAAAGGCTGTTAAATATTTCTATGTTCTGTATCACTGTGTTGTGTTGTTACATTTTACTGTTTAGAAGATTGATGTGCCTTTAAATCTCATTTATAAATCCTTTACAAGGCATTAATAGTCCTCACTTTAGATGAGCTCACGAAATAGTTAACTGACCACTACTAAATGCTTTATAACTACCTGTATTTACTACATTTACTTACACTTTCTAAGTGCTCTTATGAATGACTGACAACTCTTAAATAACTGGTTTGTAAATAATGATGTACTTCATTTAGAAATTATTAATTGATCATTGACAAAGTATGAAAATACAATTATTAAACTCATTATAGATATGCTTATAAATCAAGAAAAAGAACATTTATAGCTGTATTTATAAACTGCTTATTAATGTCTGTTAATGCTTTATAAATGACGAATTAACTGTTTACTAATGCTTAACTAGTGGTTATTAGCGTGCAGTTATTATAAAGTGTTGCCGGAAGTTAACTAATGTTTACTAATGAAACTTATTGTAAAGTGTACCAAAAATAATTGTAATTATGATCCATCCATTCTCCAAACCGCTTATCCTCCGAATGTCACAAGATAATAATACATTAGAAATGATCAATAACTCCAATAATTATAAGTAATTGATTCAGTTCTCTATTTTATTATTCATTTGTCTCTAGGGTTTTTTACTCCATCAGAACATGGCAGGTGAAAGATGCATGTGAATGGGGAGCAATTACATGCATGGCCCTTGGCCTGTCGTGATCTGCCCCGGCTGGTAATTCACTGTGTGTATCTTGAGTGTGAGTGTGTCCAATATTACGTCTGTTTTGTTAAGACATCCAGCTCTCTAAGAGGGGCGAGGTGTGAACAGACAGTATTGTACATGTGAAATGTGCCTGAACTCTGGGGCTTCAGAGGGATTTCGGGTAATTTCCTGTCCCAGGGACCAGCGAGAGTGAAATTTAGCCCTTTGGGTAGGCTGTCATTGTGTCATGCAGCCTGAGAAAAATATAAATCAGACTTCCTTTGTACAGCCACAGGGTGTACAAATGAGTTGTGCTGCTTCAGTGAGATAAAGAAAACAGTTCGAGAGTTGGCATAAGTGATTGTCCAACTTTAACACAGAGAGAGTCTTTGTGTTTTCAGCTGGAATTATGCTTGACACTTCTGACCCCAACATCTTGAAACGCTTTACCCAAAGCAGGTATAATTTATTGATTTTAATTTTTTTTTTTTGCATTTGAAATTAAGTTATGTTTCATTTGTTTTACACAATAGTGTAATAAACACAGAAGCAATTTTCTTTTGAAGCTTTTACCATTGCTAATTTAAAGTTAGTAAAGAAACAACAATAAAAAGATGTCAAAATAATTAGATTAAACTTCGATTCTGTGCACAGAATGCATTTTATTATTGCATTTTATTTTTTACAGTTATATAACTGTATGTTTGTTTAGAAATTGTTCAGAAGTGTGTTGTCATTTTATGGAGAACTTTTTTAACTAATGTAACAAAGTGGCTGCTTTATAGCCATTATAAGAATTTGGAAATTATGTTTTGGTTATGTTTATCGGTCCCACATCATCAACTACTCATTCTTCCCACAGCTGTGATTAATGATAATATAATTTTACAAGTGCGGACAACGCGCAGGGTCGCGACCTGCAGTTCTGTGAGTAATTACAGGAAATAAGTTAAATGATGAGGATGCCCTTGGATGGTCGAATTTAATCCAAACAATGTGTCACAACACCTGTCGAACACAATGACGGCATTTCCTCTGCGCTTATCTGAATCCTCTGGTTTCTTTCAAGGTGCTAAAAGAGGCTTTTATCCATGTGAATGGCTATAAGGAACTTCCTGTTGAATTGTCGGCCTGCTTCTCCCGAATGACTCACCTTGAATGATATGCATCTGTTATAGTTTGAGGTATTTTGGATATCTGTTGTGGCTTAAGTAAAACATGAACAGGTAAGGGTTGTAAAAGCACAGCGCTTGTGTGTTTTAACACACTTGCACAGATGTCCCACATGTGAATAGCTTTGATGACCCTGATTTCATCCCGGGCTTTCATGATGTCAGCGGGACTGTAGAAAGAATCCTTTCCTCTAAGGCAGCTTGGCAGGATGTGTAAAGAAAGGCCGAAAGACAACACCGAGATTAAGCTGCTTTTGTCATGGTTCTGTTGCGGACTTTAAAGGCTTTGGCTCTGGTCCCAACTTGCAGACACTTTTTTTAAAATTCCCTCCTCTCCCTCTCTGCATCTTCCTCTTTTTGTATGCAAGGTAAACATTTCAGGAAAGCCACTGGCAACCAGTTTTCAGAGGGGGGTGTTTTTTTTATTTTCGCTCTTTCATTTGCCGTCTTTGTTGTCGACCGGGCCATTATGACTGTTTGAAAAAAAAAGAGGAAAGCAAACAGAGGCTTCATTCTTTGAAAGGAACAGCCAGGTATTCCCAGGTGTTGGATTTATAGACACTCACGCTTTCTGTGTATCATTGAAGACGCTCACTCGTCACTACATGAAGAACGCAGAATGAAGCAGTTGAAAAGACCAGTAGTGCTTTGAAAGTTGTTTGGTACTGTAGCTTCATGATTACACCATGAACATTACTTACAGTATGTATACAAAATAGGCTGATGATATAAATTTTAATGAAAAAAACAACAACAATATATAGTGCATACGTATAATGCAGAGGAATTCATAACAACCCATTTTTTTCTTTTTAAGAAACAACTACTTTTATACAGAAAGAATCCACTAAATTGATCAAAAGTGACAGCAAAGTCAATTATAGGAAAACATTCCACTAATGTAAATCAATGATAGATGCATATAATTTGGTAGTAAAAAACATAAAGTGTTGCAAATTTTATCGGTGCAAAGATGAGTATAGGCGTTATTTTAGGCCTTATTTTGTACATTTGCAACTGTTTTTGTGTTTCACGTAGTTGCTGAAATTACGACGTCATAGGCCACTTTGCAAAAAAAAAAAAAAAAATTAAGTGTGTCCCATCGAGTAATCCAAAGTCTTACACACACTTGAAGTCTTTGCGCCTACTTGAACATTTGGGTCAAATAGAGGAAATACGTCATGCAAGTAGACAAGTGGTCTAGTGTGGGTCTTTGCACCCATAGGACAAAGCATACGTTTTGGCCTAAAGCATTCTGGAGGCGTGATCCCCCCTCAAAATTGATATATTTCTCTCTTTTGACTGCAGTTATCAATCTCTTTCTCTCTCTCATTTGAAAGTTGTGAAAACACTGTTGTTGAGTTTTCTTTTGCTATTTTGAGCACATGGGAACACACAAAATATGGAGACTAGGTATTAAAATGAACATCCATTGGTTGTTTGTGTTATATCTCTTAAAATTTGATACATGTTAGCCACATTTGTCTGCTACAAATATAACACAATCACAGATTATGTGAGATTATGTCCAACACAAAGAGTTCCGTTGTTACAACATACCCCACTATACACTAGCTGGGGATAGATGTAACAGTGAGAGGAAATTTGCTGAAATAGGACCCACACAATCTAAATGTGTGCAAGAATGCTATTGAAGAACAAAGAATAATTAGTTTTAAATAAAGTGATCATTTTAAAGTAACAAAAACACTTGACATGTGTGTTTATGCCATCATGACACATAAGCCCCTTTCACACAGAGATTCCAGAAAATACATGGATAATGTGACCCGGCATTTGTCCCGGGATTGTTTGATTTCGGTTCATTCACACTGCCAGTGATTTGCCGGGATCTGTGAGTGTGTTCACACACAACCCGTAAAAATCCCGGGAAGACACATGATGTCAGGATGAGACGTATAACGGACGCGTCGAAAACATGTACACGCTCATACCGTTCCACAAAGCTGGTGAAAAAAAATTAGATATTTTTCTGACATTATCTCACAAAACGTTAATAAACCCTGTGTCCTTTTTAAAACGATTGATTATTTATTAAACCCTTCGCAATCCACCTGCTTGGAAGCTTCGTTTGAAGTCTGTGAAAAATGTCTAATCTTCTTTTTAGGTAAGGTTGCCACTATTAGAGTCCATATACCACCCGCTGCCTTTGACCCTTCCACTGAGCCACTTCCGGGGCGGCAGTGGCTCAGTGGTTCATGTGGGTTGTCTACGAACTGAAAGGTTGGTGGTTCAATCCTCGGTTCCACCTGACCAAGTGTCGAGGTGTCCATGAGCAAGACACCTAACCCTAGTGCTAGACACCTAATGCTAGTAAAGCATTACAGTAATCTAGTCTCGAGGTCATGAATGCGTGAACTAATTTTTCTGCATCAGAGATAGATAGCATGTTACGTAGCTTAGCAATGTTTCTAAGGTGTAAAAAGGCTGTTCTTGTAACATAAGAAATATGATCTTCGAAAGACAAGTTGCGGTCTAGTATAACACCCAGGTCTTTTACTGTAGTGGATAAAGTAACAGGACATCCGTCTATATTAAAGTTGTATTGCGAGAGGTTTTGAGAGTAGTTTTTTGGACCAATAAGTAATACCTCCGTTTTATCTGAATTTAATAGCAGAAAATTATGCGTCATCCAGCATTTTATATCTTTGAGACACTCTGTCAGTTTAAATGAGTTAGTGCTTTCATCTGGTCGTGATGAAATATATAATTGAGTGTCGTCAGCGTAACAGTGAAAATTAATTCCATGTTTTCTTATAATATTACCAAGTGGCAGTATATATATTGAGAATAGCAGAGGGCCTAAAACCGATCCTTGCGGTACTCCATAGTCTACTGACGTTATCTTTGATTTTTTTTCCCATTTAAACAGACAAAATGATAACGGTCCGATAAGTACGATCTAAACCATCTTAATGCCTGTCCCTGAACACCAGTGTAGTTTTGTAGTCGATCCAGACAATTGGCTCGAATTTTCAAAAAATTATAAATAGTAGTCTGGCATGAGGTGTTGTGCCAGCATATTTCAAAGAAGCAGTTCCCCTGAAAGAAGTCGTCATTATTCATAAAACTGTGAGCTCAAAAAGGTGATGTGAGATATTGATGACATCACCACAGCTCTTTTCTCACAAGTCAAACTGACAGTTACAACTGACCCTGTGTAACAACACTCCTCGGTCTCCCCCTATTTCATGTATTCTCTCATTCACCACCATAGAACTTTACCCAATTATGACGACTTCTGCTTCTGAGAAACCCGAAAAAAGGTCAATTATGGTGAAAATTGGAGCAATGGTCTAGGAGTTTTTTTGGGGAAAATTCTAAATGGCAAAAAAATGTAATTGTGGAACATTTCATCATAGAGTGGAAGAAAAGCTTGTTTCTGAAAAGCTTTTTTCTGCAGATTTGTACAGTTGGTGGTGCTAGAGGGATTGAGTTAGAGACTCCAAAACTGCTATGGTAACAGTTCAGACTTTCCTGCAAGCGGTTCATTGGCTTCCTTGGTGGTGGAGGAAGAGAAGAAGCACCCTTTTGACAGGTCAGTAGTGTCTCCTTTCTTTCTTAAATATTGCCATGTCATGCTGTAATCTTGCAATTAAGTTCAATTAAGCATTTCCGGGAGACTCGAAATGAAGCGCCCCCTCGCGATAAAGAAAACACTTTTCAATGATGCCACTCCAGACTCTGTCTATGAAGCAAAGCAAAGTAGAAGAGTTTGGGAGCAGGCTACAGAAATTTAGTATATTAGTATAATTTCTTAAGGATCATGAAAATTCAGCTTTGATAACAGGAATAAACTACATTTTAAAATATAAAAACAGTTACTTTAAAGTTAAATATTTTACAATATTGCTGTTCTTACTGTACTTTTGATTAAATACATTTGGTGACACTTGTAACAAATAACATGTAACAAATATTACTGACCCAAAGTTTTGAAGTAGTTACACCATTAAAGAGTATCTGCTACAGTATTTCTATGATTTATTTCACATGACTTTCATATTACACTTTGAATTATAAATACAGTCTGAAGAGATATCTCGAGAAATATAATCTTGCATAAGCGGTTTAAAAAATAATTTCATACATTTTGTACTAATTGTAATATAAATTAATATAGTTCATAAGAAAATTGGAAAGTAGTTATTTATAAGGTTATAATAATATTTTACCACTTCAAACAGAGGGTATAAAATTAGACAAATTATATGGAATTCCAAATAAAAGATTGTTAAAGGCAATGACATTGACAGAAAATGACACACTCAACACATTTTCATTCCTGGTGAACAAGAGCTTTATCATTTTATGATAATGATAAAATGATTTTAATGTTTCAATGTGACAAACATATATTTTATTAATTTAATAACCAAAAAAAAAAGGCCAAACTGTACAAGATTGTCTATTCAGAGATAACTAATTACGACCGTTGTGTTATTTTTTTCAACAGCGCATATAAATATTCAACACTTGATATATGCTACATAGATTGCAGCTAAGGGGACAGAATTTACTTGTTTTTGGTTTACAACATCTATATTATGCCCAATTCAAAGCATCAAGTCATTGCTTACAAATAAATTAACTATTTTAGAATCACTTTCCTCTTTTGGCTGACTTTGTTAAAATAACAGGGGCAATGAATTTCAAAGTTTTTTTGTCAGATGTGTGGGTTAAGTGCATTCCTGTATTCTTGCAGTCCTTTCAGCATTGACCCATTACCATGAACATCATGGTAAACACATGCACAGTCAATGCACAATACGTCTGAGCTTTAGTGTATGGTTTGTTTTTAAACTTCTGTAAATATTAAAAGGGCAGACATTACATGAGCAGTCAAAGGCATTTTACACAGTATTCATTATAGTGGTCAAGCTTATGATAATACAACTTCCCTCCCACACACTCACAAACGAAAAACAAGGGCATAGAGCAACTATGGGATTGCGGTACCTCAGGTTATTCAGAGCAGGCCCTGAAAAGAAAAGTATAAAGTTAATGAAAAACACAAGGAACCCCCTTGCCAGAACGTACATTGGCAAAATCTCTTCGTATCTTTAGTTACGGTATAGCCATAGCTCATTAATATTCTCTTTTTCCATTAAAGATACACAACTAGATTGATTGAACCTACACTATTTCTTAAAGTTGAAACAAGGTAGACCTTGTTTCAAAAACATCAACATACTGTATGCTCTCATGCATTCAATTCGGATGTACTGTAACTAAATACACTGTAACTGGATCTGCAAACAAATTTGTTTATGCATGCATGCAAACGTTTCACTGAGATTTGGTGCTATTCAAAAAAAAAAAAAAAAAAATCCTTTTGGCCCCATCCACAAGATTAGTCAATGGACATATGAAAAAATCTAATTAAAATATTGTAGCGTTTCACAGTTTGAAAGCAGATACGTATTGAAGACACAATACATTTGAGTGTGTTTGTTCCCATACAAATCTGCGAAAGTGTTTGCTCTGCCAGCAGTGTCTTTTGTGAAACGTTTCTCCATTTCAAAACAGACTCAAATATCATCATTTTTTCGTTAGCCTTGCCCACTGTTCATAAAGGGACTGGTTAGACGGCCACAACATGGCTCAATTGTCTTTCTATTCTTTCGAATTTGAGCAGAAATGTTTGTTTGAGGGAGTGGCTGCTGTATGTCAGGTCCAAAGACTGAAGAAAAATGTAAAGAAAAAGCAAGCATGAAGACCTCGGTACATGCTAACATTGGTAGTGGATGTGTTGGTGCTGGTGAATTTTGCCGTCCACATGCGAGTGGGTGTGTGTGTGAATGTCTGAGTAGATCTTTGGATAGACTTTGGGAGCAGCTTGGGCCAGCAGAAGCTGTTGTTGCTGTTGCTGAGCCAAATACTCCTCGTAGGTGATGGAGCCGATGCAGTCTTTATCAGCAGCTGCGAGCGCCCGGTCTCTCTGGGCTGGCCGGGGGCCGTTGGGTAAGGACTGGGCTGAGATTATGGCTCCTGACGAACAGTGCTTTCTGGACTGGCAGAACCAGAGCAGGACGGTGCCCAGAATAAAGACCACTCCTGCAGGGATGCCGATGATGACGGGCCAGGGAAGACTGGGAGGCAGAACCGACGGGATTGGAGAGAATGGCGGCTTTGGGTCTGGATGAAGACATGAGATGGAAAAAACACAAAATAAAAAACAGCAAAACTGACAGTATCATTCAAATATAGTATTCAAGTATCAGTGCCTTGTCTACACCTGGTACTAAGCACTTTCATCAATCTGATCACAAGGCCAGTATCACATGATCACGATGACATGATTGAATGACTTGAGGAAGAGTATCAGAAGAGACATTTAGGCTAGAAATCAAACCAAACATTAACATATTTAATAAAATTAATGATGAATCAAAATAAAGTATGTCTTTAATAATAATATTTTTATTAACAATATTCAATAATATGCATTCATATAAATCTACTAATATTAATAATGAAAACTATATATATATATATATATATATATATAATATTTTTTTGTAAGAAATTAAAACTTTTATTTAGCAAGGATTAAAATAATCAAAAGTTACAGTAAAAACCTTTAAAAAACTTACAAAAGATTTCTAATCGAATCTAATTCAAATAAATGTTGTTCTTATTTAGATATTCTCTATTAATCAAAAAATCCTAAAAAAAAACATTCAATGTTTTCTCCAAAATCTGAAGCTGGACAGCTTTTTTCAATAATAAAAGTTTCATAAGCAGCAAATCAGCATATTAGAATGATTTCTGAAGGATCATATGTGACATTGAAGACTCAAAGGAATAACTATATTAAAACAGAAAAGAGCACCTATCATGGATTTTTGACTTTGGACTATAGCTCTAAGGGAATGAAAACATCCTGCAAAGATTTATACCTGAAAGTGCACCGTATATTAAGTTATTGTCTTTCAAAAGTGAGAGTCGACTCTGAGTCTATGAAATTAATTGTTTTTGAAACGAGTCATTAGCTGTTTCGTCGTGACGTAGATACAAAACATTAGCTCATTGGCCACTCCCAACAACTGCGCGTGCAGACGGGAGTGTAAACTTGAATATGATGTAGTGTTGGGCGATATGCTCCATTTTCATATCGTCCTATCGTCAGCCTGTGAGATTGGCGATACACGATATTATTGTGAGGGGGCGGGGCTAACTTATTTGATTATTGATTATTTAGCTTACTCATTAATTTGCTTGTTTTATTAGCCTACTTCGTTTTATATACGAGAATCTTTTTTCTATTTTGCTAGCAAAGGTGGAGTGTTTATTAATAGGATCAGGTTATTTCCAGGTATAGTGAGGTAAAAAAAAGATCCTAATCCCTTTGTTTGTCAACGGGAAATTTACGGACACATTAGCCTATCCTCATGCCGTTACATGCAGCATTTTGACTAGGGCCTATTTCTGCACGAGATGAAAACACGTTTTAATAATTTCTTGGGTCAGAAAGAGTCGGAGTTTGCGATATGTGTCCCCCTACCAGTGCGCTCTCTGTCTGGATGCACTTCACATGCGCACATCAGTAAGCACGAAGTACGTGGGTTAATGTGTTTTAAATGCCGGGAGAAACCAGAGCAAGGGACAAATGTCTAGCTGAGTGGATCGGTTTATACTTATACTTATGACTTGACTCTGATAAAGGAAAACAGGTTAATGCGTTTACATGACCACATGCATTGTCAAGTTTATTCAACATAATCGGGTTAAGAACGTCGTCGCATGTAAACGCGCTGAATCTCTGAAAGTAAAAACGGACTGCTTTCGCCATCTGCATTAACGCCGCGTTCCCTCAGAGACGACGATGATAGCGGTAACTATAATACTATTTTAGTGATATTATTATTAATACTATTTAGTAATTGTATTGTTTTTAGTGTTAGTGTCATTAAACGTTTTGTTAATGTGTTACGGAAACAAATACTGACGAACAATTTTTTCATCTTGGATCTGTAGGAAATTGAATTTTGTGTCTGTTAAAACGAGCACACTTGATAATTTGTGAATGGATCACCTTGCAATTAAATTTTGATGTGAGATTTTTTAGTCTGTTTTAAAAACATTCTCTTAGAGGAGTCCTCATTAGTGCGTGTCGGTGTTGTTGCAATTGTTATGAGGATTGCAATTGTTATGAGGATTGCAATTGTTATGAGGATGATTGTAAATTTAGGCAAGGCAAGTTAAGTGTAGTTCCTAATATTAATTTAATAACAATACTAGCTTTATAATAATAATAATAGGCCTAATAATAATTATTTAATACATTATGGTAAAACGAGCCAATTATCGTATTGATATCGTCAAAGGCATCTGCCATCGTCTCAGACTATCGTCGATACACGATACTATCGGCTATCGGCACAACCCTAATATGATGTAAATACTTTTGCATTGCCCAGGGACGAGCATGTGAAGAATCAGTGGTTAGAGTTCATATTTGCAACGATACCACAACAGTATAGCCCGAACTTTGTGTTCTCATCCTTTTAATGACGAATCATTCAAAAACATAAATGAATTCAACCGCAAGCCGGTTGTTCCCGAAGGAGGGCTCAGTATCCAGTGTATATGGATAAGGTTCGTCCTCCTCCGAATCACAATCTGTAAGTAATATTAATAATGTTTGCTGTTGTTTTCTGTAGCATGTACAATATAGTTATATTCTGTTGTGTGTGTTTTGTACACTCCGCGCAGCTTCTAAGCGGGGTAAAGTTAGTTTTGTTTTTGATATTCACCAGACATTCACTGAAAAATGGCAATTACCTCCTAAACAACTTAGCCAAATATGACTTTGCTCTATATAACAATTTCACTGCCCCTCAAAATCCGCCACAATGTGAGTTTCGCCGGGAAAGCTTGCTCTAGACGGAGACGCGAGTAAGGGACCGTTTGTTCATACACTGATACAACACTTGACAAGCTATAATCCATTAATGGAGATGGGTGTTCCGTTTCCAACAATCTCTGCCTACGGTTTACAAATAACAACTGACTGGGTCATTTGACCAAACGCCGCAGATTCGCGTAACTCAAAGGAGGTGTTTGGGAAAATGAATCGTCGAACGAATCATTTGGGAGTCGTTGAGCAAATCAGTTAAAAATAAATGCATATTATAAGACAAATAAAGTGTTTTTTATCCTTGGATGCATGTTAAACTGTTTTTGGGAACTCCAAAAACAAAAATAGGAACATTTCAAATGCTATGATAGGGGCTCTTTAAAATATGAATATACTTTATTTCACAATTTTACTGTTTTTACTGTATTTATGATTAAATAAATGATGACTTGGCAAGTGTAAGAGACTTTAAAAAAATATATGAATGTTTTTTTTCAGGCGTTTTTTGCAACTGTATACAGTAGTAAAACAATAGCATGAATGATATTATAAATGGAGCAGAAGTGTGAGAAACTGACCGGGCAGCACAGTCAGGAAGGCACTGCGGAAGCTGTAGCCCATGGTATTGGCCCCCAGGCAGATGTACATGCCAGCGTCCTCCTCTTTGGCTCGAGTGATAAGTAGCTTGTTCAAATAGGATCCGTCTGGTCGTGACCACACTTCACCCGTGGGCAACACAACGAAGCGATGGTCTCCGACCTCAATAGTGGAGTTGTACTTGGTCTCGCCGCCTGGTTCGACCCTCTTCAACCATTGGATAACCGGCTTCACGTCACTACGTACTTTGCACTGGAAGGACGTGGTGCCACCGTAGTCTACTGTAGTATTTACTGGATGAGTGCCCGTCAAGATGGGCTTGGAATTTGTGCGCTCTATAATGAAATAAGGGAAGATTTTATTTTATAATCAGTATTTAACACAATTGTGGGTTTATGCTGTTCAGATTGGTCTTTCTGTGTTCTGTTCTAAAAATAGTTTCATGCAATTTCGAGTAAGGAAAAAAATGTCACATATGACTCTACCGAGAGCAAGATTGATAAACTTACACTGTTAGGATGTGGTTGTAAAGTCAGCAGAGCAGACATAGCAAATGAATCTGGAGCAAATAGCAATTGAACTGGATAAAATCTTTCTTTTCAGTCTTTACCAAACCAAACCACACACTCAAACGGAAACTGAACCTTGAATACTGATAGTATTTGTGAGGCCATAATATAGATAGAATATAATATAGAATTCAAAACTATAATAAAATAATAAAAATGCATTCCTAATGATAAGCCATTCATTTATTGAGACAGTATGGCTGGTGCTGCAGCATTACTGCTGCTAATAAAGAATGCTTCTCTTGTTTACTAGGAATGATTAAATATTTTTTCCCAACACCAAACTCTTTGCCAAGACAGCTGTTAAACCACCCTGAACAGCATCCAGCTATGAATGAAGTAATGTTAAACTGTTGCTGCGTGTTCATTCTTTCAGTCTACACTATATAAGTGAGTCATCAAAAGCTCCATCAAATTCCAGGAGAACATCACAGAGACGAGGTGAATGACTCACGGATGACTTCCACTTTATATGTGGCGTTGATCTCCCCAGCGCGGTTGGACACGTGACAGGTGTATTTGCCGCTGTGTTCAGGCGTGAGGTTCTTCAGGCTGAGAGTCCACTTCTTCTTGCGGCCCTCGCCCACCTCTCCAGGCGTCAGAGGCCTGCTGTCCTTCATCCAGATGATGTCGGGTCTGGGGTTCCCGCTCGCGGTGCACTTCAGCCTTACTGAGCTCCCCACCGGACGCGCAATCACGCGCTTTCTCATTTTGGCTGGCTGTGTGAAGCGGGGCCGCACTATAGAAAGAAAATAAAAAAGCAAAGATAAGGATGGACAGAACAATTCTTTTTTGGACTACAGTTACTTACAGTTTTTCTCGATTGTTTACACACATTTTCTGGTACTTGAGACACAATGACCACAACATGTAACTCATTCACCAACCCCCTGAACCAATTATACTGAACTACAAGCACAATTCCTGCTTTACACTCAAATTGCAGTTCTAAAACACACTTTTTTCAAAACACTACACACAATTCTCTGCATTTGGCACAATTTCCATGTAGAAAATCTCTTGTTTTCATGAGGAATACACTGCCATTCAAATATTCACACTGACTCGTCACATGGGCAAACACATTTCACACAGTTTTACAATTAGCGATCAGAGCTTTGGCATAAAATACCAAAACCAAAGAGAGGATGCAGCATAGATATTTTTTATTTCTTTTTTTACTGTAACAGCATAAGAAATTCTGTTGTTTTGTATGTAGACCACTGTATGTGCAACTTTGTGTTGGTTGAGGTGTACAAAATGTGGGATCTGTGTATCTCCCATTGATTTTGTGGGAAAAATAAAATATATTTGTTACCGTGTATTTGTGTGTTCTGTGTATAAAAAACAATATTCTCAAATATTTTACAACACAGTTATGTATGTAATATCTGTAGTAAGTGTAACACTGAACAAAAAGGCCTAAGTCATTACAGTTTTTCTCAATTGTTTACACACAAATTCTGGTACTTGAGACACAATGACCACAACATGTAACTCATTCACCAACCCCCTGAACAAATTCTGCTGAACTACAAGCACAAATCCTGCTTTACACTCAAATTGCAGTTCTTAAACCCACTTTTTTCAAAACACTACACACAAATTTTCTGCATTTGGCACAATTTTCATGCAGAAAATCTCTTGTTTTCACAAGGAACACAATGCCATTCAAATATTCACACTGACTCGTCACATGGGCAAACACCCGTCACACAGTTTTACAATTAGCAATCAGAGCTTTAGCATAAAATACCAAAACCGAAGAGAGGATGCAGCATATATATATATATATATATATATATATATATATATATATATTTTTTTTTTTTTTTTTTACTGTAACAGCATAATCATTTTTTTCTGTTGTTTTGTAGACCACTGCATGTACAACTTTGTGTTGGTTGGGGTGTATGAAATGTATCTCCCTATCTATCTCCCATTGTTTTTGTGGGAAAAATAAAATATATTTGTTACCGTGTATTTGTGTGTTTTGGGTATAAAAACAATAGGCTATTCAGAAATAATTTACAACACACTTATGTATGTAATGTCTGTAGTAAGTGTAACACTGAACAAAAAAAGGCCCAAGTCATTATGATGAATGGAGAAGAAGTGTTTTCCATTGATCGTATGTGTTTTACATTGAGCACATCAGAGTTCAACTGGTTCTTATAAATGTCTATTCATATGATGGTTTGTGTGTGTCATTTGAAAACAAAATAACATTTTGAGAATATATAACACTGTTTTGAATGTAAAGTTTCATTTTGCACAAGAATTGAGGGGTTTTGCCGATTGTGTGGTTTTATATTTGTGTGTTGAGTTCTGAGAGTATGAGGCATGCTTGCAGGAAATGTGTGTGAACAATCGAGAAAAACTGTAATTTCTCAAAGCTTGTTTCTGTGTCGTTTTTAATTTATTTTATTTTATATAAGATTATAAACTATTTAGTATTTACAATGGTATTTTAACGTTATGAATATGAAAATGTATGCTTTTATGCTTAATTAGAAGACAGCAATTTTTACCGGAATACAGTTAGAAATGCTAAAATGATTCTAAAAATATTTTTCATTTAGAATAATAATAGTTTAAAACACTCAAAATATTGGCATGGAAACATAATAGCAATGAGAATTTGGGGGAATAAAAATTCTTATTACAAGGCAAAAATTCTTATTACAAAAAAGGATATTAAAGGAATAATTCACTTCTCAAGTTGTTTCAAACCTGTATGAATTTCATTGTTCTGCTGAATATAAAGGAAGATATTTTGAGGAATGTTGGTAACCTGACAAGTTGATGGACCTCATTGACTTCCATAGTAGGAAAAAAAATACTATGGAAGTCAATGGGGTCCATTAAATGTTTGGTTATCAAGATTCTTCAATATTTCTTCCTTTGTGTTCAGCAGAAAAAAGAAATTCATTCATTTTTTAAAACAACTTAAGCGTGAGTTAATGATGACACAATTGAAGTGAATTAATCCTTTAATATCCATCTTTATGTTCTTTCCACTTTTTGGGGGGTAAAAAATATTACCCATTTTTATGACATTTGTCCAATTTAGATTTTAGAAATCGATTACCTAACAAAAATCATGCATAATGCTTTTCCACACTTAAGAACTTAAATAAATACAGAAAAATAAATATTTATAAATATAAAATTATAAAATGTATAAATATAAAATTTATAAATATTTATCATCAGAATTTACACAACATTACAAAGAAAACAAAGCGTAAAAGAGCAGACATGAAGTTCTTGTGTGGGCAAATTTACTGAGCAATGCACCACACCATGAATGCAATCAGACAAAGCAATCAGCAGCTCCTCTGTAGTTTCACTCTATAGTTCCCTGCTGACTGTTACTGCTCACAGTAGACTCTGAATAAACACCACAAAAGCAAATACAACAGTGAACTAAGCATCTCCCGCTAGCTGCCATCAAAACTGCTACACTCCACAGTACAAAAACAAGCAGGTCAGGCACTCTTTGAACACTGCCGAGTTTAGCGCTGCTCCAATATCAAATCAGATGCCGGCCGTCAGAGGGGAATGGAATGCTTCCCCCCTCACACTTCACATAAATAGCCTGCTCTCTGGCTCGTCAAACGCAATTACCAAAGCAAACACTGGGCTCCAGAGGTAGGAGTGTCTGACTTCTGACCTATAATGCTGCCTGAATCATCATCATACACTGTTCGTTTGTTGGCCTTCCGACTGAGCCTGTTTTTTTTTTGTTTTTTTTTATCCCCCGATGGAGTTTGGGTTTGGGCACACTTAATATTCAATTGAATTGATCTGCCTGCCCGACACCGTTGTATGAGAACTTTGCTGAGCTGAATGATGACGTCACAGTTTTCTCCAGAAGAGCTATATAGATAAATAAATAAACTAAATTAGTAACTTTTTTACAACAGAATGAACCATCACTGAACATACTTAACCTGGACTATGACACAATTTTCTTCTATATCTGCTGTACAGCCAAAATAAACTTTGTTGCATTATTTTCATGTTAGCACTGAAAAACTGCTTTTGAAACAATCTGTATTGTAAAAATGGTAAACCTTTACAATAAGGTTCATTAGTTAACATTAGTTAATGTATTTACTAACATGAACTGACAATGAGTAATATATTTGTTACAGTTTTATTAATCTTTGTTAATGTTGGTTAATAAAAATACAGCTGCTTCTTCATGTTAGTTCATAGTGCATTAACTAATGTTAACAACCTTTGATTTTAATAACGTTATTATTATTATTAACTAGGGCTGTCAAACGATTAATCACGATTAATCACATCCAAAATAAAAGTTTGCGTTTACATAATATATGTGGGTGCACTGTGTATAATTAATTAATATATATATATATATATATATATATATATATATATATATATATATATATATATATAAATACACACACATGCTTGTATATATTTAAGAAAATTTTGATGTATATACTGTATATAGATTTATATATAATTTATATTATATATAAATATAAATATTTTATATATGAATAATATTTTTTCTTAAATATACCTGCATTTGTGTGTATTTATATATATACAAAATAATTATACACCGTGCACCCACATATATTATGTAAATACGAACTTTTATTTGGGATGTGATTAATCGCGATTAATCGTTTGACAGCCATATTAACTAAGATTAATAAATGCTGAAGAAATACTGTTCATTCTTAGTTCATGCAAACTAAGGTAGTTAAATAATGTTAACTAATGAACCTAAAGTAAAGTATTATTGTGAAGTGTTTTATACAAATAAAGGTGACATGATTTGACTCCTGGGAGTAGTGGGCCAGGGGATATAGTGTGCGGATTGTCCATTTTCAGACCACAGGGCAACCTGTCAGTATGGGAAGATTCAGCCACATGTGTGCCGGCCTGGAGACAGGGTTTTGAAGGGGAAATACAGGGGTGACAGACTGTACATGCTGTCCAAACACTCTGTGACAGGCTCAGTTTCCATTCAGTTGGTCACGATTTTCCATAGGGCCACACATCAAACCTGGATCACTGATGGTCTTCCAGCACACATGCAAGAATACTGTGCAAGAATATGAGACTTTTCTTTATTCTCATGCATTCGAGTACTACAGTAATAACAGTAACAACATATAGTAGCAAATAGTCTATAGTAACAACAGTGCTACAACAGTGGCAAGAAAATGTCACCGCTACTATAGACCTTATTCAGAGCAGTGCCATGACAGGTATGAAAGTGAGGCTGTGAGGGATAGACTTACCGTGTTTCCAATGGCATCCGCTGTAAAAAGCTGAATAAAGCGGCTAGATTACTTACAATTTTACACAGCTTACATTGTCGGGAGTTTTTTGTCAACTGACATTTCTTTGAAAGATATTTTTCCATTGTTTCATGAGCAGAACAATCCGAGAACACATTAAACAACAGTACAGCCCATTCAAGAGATGCAAGTCTATCCCTCACAGCCTCCCTTTCATTCTCATTAAAAATCAAAGATGGCCCTGCCGTGAATAAGGCGTATACTACAAGAAAATATTGATGCTACAAAAGCGGCAAAGCAACAATACTACAACAAAACGTCAGCGCTGGAAAGCTACAAGAAAATGCACCACTACTAAACTACAAGAAAACAACAGCTGACAATGTTGGGAAAGTTCACTTTCTACAAGAACTAGTTCAATGTTCAGTTCACAAATTTGAAAATAAACTAGTTCAGTTCATAGTTCATACCAAGCATGCCGCACAAGTACGTTAAGGTACTCAGTACGTTCAATTCACATTCGACCAAAATATGAACTATCATTCATGAACACGTTCAAGCACAACACTGGCAGCTGATATGCTACAAGAAAATGTCACCGCCACTAAACAAAAAAAAAAACAAAAAAAAAAAATTGTCAGTGCTGCTATGCTACAATAAAATGTCACTGCTATACTACAAGACAATGCCAGTGACATTTTTTGACATTTTCAAAGACTTTTGGAAATAGAACAGCTAAGCCCATTTACAATATCAAAATATTTCAAAGTTATAGTTTTTTTATGTTCTTCTTTAAATGTGTAATACGATGTAAAACAAAAAGTTGCAATTCATAAAAAGCAGCTTACGAAACATCTTGGCAGCTGTAGTGCATATTTTCAGTTACTTTCTGGGCAGCAATTATAAATACCAGGAATGAAGGAGATCAAAGAGGATTAGAGGACTGTAGCACCTTACCCAGTTTTCCTGTCAGGTCAGTGGAGTACTCGGTTTCACCAGCTGGTCTAGCACCTTCCCTCCCAGCACTGGAGTCATCTAGAGAGAGAAAAAGAGAGAGAGAGAATTGAGCACAAATATGTGTAGCAATCTCAGAGTTTATTCTCATATTCATTGAATTATCAATCAGATTACTGCATGCAAAAGTAGACATGGCCATCGCACTGCAGGCATGCAGTCTTGCTGAACATGCTTAAGGAAGGCTCTTGTGAAACGCTGTGAAACCTGGGGTGGCAAGAAACATCAGTACTCAAGGGGGTGATATAGTTTCCTTCAGATGTTTCTGTCATTAATCTGGATGTGTTCTTATTCAAGTTAACTAGCTATAAACAAGTCGACAAGATTCTTTTCAAACCGCTGACATTTCAGAGTACAGCACAGCATCATGTACACACACAGTATGTAGATGTATAAAGTATGTTTTGGGCCTAAAGGTGCCAAAATTCACAAATGTGCTTGTTTATAGCTCTCCATGAAAAAAAAGGAAATAAAGTAAAATAAAAAACAAAAGGAGATTTTTTTAAACTTTGTTAAATAATACATACAATTTGTTTTAACAAACCCTATCATATACCCCCAGAACACTTCGAATATACAGCATGAATAGCATGGGATAATTCAGTGAAAAATCTTAATGCTGGTCGCTATTCAATGCCATTATATGGACGAGTGCAAGAAGGCCATATGGCATTAGAACACCACCAGGGTGAGTAAATGAAGACTCAATTTTCATTTTAGGATAAACTATCCCTTTAAATTCCCTTCTCATCTGAGAAGATGTTCAAAATTCAAGGCAAAAATCTAAAGTCACGTGTGGTGAAGAGTGAAAACTATGGAAGGAAATCTGTGGCCCTTCTGCTCTAGTTACAGCCCCAGCTCATCCGTTCACCACATGACTGGTATTTTCAGGCCTGTCATCTCTTTGAAGCTGTTGGGGTGGGGGTGGGGGGTGGGGGGGGGGGGGTTATGGTGTATGGGGGTAGGGGTGTAACACTCCTGAAGGAGAGGTTCCAGTCTGGGCAAAGGGGAACAGCTCATTGCTGGGCAAACGGCTTAATTACTATAGCTCTTACCCTCAAGTATGGTCACTCTACACATAGCTCATGTCTTTTGTTCATGTCGGGCTAATGCTCATTGCAACCATTGCACACACATTTTCATTGGCACCTTAACATCGTTTTCAGGATTACTCTTAGGTTTGTCATTTTAATACAATTCATAAATGTACTTTGCGTGTTAAAAACTGCTTCAGAACTTCCATGACATATATAGCGCACTGTGAGCTCATAAACCATGCACACATACTTCAAGACTTCCCAATGCCTATAAAGGTGTCTGAGGAAAAAACTAGCTTGATTCATGCAAAGTCAACAAAACTTGAGGGTTGTCAGGTTTCTAAACCAAACAAACTCCTGTTTTCCTTTAATTAAGGCGAAGTGACACCGTTGCGTGCCACCTTTCACACGTTGACCATCTAGGCGTGTTCATAATTTTGAACAAGCTCAATATGACTGAGATGTTTGCATAACCCTTCAGTATGTTTGCTTTCATGTCTGCAGTGGAGACGGCAGTAGAAAACTGTCTTTTTCTGCAGGAAATCTGAGCGTAGGGCTCTGCTCCACTGGGTTTTCACCAGGTTTGGCCTTCTAGATGTAATGTTCATTGGTGAGGTTGCAGAGCAGGTACCCTCTTTTGCTCTCTGGCAAGAGTTTCTGTGGACTTTGGCAAGACCTGGTAGTCCCTCGCCAAGCATGAAACATCCAACTTGTCTGTACCATGTCTTTCAGGGGTAGCAAAACCCCACTGGTGTGCAAGATTTATTGCAATTGCATGTTCGTTTTATGACCTCCAGTCCTGTCAAAAAATAAGAATCGTTTCATCGATGAACAGTCACTACGCTTTTCTCGAAGCAAAGCAGCCACCTTTGCTCAAAGCAAAACAGTGTTCCTGAACACAACATGCTAATTATGCTGTCATCCACTATGTCTTTGGTGAAGTCCGCAATGAAACCAGAGAGGGTTTGGAGACAACCCTCATGAGTGAAATCTTGAAAGGAGAGACAATATGGGGTGCTAGCTGTTAGCCTTTACCTTGGCTTTGATTTACTGAATTCCAGCACTGGCTTATGGAAACCATTACCAACTCTACTGCTACACAGCTCTATATTAACAGCCAGCTCTAAACTGTGAAAATTTATGGGCCGTGGTCACAGCAGAGACGTTACTACATTACTGACTACAGACTAACCCGAGAATGAATAACACTAAGAAGTTGACAGATTAACTGCCTGCCAAGCATATTTATGTTCGATCTCACCAATGTATCTTTTGGAAACTACGTATTTGGGGGTAGAAGAACCTCGTTTGTGGATGTTTCACAATACGAAACACTGTGACCTGGCTCAAACGTTTTTATATCAAGCTGTTTTTATATCAGTGAACCTATTGAATTCTGGCTACATTATCTTGAGATTAACTTTTTCATTTGAACATCACAAACAGCTTGATGTTAAAGCCACTGTATTATGGCTGTGGCATCTATGAACACCAAATCACGATTGACTACATTTCCGTTTTTTATTACACATGTGTTTTATTTTAAATGATTCATTATTCCAATAGACACTAAAAAGCTAGCTAGAAAACCCAACCCACCTTACCCAACTTTCTCAAACTAATATTTTAATTTATTGGTCACATATAGCATGTTTGCATAACCCTTCTGCTTTCATGTCTGCAGTGGAGACGGCAGTAGAAAACTGTCTTTTTCTACAATAGTAAAATGTGTTAAAAGAATTATATAACAGCATCTGAAGAGTTCCCAGAAGGTACAAAGACTTGTTCCAGCGGCTTCAATGTTGACCTGTTCCATAACGTCAACTTCTGAGTCAGCCTGATCATCTACAGTCATTCCTGCTTTGGCACAATCCCTAACAATCCCAGGCCTGAATTTGTTCTTCAGCTGTGGAGATTTAGAGAGGCCTTCGTTCCCGGAGCTGAGGACTGACCCCGCATTAAGTGTTTCCGTTTCTCTTTTAAGGATTACCGGAGCAGGGCAGAGGGAAAAGTGAAGAGCCTTGACGAGACTGTGTCTACCCTAAGGGCAGTCTCTTTCATGAATACCAGCTAAATTCACTTCACATAAGGAAAATGTCAAGTAAGAACTGGCCGTTGTCATGGTCGGTGGCAATTTGTGGAATTAAAAATATATCTGAAATATAAATAACAAAACAATAAATACATAAAATCCATAAAAACTTCTAGTGTGCTATAAAAACAGGTGTCAAAATTACACTCAATTATACCCAAAAATAAAATCTTGAAAGGGGGTTTCCACATTTAGTTTTACTTAAGTAAATTTGTAAGTAATTGGTGGATACATTTTTTTTACATGTATTTCAGAAATCACAATTTTATTTGTCCAGACACTATAAATCTCTATTATACACAACAAATTGAACCTTTTGTCTTGAAATTGATTTCTTTGGATTTTAGTGAAAGTTATGATTTAATTAGCTTGCTAGTGAGACTGTTTTTCTTTTGTTTGTTTGTTTTTTGAGGAAAGTTTACATTTCAAATGTATGTTAAACTAAATGAAATTGCAAGAATTGCAAGTCTTACATTTCAAATGTAAACTTTCCTCAAAAATACAAACAATCTTACTTGAAACTAGCAAGCTAATTAAATCATAACTTTCACTAAAATCCAAAGAAATCAATTTTAAGACAAAAGGTTCAATTTATTGTGTATTGTAGAGATTTACACACACACACATACAGTACACACACTCAAACACACACTTACTGAACTAGCAAGCTAATTAAATACTTTAACTTAAATCCCCCCAAAAAAATCTACATTTGAAATGTTCATGTTACACTAAAATAAGTTGCAAGGGGTGCAAGCCTTACATTTCAAATGTAGTCATGGACAAATTTTACCAAAATAATACTTAAGTATTTTACTGCAGTACAATTACTCAAGTACTTTTACCTATTTCAAACAACAAGAAACTGTAGAACTGTTTTGCCATTATTCATGATGTGTTGCATTTAAAGTAATACATTTGCGCAAACCCTGGAACTGAACACTATAAAAGAAACACAAACAGTTCAATTGTGGTTTATTTGCGCTCTCTACAAAATGAGACATCAGATCTGTCAAGCTAAAACATTTGAGCAAATGACAGAATGTTTGGGAACTAAGGTTTGAACCAACAAATCTTCCACCTTTTCCACATTAAAGGCTGACGAATTCATGTGATTACATCATAATGTAATAAAAACTGAAACCGCAGTTCACACTTGCGTGCATATGTGCCAACATGGACATTTCGTTGAAACCCTAAATGTGTGCAGAGCTCTAGATTGGATTCTAACAACAGAAGCTAACTAGCATTAGCTATAAACTAACATTAGCTATAAACTTAGCATTAGCTATAAACTCTATATGCTGCGCATCAGTTACAGGCTCTGTATTGTGACTATGTTGACTGTATGGTCCCTGTTAAATAAATAAATAAATAAATAAAATAAAGTTTGATGGGATACTATTGGTTGGCTCAGAGGTAATTGTGGCGACCTGTGATAGGAAAAAGAGAAACCTGCTTTACAGCCTGTGCTGTGGGGTGGGAGAACAAACTAGAAAACGTGCTTGCGCCCTTGCTCGAAACTGTGCACATAACTTTTGGGTGTCAATTCAGATAATCAAATCAAATAATCCTGTTTCACCTGGAAAAATGTAAGTAAAATGGTTTGCAAATATAAACTATTTACATACATTTACATAAATAGACATGCAAGAATGCACAGAAGGGAAGGGCAGGATGAGGGGAAAAATAAATACAAATGTGTGGTTTGGGAATATTTTTGATACAGGGGAGATGATGTATCATAGACCCAGGTAATTTGCAAGAAATAACTGTATTATATATACACAACATATTATTTATGTAAATATATGTTGCCCATAAATGTCATCAAAATTATACATACAAGTGATTGTATGTAAGGATATATTGTTTCAAAATCGTGATTAAAATCGAAATGGCAATAACAATCTAAAAATTGTGATAGCAATAACTGTAAAATGTGGTTAAGATTTTATATAACAGCATCTAGAGAGTAAAATAAAATAAAAATTACCTTTGGTTCATCACTATTGATATGGAAGATCAAATCAAGTGCACTGCATTGTGGTTCACAGGATTTCTGCAATGTTTCTCTTCTAAATGAACTTTAACAATATTATTACAGACATTACCAATATAATTTTAGCTTCTGTGCATCTGTAGTAACCGATTCAGTCTTTGCCAGCCTCAGCACGCCACACCAGTTGCACAGCACATTCTCCTCGTGCCGGCATTCAGCGTCTGCTTTATATCATGTTCACACTTCATTTATATGCCACGGAAAATGAAATCCGAATAATTTCCAGCTTTCCATCGGTATGGATGGACCACTGAACTATGTGGGATGGTCACGGTATGAGCATTAGGCTAACACCCACACCACAGCCCATTCAAAGAAGCATCCATTGTGTTACTGCTTACAGAAAAAGCGTTTACAAGAAAGCCTCCACTGTGGCATGCTGGGAGAGATAAAGACGTCCCATCTCAAGTCCAAAGCTCTGGTGTTTGTACACTAATTTAGCGGGGGAACTAAAAGTACTTAAGAAACTTTGGAATGGCACTAAACCACATCCATAAAACATCCCTTTGAATTGACAGGAGCAAGCTGGCATCCATTCTCCGCAGTGCCAGGTTGAAAGCCGCTTAATGGCTTCTCTCCATGCTGAGCTGTCAAGACAAAAACTAGTTTGTATGGAAGATGCTGAAGAGGATTCGTGGTATGTTTCCAGGGGGCTGGCACAGGACCCCGCTTCCACTGTCCACCCTTGGCGTTCCAGCTGCCTGCCTGTAACTCTAGCAAACATCAAGGACAGGACGGAGCTTTACTGAATTAACATATCTCACATATTGATCACGCGGCGCTCTCTTTGAAACAGACACCTCCTCCCCTGCACTTTGAACTGGCCTCTGTTCCGCCCAAATTATTTTGAAATAAAAAAGGCCCTTAAAGGAGCAAGACGTGGGGTGTCAGTTACTCACCGGCTAAATTAAAATCAAACAAACAGGAAACTAAAATATGCTTGGAAACAAACTGCATTTCAATGATAAAGTAAGAAAATCTAAAAGTAAATGGTTGTCACATCTGTTTCCAGGGAAACGGTAATATTAATATTATGCTATACAAGCCTGTGGTAAAGTAAAGTTTTGGAATTGCATTTACAGTAAATGCCACTCCATCCCCTCATTTCATTTTATCTTCACTGTAAAAAAAAATATTGTTGGTTTAACTTACAGTTTTTTACAATCACTTTGCTACTATTTTTATGTGACCTTGATGTCATTTTTCAAAACTCTAGACACAAAACGGCTTTCACTTGTAACACAGGCTGTCTAATGTTCAAAACATTGCATTTTGTGCATTCACATCTTTAAAGAAATCTTGCACTTGCACAATCATTGGTTCAAAAAACAAATTTACTGTGAAATACCATTGAAACATAATTATAGATCACCCACACAAAAGCAACCGATAGTTTCACTGAGTCATTGTTCGTACAATCATTAAATATTGTAGAACAAAATAGATAATACAGATTTCATTATGGTACTACATGTACAGTAAATATTCATCTTGTAAAAGTACTGCAGTAATAGAGAGAATAATACTATATATATCAATAGATAGTTAGATCATTGTAAGGAAATGAATAGACACACATTTGAAATGTAATGTGTAAATTGCCTTTTGAAATAGTCGTACTTTGATGTTAAGTTGTGTCACATTGAACAGGTGATTTTTGTTGAATGAACAAATGATCTACGTTTTATGTGTATTGTATCCAAGCAATTGAGAAAAGGCTTAGAGTTTTGAAAAAAATGTGCATTTTGATCATTTTTTTTTTTGTGTTTAGTTGTGAAAAATGACATCAAGGTTCTGAAAATAGTAACAAAGTGATTGTAAAAAACTGTAAAAAAAAAAACTGTAAAAAAAAAAAAAAAAACAAGTAACCTGGTTGCCTTAAAATTTTAAGTTCGTTGAAATGGAAAAATTGAGTTAATACATGGAGATGAAGGAGATGAATTTAATCACCAGAAACTCAAAATATCATGTTATCTGAACTACATAAATTATCGAAATTGATTTGACAAAAGAAAAAATGTTGTGATTACAAATCGTGAAAATATTTTTTATAGTTGCTTTATAACTACCTAAATTAACCCTGAATTAAAGCATAAATACATGTTAATAAAGCATTTATCCACACACTAAGTAACGACACCTTAAATTTTTTTTTCATTTTTTCTTTTTTTTAAATCAACTTAAATAGTAGACAGTAGTTCATACAACATAATATTTTGAGTTTCTGATGATTAAATCAATCTCCTTCATTGTATTAACTCAATTTTTCCATTTCAATGAACTTAAAATTTTAAGGCAACCAGGTTACTTATTTTTTTTTAGTAAAAAGTAAAACCAACAATATTTTTTTACAGTGTAATGCTTGTGTTTGCAGGTACTTGGAAAGCGAGATAAATTGTTGAATACTATTTCTTCCTCCAATATATGAACTGAAGCCACAGTGCAAAATTGAAAATGTTGTTTCATGCATGTAAAAATGACAGAAATAGTTTTGCTTGATGCTGTCAGCCAACACATACTTTCAGCGTTAGGCTGCAGCAACACCTCGTCACCTTTGAGGCTGTCAAGTGGAGTTGATAGATAAAGATATGGTGCCAAATCTGTGGAGTTTCTCCCTATCAACAACACATGTCCAGTCTTTTTTCAACCCCTCCTCTTTTCTCAAACAGACTTGTACTGTGAGTTCCAGCATGAACACACTTAAATCGAACATAATACAGTGAGGGGTTTCAGACCACATCAAAGCACACTTTAAAAAAAGGGAAATGTTGGCGGCACTGGCTTCATTCCACCAACGGTAAATATAACTACAAGTCTCTTTTTGTTAACACATTTAAGGAACCCTTTGAGTAAACTGTCAGTATGTTGGTTATGGACTCGAAACAAAAAAAGAGTGAGAAAAACTACTTTTGATCCAAACTTAATTACAGTCATTCATCAAATTTACTGCAGGCGTCTGTCTCAGGTGGCTAATGTCAGTGACAGGTTTGATTGATTTAAATTTTGAAATATAACTTTTAAACAGATTTTCAACACATTTCCACATTGGCAATGAAACAACTGAATGGCATTTAAATAGTAAAGCCAAGAGCCCAGGGTTTTGCTGCTTAGCAAACTTTAAAACTTTATTATTATCCAGCTTTAGCTGAAAATGGGTCTTTGGTCTGGCTACATACAATAATGCATATTATTGCACATATACTTCCACATCACACACAAAAAAATAACCCCGCGGTTTCAAAGACAATGCTTAAGCTTATTTCTAGGCTAAAATGCATTATTGAGCTGTTTAAAATTAAACCAAACTTGCTCTGACATATTTTAAATTATATCAGTGGCATTGTTTTTTACTCAAAAGGCACACCAATAGCCTAAATGTCCTAATGAACTAAGCCTAATCCTGGCTTTATTTAAGCCCTGACTGTGAAACCAGGCCAATATTACGGTCCATTTCCTACCCCTTGTTAGAAAGACAGCTCGTCTCTCCTCTAGACAGTTGCTGGGGAAGGGTTGTCTACTGTCTACAATGTAAGTTGTCACGACTAGGGATTGGTTATATTATGATAATTACATTTCACCATCTGTTATGTAGAAATACAAATAAATAATACAGGTGAACTATAGAAGTACTTTATAGGAACAGCAATGCGTCCACAAGTTCTACTTCACTACTTCCAAAGCGAAAGCATCATTACGGCATTTCTAAGGGCACAAACATACAACGATCAAAACAATACCAAAAAGCAGCGCACTCCAATGGAATAAACACAACAAAAGATTGCAAAGACTTCAAAGGGACTACAAACTACAGACGCCGTGTCCTCTCCTTAAACACTTTAAAACTAATTGGTGAATCTATTCTCTCTGACCTCACTTTACTTGTTTCATTTCTTACACGTTGCATGACTATGGAGGCGAGGCCTGGCATTCAGTGGCCGGACTCACAAAAGCCTGCAAGCCAGCGGATAAAGACTATGTCTAATGAGAGAGGATTCTTCCACTACACTAGCTACCAACTACAGAGGAAAGAAAAAGCTATTATGGATCTTTAAAAGAGTGGAAACTCTGGATAGGTGTGCAGACATACGCTCAAAGGAGTGAGGCACCTCCCTCTGTGACAGACCTTTGGTTCCTTCTCTGGTAACAATGGAAGAACAAGCTTAATCCCTGCCAGATCATAATGAGCTATAAGCTTTCTTTTCACAGCAAAAATGTCCTCCCTTAGTTTGGGGCATTTGTCCCTGATTAGCACCAGTCCTTTTCAGGTCTCCCAGACCTCATTCCTTTGCTGCCGCTATCCTCTCTTGTCCCTGGATTTTCAAGTGTCCTAGGTTGAAGATGAGATGGTTTTGAAATCCGTGAGAATGGTCCGGCTTTGGCCCGACGTATAGAAGCTCTATGTTCAAGAGGCCCCATTCCTGACTCGTCTTTCCAATTGCATAGAAACGATGAAGTTTGCAATCGTGCATTTGGGACAATGAAGCAGTAACAAGGGGCAGGAGCTGCTCTTTAAAGCTAAAATAACCAAAAGCAGGTTTTTTGGTTGTAGCCCTAGGATGCTAGCGTGCCCGTTGCAGCCAGAGTATGTGAGCGGAGTGGAGTGGGAGCGGAGCGAGGAGTGGAGCGGCATGATTTTGAATGGAGCGCGGAGCGGATTTTTTAAAAGTCGGAGCGTCGTGGTTTTCACTCGCTCCGAGCGCGCTCCACTACCGCTCTATCACGAGTACAATTCATGCCAACGGCTCATTATAGAACTGCATTTTTAGTAAGGATTCACGTGTTAAACACATTACGCTAGCATGATACAGATGGATCACTCAAATCAGAAAAAAATGTGAGGGTTATGATGACGCCGATGGACATGAGTGGCTGCGGGAGGTTATAGTTATCAAGCCTATACTGAATATGAGCGGGCACCACGATCTCATGAAAGTGCGAATCTATAGCACACATTTTATTTCTCGTGCCTATTATTATATGCCAAAAAATTGTTTGTGCGTGCAAATGACGCACACTAAACCCCTTGGTTAGGATGGGTGTGAAGTGCGTTCTTGCCATTAAGTGCGTATCGTAGGCTATGCCCACGAGAAATAAAATATAGCCTACGCACTTTCATGAGATGGGGCGCTGGATCGGGCGGGGTGAAAGCACATTTTAAACAGGTAACACTTATTCACCAACGCAATCGCTTTCTCACTAATGCATTGCATTCAAACAAATGTAATCATACAGTCGGCTATCTGTCAGTATTTGATTTTAAATGAGCATGAATCTGTGAGAAATGTAGCGACCCGTAGATAAATAACTGATGAAAACGTAGTTATTTTCTTCTTTCCAAACAAAATGTGCTCTGCAAAAAGCAGCAATGATATTTAATTTATAATGCTGATAACCTGTAATAAGCATAGCATGTCATAGGAAAAGTTTGCACACTATCCAAATCCAATAAACAACATTGCAACTATTCTCCTAACGTTGTTTTTTATTTATTTACTATGCCTATGTATCTATTATGATGAGGAGACATTTTGTGAAATTTTAAAGCATACTTAAATACTTTATTCGGAATTTCCTTGGGGAGCGAACACGGAGCGGTGTTTCTGATATCAGTGAGCGAGGAGTGGAGCGGGAGCGGTAAATGGTGAACCCGGAGCGGAGCTGGAGCGGAGTGATTATATAATGCTTGGAGCGTGGAGGGGAAATTGTTGCCGCTCCACTCCGCTCACATACCCTGGTTGCAGCACATAAATGCCTATGCGGGCTGCAGCGGACCAAAAAAACAACAACAAAGAGCCAAAAACCCATTCACACAGTCAAAGGACGAGCAACCAGACCGCCGATTAGGCATGCCGCACACAGGCTTTCTTCTTTCCCTCCACCGCACAAGAAGCTCGAGACGTCTATGAGGAATCTATTAAAGCGAAATGACACATAATCGGCTTATGAAGCCGGGCAAAATGAAGAGTTCTGGGGCCCAAACATCACATTACTGTTCAGTTCCTAGGGGTGTTTCCAGACACCTCCAGGGGTACAAAATCTTGGCCATTTCAGTGATCTACAAAACACTACAAATTAATAAGCCCTTCAAATATTAGGACGCTTTATTCCAAGCAGCATGACAAAAAACACAAAACAGGCATTTGAAACGGTTTCAAAAATCTTCAGTTTATGATCATGAGGCACTGATTCAGTCCGATCCGATACAGTTACTCTGAAAAGATTCAACATTACTATCAAAAATATACTGAAGATATAAATTTAAGTGGAGAGACTATTTGCATTTTGAATATTGAGAAAAAAAAATCAGGCAACTTGAGTAGATTTTAAAGGGTTAGTTCACCCAAAAATGAAAATTAAGTCATTAATTACTCACCCCCATGCTGTACCAACCCCGTAAGACCTTCGTTCATCTTCGGAACACAAATAAAGATATTTTTGATTGAATCTGAGGGCTGGATCACTCTTCCATAGGCTTCCTAAGGGACTGGCTCTTGACGGCCCATAAAGTCATTAAAGAAAAGGTTTAAATATTCCATGTGCCTACAGCGGCTCAATTATAAGTTTATCAAGCGACGAGAATACTTTTTGTGCGAAAAAAACATAAATAACGACTTTATTCAACTATTCTATTACTTCCTTATGCGAGAACTGAGACGAGGACGTTCTCATTCGACTACTTCTTGTTACCGGCTGCTCACCGCTTAGGAGTTTTACCGCCCCCTACCGTATAAGATGATGTGCTGATATAGCTGGAAGCGCAAAACTTTCTGTTTACAAGCAGAGGAAGATGCGCGCTGCACATACGCTTTTCAATTTGCGTATTTTCCGCACTATAAGGTGCACTTAAAAGCCTTTAATCTTCTCAAAAAACGACAGTGTTCCTTATAATCCGGAGCGCCTTATATATGGATCATCATTTTATACGGTAGGTGGCGGTAAAACTCCTAAGCGGTGAGTAGCCGGTAACAAGAAGTAGTCGAATGAGAACGTCCTCGTCTCAGTTCTCGCGCATGCGCCCATAAGGAAGTAATGGAATATTGGAATAAAGTCGTTATTTGTGTTTTTTTCGCACAAAAAGTAGTCTCGTCGCTTGATAAACTTATAATTGAGCCGCTGTAGGCACATGGAATATTTAAACCTTTTCTTTAATGACTTTATGGGCCGTCAAGAGCCAGTCCCTTAGGAAGCCTATGGAAGAGTGATCCAGCTCTCAGATTCAATCAAAAATATCTTTATTTGTGTTCCGAAGATGAACGAAGGTCTTTCGGGGTTGGAACAGCATGGGGGTAAGTAATTTATGACTTAATTTTCATTTTTGGGTGAACTAACCCTTTAATATGCGTAATCGAAATAATTGTAAAATTCTGTCATGCATATGGTAATAACTACCCTATTTAAATCCAGCCGAGTCAAAGAATCAGCTTTATATTAATAACAAATAATCTTCATGAGTTGCTTGGTATATTCTCTAAATATTCTGTACATTACATCTGGACATTTCAGAACTGCAGTGATACGTACAAACACTGACGCAATAAAACATTGGCATTTTCACGTTCCTCTGTTAAGGTAAAAAACTAAACAGACATTTAGCGCCACTCACTGGACATTTTATTCATCATCCCGAAACATGCACGTTGTTATGTATTTTGCGTTTTGCAAAAATGTTACCACTGGTACAGTACGTTTTTCGAATGGGCTGGGCTAATGCAGGTGTCTATCATTAGCAGTCACTCCAGCAGCCTCGTTTAAATTTAATATATTACCTCATCCTCATCCATCCATATAATTTTTGCCTGAGTACAATGGATTCCTTTCCATTGGCTGAGGAGGTGAAGACAACAACTCCCATGAACCCACACTCACACCTTTGTTTGAATAATGAAAATTACATATTGTGCCTTTAAGTTCTTTATTTGATGGACTGAATTTTTATTACTGGACAGATGCGCAATAAAGCCAGTCCCACTTCACTGACAGACTGCAACAGATTTTTCATCGGGTTTTGGCGGATTAGTTTGTTCCCAGTCTGTCAGAGTTCGTTTTCGTCGACTGAACACGCTGAATCGGATTTAGACTGTCTGAGAAGTGACGTCTGGTGACTGTCGGCTTTGGTCTGCGTTGAATTGGCCTCTATAAGCACTGTTATTTAGCACTGAATGATTTGAGAACAATACATTCAGCATGTTTTTGAATTGTCAAAATGTATTAAACTAATATTACTCATCATGATTTATTCTTCACCAAGGATTCCTCTTCATCAGTGGATTCCTCATCTATGAATCATTTGAGTCCATCATCTCTCTCTCTCCTACGTGAATAGTATCTGGCACACCTATCTAAGGCACGTCTCATGAATGCTCAAACCTGAGGATTGGAATGTGCCTCCTATTTCTTCTCTTTCTGGTCTCTGTCTTTCACAGAAGGTGAAGCGATGCAGAACACTGCAGGCTGGACGGAGACTCATCCGCCTTTTTGGGACCTTCATAAACAGGGGGGCGTGAAACGTAATCCCAGGCCTCTTGCATTCAAACGGCCTGGCTGCTTCAAAGTTTTGTTTGTGTTTTTCCTTTTCCGGCTCTTGGAGTGTTCCCCTCCACCAGTGCCTTTGAAACCCAAGCTCACCCCCACCTGTAACGGGACAGGCGGCATGTTTTCATAATCATTTGTTTAAAATGGCGTCTTCATTTCCTGAGCCCTATTTACGGAGGAGTCGCTTAAAAACAATGAGAAAGGGGAGGATCCGGTGCTGCGTTGACTATGAAGAGATTCGATGGTTCATCGAATTTATCTCAACTCGCCTTGAATGAAATGTTGAAGCAATTATTGTGGAAAAGAATGTAGCAGTGTTTTGTATGAGGTTCTTTTGAGGGCAAATAAAAGATAATCTCTTCCTCTGCTTTTTTTGGGATGGTTGGAAAGGTCACTAATGTTTAGTTATGAAAAACACATCATATAAACCATGATCAAAGAACAATATGTTTTGTACTACATTGTATCGATCAAAACAATTGTAACTCAATCACTATCACCGTTGTAAATTCATAGACTTGAAATGTGAACGCCAGCCAGATTTTTCTTTCCTCCATGCTTTCATAAGCCACTATTTCTCAATCTCTCTCTCCTTTGAACCATGACTGCCATTACAACAAAGCCTGTTTTTCATCTTGAAGAAACAGCGTTGGGCAAAACCTGGAGGACGTATAAGGGCATATGTGGCTCCAACTCCACACCAGTTGCTCTTCTAAGGGCCTGTTCCACCTTGTTTTGCCATGCATGTCACTTGGACGGGTCATGGTGTGTAGAGGCCATAGTCATGTGACATGACTATTGAGGCTTAGAGGAGTACAAGAAAAATCTGCCAAGTTTCTAATATTGTCTGCAATAGGGTTTCCCAAAAGGGTTATCCACAAGTTTCCGAGGGGCGCTCCTGTAAAAAATTAAGTGGATGAAACTTCCTGTGAGCCGGCGGAAGTAGCATTCCAATAGTATTTTGTGTGTTAGTTAGCGAAGAGGCTAGCTGTTTTTCAGAGAATTATTTTACTATTTAAAGACGCAAATCTTTATAAGAGATGTCGTTACAGAGCTCAGGGACAACATGTGCTGTTCGCGGTTGTAAGTATAACCGGACTAAACTAATTCAGTGGCTTAAACGTGATTGTTTTGAACATAAGCCGAAAACGAAATCAGAGTGATCCTGCCAACGACTGTAATGTTAGTTTCCATCACCTCCCAAAAGACGACGAGTATTCCTGTGTACATTTGTTTAAATTCTTAATATTCTATAAACTCTATCAGCATGTGATTGGCTGTTCGCTACTGACCTAAACTCAGGATCAAAGCCTGTGTTGACAGAATACCAATTTGCCAGTTAATGTATTCCAGTAGCACATTCATTTATAATTTTGAATAAACTCCAAAGCACAATGACTAAGTGTGTATTTTTTACTTTAATTGTTTGTCAGCTCACACAACTGTCTGTCACCATGCCTTGATGAGTATTGATTATTAATAATGTTATTATAATACTCCCAACCAACTACTGCGGAGGGTAAAGGTACTGTTATTTCACCCTTTTTAATTTCGTTGCGGTTGTGTTCCCACATCGTTAGCTAGTTTGGATCGCTATAACTTGAATGACTGTCAACTGTTGAATGAACGAGTGTGAAGTATGTCAAGTAGCGCTTTGTTTACTTCGAACCGGAAGTCGCGCCCACTTTTGACGCAAGGCCTCATGGGGCGTAGGAAACTTGTGGATATGAAAAGTTAATAATGAATTATATCAAATCTAAAATGTTTATTATCATTATTATCATTACAATTATAAATTATTATCATATACATATATATATTTCAAAGTACAATTGTAAATTGCAAGAGTAATATATTTCTGTCTTAATTTTTATTATTTATTTTATTATTTTAACTATTTTTATGTTACACTAGTGTGAATGTAATGTGAACTCTATCACACACTATCACAGCTAATAGGAGTTTTGAGCCCACTTTATAGTCCAGCTACAGAGTAATAATAAAACGAATAATACTAAAAAAAGATTAAATATTTAATTTGTTTACCTGCATGATATGTGACTATTATTACTTACTACTATATTACTTATACTTCAGATAAGTCTTCTAGGTCTTTGAATTTCAAGCAATATTTAATAAGTTATTTCAGACTATGATTTTGGACTCTATGAAGGATGCTATCAGATCTGTTTTCTTTTAACTTTATCCTCAAGACATCTGTGGAATCTGACACTTGCATCATGAATCATAGTTTGAGTGTGTGTGAGAAGATTACAGGGAGAGGCGAGCGGCACAATATTTTTAATATCGACTCTAACGGCAGTCCTGGCTTTAAGTTCTCACCTGAACCGATCAGACACAATCTTTAGAGGGCGTTTACGTGAGATGTGTTTTTGTAAGGTAGTACTGGCTGGCTGCCCTGCACGCTTAATAAACAAACTCCAGCAGGTCCAAAACGCAGCAGCTCGAGTTCTTACCAGGAGGTAAGACCATATTAGCCCGGTTCTGTCAGCACTGCATTGGCTCCCTATTAAACATTGTATACATTTTTAAATCTTGCTGATTACTTACAAAGCAAAGACTATCCCCTGCAAAGGCCTTATCGACACAACAGAATATGTTTTTTAACAAAAAATGTTCCCCCCTCTGTAAAGATGAAAGTGTTGTCGGGGTGGTTCCTGTTCACACAGATCTATGGCTCTATTTGCATGCCAGCCAATGTGGTTTTCTGGTGTCACTTTTTTAGAGAAGGAGACTCGCTCACGCACATACACATTCAAATGAGCATGGCTGTGGACTGGGCACATGGTGTGTGTGCCATCACTGTTTTCCCGGATCCGCGCTTTTGAGGTTTGCACAGGGATATCTCGTTTTTAAAAAACTTGCATTTTGATTAATAGTCTATGTCTTGTGTATAGATTATTAATTAGACTATGAATTAGTATATTAATATATCAATAGTCTAATAATAATAGTCTAATATTATCAATGTTAAAAATAGTTATGCTGCTTAATATTTTTTTCATAGAAACTGAGATACATTTATTCATTCTTTTGAGATACATTTATTATTAATACTTTTGATCAATTTGAGGCATCCTTGCTGAATAAAAGTGTTATTTACGTTATTGACTCTAAACTTTTGGTTTTGCTAAATTCAGTTGTTGAACAGGCATGGAAAAACATAAATTATCAATATCCTGGGGATGTAAGGAGTATGAATTTGAAACGATGCTCAAAAATCATCAAGATACTTTAAAGAGACTGCCAAAAGTTTTCTGTTAATAATTTATACAACAGAAAAATCTAAAATACCAGGAAGAAATGAACAATCATTCAGTATTCAACTTGGAACGTCAATTTTCAACTTTTGGAATATACAGGAAAACCACAATAAAACGTCACTGAACTTAGGTTGTCTAACTTGGAAACTCAAGTGGAAAATGTTCAACTTTGTCGAGATGTACATGATGTCATACGAATGCCATCAGAGTCACAGAAAAATGATTAAAATAACACATGCAAAATAAACTGTCAGCAGTGTCGTCTTGTTTTATTCATGTCTTTTTTTTTGCCATGGTTCAGACAACAGAGCATTTCATGGTCGGAAGACTGAGATATCTAGATCTGACCTTGAATGGAACGAAGCCTGAACCCACAGACAAAACATGCAACCATCAGAACTCATCTGCAAACATCCTCAAGATTTTTAACAAACAACACAATTTAATCTAATACACAGGTTCAGTGCATAAGAGTAGAGTTCAGACAGAACTGAACAAAGAAGTGAGTGTTACTCGTGATGTTTCGTAAGTACGGTTTCAGAAAGATCAGTGGAGCTTCAAGCACCCAATGCTAGTTTGACCGTGATAGGGCCTCTTGAAGTCCAGAGGGAAACACTGCATAGAGATCAGTAGATATCTCAAGCTCCAGTTTTCCTGCACTGCGATCATTACCAGATGTTGGCTGAACGGCAGCTTCAACGGCCCGAGCAAACTCCAAAAATCGCTATAAATCACCAGGCACTTCCTAGCAGCTTCCTACACGTCTCAATTCCACAATCATGTCTGCATTGTCATCACAAAGGGACAGTAAATCTAATCTTGATCTTGTTTTTCAAGCGATAGTCAGTTTATGCAGGTGAGGGCCAACAAACACAACAACCGGGAACAGAGAACTGAAACAAAATATGAAATCTGCTCTTTCAATCAGTCTTTTTCCCCTCCATCACTCCTTGCTTCCGCTGGATGCTCTGAAAGCCACCTTCCTTATCATTATCTTTGCCAGTGATGCATCTGGTGCAACACTACAAATGATAACAAAAAAGGTAATAAATAAGGAGAGGAGATGGCAGTGAATGAGTAGGCGTAGGCATTCAGGGAGTAAAAAGAAACATATCAAGCCTAGCGGACTGGGAACATGCTAGGAGTTGGTAAGAAGAGAGAGCTGCTTAAAGCCAAAGCGGCCCATGATAGATGGACAGTAATGTATTTGCCATCTGGTTTGAGGAAGGGCAAAGCCACTAATGAGCCCTATCAACACAGGTCTTCTGTCCTCACAGGGACATTTGATCACTGAGCCACACAGGACAGAAACAGACTACACATGCTGTTCTACAACGCAAAAGCTCCCGGATAACTAATGACTTGACCTGATGTTAGGATACAAGGGCTGAGATGAAGATGTTAGATGTTGGAATAGCAGCACAATGGGTCTCCTTCACTAATAATTGCGTGGATTATTTTGTATTTGTATGCACAGGAGAACTTCAAACGAAAAATCTCAGCCTAATTCACAACACGCTCATACACACATGAATTTGTTCTTAACATCGTTCTGATGTTGGTGAATTTGAAGAATTCTAAATGAGCGACCGAGTGCAGTCACATGAAACACACCCAAACTACCTCTAAAAGGGCTTTACACACATGCTTTTCTTACAGCTTTTCGTCACTCTATAAAACATTTTAAAAGATAATTATGACTTTTTATCTCACAATTTATCTCATAGTTTCCCTTTTTTTTTTTACTTTTTTGGGTCAGAATTGCAAGATATAAATATCATGAAGAACCATTAGCATCCATGAAACCTTTCCATTGGACAATAGGTTCTTCATAGTGGAAAAAGGTTAGATAAGGGATAATGTACATCCAAGGCGGTTATTATCGCATAATGAACCCCGACAGGATGATCTTTCATAAGCCTGAAGGGGTTTATTCTGCGATAACAAACGGCTGGATGTACATTATTCTGCTTATTACATGGCTACTTGCCAGATAAGTAAATAATTAGAAATTAAATATCGATCTAAGTCTAAATATTATGTTAGCTCTTTAAACGCAAAGCTTCCGCGGAGAGACCAGTTGTGGCAAGTGGCAAGTTTAAACTAGACAGACGATAAAGGCATACATTATTAATACGCGGTATTAATAATTATGGGTATAAGATATAAGTTTGGAGATGAAACGGTTTTAAAATCGTACCTGTTTGTTATCTTACCTTATAATCCATTACAGTGTACAAAACAATTGTTGCAAAATGGCAGTGGCTGCGTTTGTTGGAAACGAGATTTAGTCCACGTATGTGGATGACATTATTAAATAACTGTAAAAAAAATATTGATTTGAGTTAATAATTTATTAGGTCACCAAAAGTAAAAATCGTGGGATAATCAGGGGATAAGATACTACTGGATGTTCCGATTGACCAATCAGAATCAAGTATTCCACAGAGCTGTGTACACTTCGAAAAATGGTTCTTTTAAGAACTGATCACTGTAAGTTTTTTTGGGGAACCTAAAATGGGTTTATGAAATCATGTGCTTTTTAAAAATCATTTTACACCTTAACAACTGCAAATAAAACATTTGAATACTAAATTGTTTATTTTATACGCACAGGACAGATAGGACAGAAATTGATGCGCAGATGAAGGAAATGGAACCTGAAATGTTGCAAGCTGGATTCGAACCTGAGTTTTCCTATTGAGCACCATGACTCAACATGTAACCAATACATCACAGGTCCAACTCCAAAACTATTGGTTTTGAAGCAAAGTGGAAATGTGTTTTACACATGAGAGGATCTGATTAAGACATGCTTTGCGTACAAGATTAGATCTATTATCTAACAGAACAGGATTTGGAGGATTAATTATTGGTTTCAGAAATTGTCTTGCGAGTTTTCCTGAAATCGAGGTTTCAAATGGAGTGAAAAAGAGGCAGAGGAAACCAAACCAAGCGAATGTAAAAAAAAAAAAGTTTTTTTTTTCTTACAGATTGTGGTATAATGCAGTTCTGGCTTCTGTGCAGACATGTGTTTTAGTGCCATGAAATATAACAAAGATGGAAAGGAAAACTGTGAAAATATTTATACAAATGAAACACGGTCTGCGATAGAGAAGTTGGCGGGGTGTAAAGAAGCAGCCATAATAGGAAAAAGGTGTCAATATTCATCACTGAATTCAAAAGTGCATATAGAATAATAAACAAGAGTTCAGATGGCCTGGACTAATTATTGAAACCACATCTTGAGAAATGAATACTTTAAATCCTCACATTCATGGTTCTCATTCCACGAAATGAAACATGGATGTCGCTTTATTTTACCACATGGAACACCATATAAAGATCATAACGTGGATGTTATGACATCTCATAAAACTATTCCACAAGGGTAATTTCCTCTAAAAGCCAAAGCAAATCATGTAACAATCTGACATCTACAAATATAAAAATCCTTTATTCTAAATACTATACCAGCCTAGAGATGTTGATAAAACTTGGCATTTCATAGAATCATGACAAAGATGTTTTCGATATTTAATATCTTTAATTGTAAAAATCTTGGCTTTCCGAGGCACTATTAAACAACGTAACACCTATCAAACTACACTGCGAACTCCACTGGCACGACTTGTGTTACGTTGAGGGTGGGATGTGCCAGCAGAAGGATTAGCAAATAAGTCCAAGTTCAAGGGCCCTGACTAAACAGCATGGCGGAGACGGTTGCGGTGCATCAAAGCCGTCCTGGCACATCTTGGGCGTCCCAGCACAGTGGGTGCAGCTGCTCAACTGAGGTCATCTTGGCAGCTGCCCCTGCCTCCCCCCTCCCTACCCACCCCAAGTTCAGGGGTTCGCTTATTGCCTTCAGCTGCAAAGAAACTTCTCATTCATGCTTAATTATGAGAAGACTTTATACACGCTTGTTTTTGTATTCTCATATTGCCTGCTTCGATTCTCCTTGCATGTTTCATACCGTTTCATACTCGTTTTCCTTTTTTTAACTGGAGTGGAGAGGGAATGGGTACATTTCATGTGTTATATTAATTAATTATTTATGCCGTTATTTTTTTCCTTTTTTAAAATAGCTTTGATTACCAGCCAACCTTTTAGATTTGCGGATTTAATTGGTTTGTTAGATAGCCTGCAGTGAGAGAGCGAATTTTCGACATTTTGCTGTTTAAAAAAATCTTGCAGACTGAGTGTGAATCTGAACAACAACACACAAAAAAAACTTTTAAGATGTTATAAATCTGTCAAAGAGATTGAGTGTAATTTATTATTATTATTTTATTGATATTTTATTACTACCCTTTTTAAAGTACTTATGAACATTTTCGAATTAGAGTACAAACATTTTTAATTAATGAATCTTTTTTCACACGATTCCAGCATTTCCATGGCATAGATATAAAACTGTTGAAATGACCAGTTGGACCCTAAAACGTATCTACACTAGAAGTGAGCTGCGCAATGATGCAACAAAAGCGAATAAAACCCATTATAATCAGTGATGCTGTCTACACTGGATGTGGAGTGACACGACAACACGACAAATCCCTGACAGTAAACTGATGCCCCATTCGTTCCCTGACGTACTTCAAGCCCTCGCGCTACTTATATGAAGAATATGAAGAACAAAAGGATTTACAATGGTCATTTGCCACGTTCGGTTTAGAGACATTGGATGTTTGAATGTGTCCCTGCTCAACACACCTGATTCAACTCTTATGGCTCGTTTCCACTGAGTGGTACGGTACGGTACAGTTCGGTTCGGTACGCAATTGTTTGCGTTTCCACTGTCAAAACTTGTAAATGGTACCAAAAAGCCGAACCGTACCGTACCACTTTTTGGGTACCCTTTCGTTGGGGTACCTAGCACAGTGAAAGGGTACTAAAAGGTGGAGCTAGACTCACTGCAGAACGGTGATTGGTGGACAGAGTATCGTCACGCGCGTGCTACAAGGGCATTAGAAGCATATACAGTTGAAATATAATTCTACTGTTATTGTGTCACGAAATATAGTTTTAAGAGTTTTTCAGGCGAGAAAGTAGTTTTTTAAAGCTCAAATCTGTGGTTTATTTATAGATTTATGATAATTTGACTGAGATCCATTCTAAGCGATCACCGGACGCTCGCGCTCGTGTCCCCCGCCTGGAACAGCCTTTCCTCGGCTAGTCGTTCTGATGTTTGCCGCTGACTCGGACGTCTCTGTAGTGGTTAAACATGAGGTATAGTTCGTCTTGTATAAACCTAACAGGTGATCTTTGGTCTCGTGAATCTATAATTCGTTGCCTGGAATATGTTTCATATTTTTAAATTTAAACGAAAAGAGGCAGGGTTGTTTTATATTTAGTTTTGTTATAAATAACGTTACATGCAGTGAATATAATCAAGGCTATGCGTTGCACATTTTGTGTGCTTTAGAATGTTTAAAATGTATTGAAATGAAATCGAAAAGAAGCAGAGTGGTGTTTTATAACATATTTCGTTTTATTGTTGCCTAAAATGAACATACAGAGATAACCGGAGTCGCATAGCCAGAGCGAGCAGAGTGCCGCTTTTAAGAACGCGCTGTTCCATTTGAATTACCGGACTCGCGTCCTCGGGATCATTCTCCTGAGTCGGACTTTGCGTTGGCTTCTTGGAAACGCCTAATGCCAGCGCTTGTTTCTAGTGACAAACATGCCGAGAAGCAAGAACAAGATCTGCTGTCTGTCATCCATTGTTGTTTACTATGTCGCTTTCTTCGCGCAAAAATGACGTCGATCACTTCTTTCCAGCATACCACGCCTATCAAGTAAGGGTACTGTTGGCGGTGGAAACGCAAGCCTGATCACGGTGTACCCGACCCGACCCGTACTGTACTGTACCGTACCGTACCCCTCAGTGGAAACGAGGGGTACGGTATACGCTATATTAGACACACAAAATATCAAGCACATTCAATACCCACAAGGCCTTATCTAAAAAAATAAAATAAAATAAATAAATAAAAAATAATAGTGTGTATTAAAGGCACACTATGTAAGATATTTGGATCAGAATATCCCAAAACCACTAGAGAAATGTCCCAGCTCTAATATTTAACATTTTGTTGATTTGTGTACTTAAATTATCAAAATGTTTCTAAGAATGTTTAAATCCAGAGAAATAAGCATTTTTAACAAGGACATGCGTCGCCTAGGGTATCAATCAATAATACATTACCGATCATCCATGAATATTATTTCTGCCCGAGTCACACCGTATTCTCCACCAGCTATAGAGGTGAAGACAACAATCCTATGATTCCGCGAAATCAAGCTATGCCATTGTTTTGAATAAATGGAACGAAAAGTTAACGAAAATGTTCATAGTGTAGCTTTAATATTATTTTATTTTAGTTAAAAACAAGCAATTATTACTATAAATATACTATGATACATTCCTATCACACTGCTATAATTTCCACCGTTTAATTGTCAGGAAAGTAGCAATATCCAATACATTTTATGGATCAAATTATAAGTATAAGTAAATTTTACTTTCATTGTCAAGGCTGACAAACAATTTGTATTTTGTTTGTTTTTGTCATTATTTTGTTGTGTCACTCATTGGGAAAAAGGTCTCTTGACTTGGTTTAGAATCCGTTTCACTTTGTCTGTATTTTATATATCAGTCAGATATTAAATCACAGGAGATTATAAATTAGCACGCACACTTTGACACACATTATACAACACCCTTTAACAGGAAAATGCAATAATTAACAGGGCAAAGGAAAATGATTTTCTATGCCCAGTTATCGGTAAGGCGACTGGGGGATACAGCAGGTTTATGAAGCCGTTACTCTAAGAGATGTACATGCAGGGGTCAAGATTACTAATGACCCACTGTACACTACAAAACAAACAGCCCATTCACTGCTGGGGATGTTCTCAATTCCTGTAATTAAGCTCCATTGTCTTGCATTACATAGGGCTCATCTAAGAGGCAAATAAAAGGATCATTAACTTAGTCCAGCTAATATAAAACTCCCCCTAAAAGAGGCACTCCACCAGGGCCTCCATTTAGACTTGGCATTACTTTAGTTTAGATGGATGCTTTTGCAGTCCCAAATTACCCAACTGGTTAACATTATCATCCTTCAAGTTTAAGGTGACTACATGTAGAAGGTTCTGGTGATTTGCCATTCTGACGGTGTACCATCTCTGATGAATGTACTTGGAGCAGGGTTCATGTCCTCAGAAAGTCAGTAAGGGGTTGGTGAGATCACAAGACCGGCCCAGAGCCCCTCCTCACACAAGTGGACGGATCACCACGTGGAACGCGGCCAAATTAAGCCCTGATTAACTTGGCGAGTGGCCAGCATACTTATTCAGCCCTCTAAACTTTACACACAGCAGAACAAAGGTCCATCTACTGGATGACAGGTCTGAGAAAAGGCCATCGAAAACCAAGAATGATCAGAGAGTTGAGGATTAAGTATTTTACGGTGCCTTGTGCTCATTTTGATTTGATTTTTGATTTCTGGTTGACCGAACAAATAAAGTTGCTGTTCATGGCTACAGACATCATATTTTATTTTGTGGGGAAAGAATAATAAAAATAAAAAATGGGATCAACTATTTAAACATCATTATGCATTTTTAGGCCATTTCTGGTTGTTTTCTCTGTCAATGCTTCGGTCAGGTAGGCCTTCAATATATTGAAAAAGTTAAGATTAGGAGATAATGGGACTTTGGGAAATCTGCATTCCTGGGAATGCATTCATTGATAACTTTAATAAATGAATTCTAAATGTACAAATAACTGTACTGAAAAAAACAATGGCATACTCTGGGTGTCCTTATAATCCTCTTAAGATGAAATTGTATACATGGATACTTCATCTTAAGATGAAATTGTATACATGGATACTTCATCTAAAATATATTTTATCATATAGAGTAAGCATATAAATACACAGGGCAAACAAAGGGAGCTAAACGAAATGCAGGTTAAAGTAATCATTGAAAATATAGGGGAAAAAAGGATTAGGAACACAGGCAAATAAGAAAAGAACAAAACCAAACTAAGGATCTATTTACACAACAACAATGTACTAAAAACGCGACATTGTCAAAAACATCCCCATTCACAAGGGTCTGCAAAAATGGCTAAAAAACGCTTTGAACAGTGTATGAACTGATTTTGAGGATCTTGCTGGCCTCGAGTGAAAGCGCATCTGTAGAGAGTCTCATGTTTGCTGAGAGTGACGAAGGGCTGTAAAACAAAGGCTGTGCAGAAAGCCCTTATATAGAGGTCGTTTGGGATGTTTTATTACATTTACGTTTATGCAAATGACTAACCTCGGGCACACGGTCACTCATTTAAAATACTCCAAATGCATTAGAACAAGGCTAAAAACAAATTCATATTGTGTACACATTTAGGTGGAATATTTCTCTGGAGAGTGCTTATATGAAATATTAAAACAAATATTACTGTATGAGACCCATTTTTAAGATAAACTATTTTTCTGAGCGGTTTCGAGAAAAAGAGGCTAAACATGCTTACCGATGACGATGAGGGTGTAGTTAATGTTGACGCTGCCAAAGCCATTGGTGGCTTTACAAATGAAGGTCCCAGCATCCTCTGCCTCCACCTCTTTTATGCGCAGGGCTTGCTGAAGGACCCTGAAGCGCATCCAACCACTGTGGATATTTCGCCCGTCTTTGGTCCACATGATGAGGGGTGGCGGATCGCCCTCCACGGGACACTGAAGTTTCATGGTCCGTCCGATTCTGACGGTCTGCCGGTGAGCTATCTTCTCTGCTACACGTGGAGGACCTACAGAGAACAAGATGATGGTAATTCCTCTTATTGTAGAGCGCCGTCTTAATATGCATCCCACAAACACAAACCCTTCTCCCTGTTAACTTACTGATGAAAATGTAAGAGAAACAAAACGACGAGTTGAAAAAGAATGTTAGAGATTGAGCTGCTGTCTATCTCATTCGTAAAACACAGAGCTATGCAAACGGGTTAATTAGCTCAACAATTAATTGTATTAATATTAGCCCATATAGCCTCATTACGAGATTAATCACATTATTTAACTTGTCCAGAATTCGACTCACAAAATCAAATGTTCGTTTTTAAAAAAGTTCACTATTAGATTATGCTCACATGAACCCAAACTTTAGACTTTTTAAAGTGAATCAAGTGGTTCCTCTGCACCCGAAATCTAAACAAACCAACAGAACTTTAGGATCACTGCTTATCAAAACCTGTTGTGTGTCCATCATAATCTTTAATCAGAAACATTTACATGCCTGCAGTGCTCTCCATGGCATCTCTTTTCTGATGACCTGTACACCAGCCACTGTCACCTTTGTCTTTTGGTTTGTTTAGTTGGGGACACTTAATATTCAACAATATCTGCCTGATCTGCCTGCATTCACACCATTATATGAAAACTGAAATGAGCGGGACGATTACATCACGGTTTTCTCCAGAACGGCTATATATAAATGAACTATAAATGAATTTATAAATGAACTAAATTAATAATTTTTTTTACAACAAAAATGAATCATCACTGAACTTACTTAAAAGGATAGTTCACTTAGAAATGACTTAGTCAAACCGTTGTTGTCTATCAGTCATATAATGCAGGTTTAGGGGGTCCACATAAAAGAGTATGCACAGAGAACTCCAAATTAAACATGATTTAATGACTCGTAATTATAATTTTGTGTGAGAAAACTAACAGTATCGTTTTTACCTTGTGTAACCACAGCCACGTCCAAGTGATCTGAATCAGTTGTCCAATGTCCAACTGAACCGAACTGAACCGTGTCCAAAGTTCCGCCGGAAGTGATCTCTTGCGTGTGTATGTTACTTATTCTTTACACAGAGATTTCGGAAGTTTTACCTTTCACTAAACATATTTAGATATTTCGAAATCGTCTTCCATTGCAATGTTCTGTATATCTAAATATGTTTACATCTTCACAGTGAAAGGTAAAACTTCCGAAATCTCTGTGTAAACAATGAGTGACGTACACATGCAAGCAATCACTTCCGGCGGAACGTTAGACATGATTCAGTTGGACATTGGATAATTGATTCAGATCAGTTGGACATGGCTGTGGTTACAAGAGGTAAAAACGATATAAATACTGTTCGTTTTCTCACACAAACCGCTCGTTTCGTGTCTTAGGCCATTAATGCGTACTTACAATTACGAGTCATTAAATCGTGCTAAATTTTTACTTCTCTGTGCATACTCTTTGATGTGGACCTAAACCTGCATTATATGACTGATAGACATCAACGGTTTGACCGAAAAATGTCAAAATGGAAAATACTGTCCAAATAAAGATACCTACATCTTGGATGCTCTTGAGGTAAGCTAAAACATATAAAAAATAATTTAAAAGTGAACTATGCTTTTAAGCTGGACTATGACACTATTTTCTTCTAGAAACAAACTTTGTTGAATTATTTTCCTGTTATCTCTGTAAAGCTGCTTTGAAACTATGTATAGTAAAAACGCTATATACTGTAAATAAAGGTGACTTGTCCAGCGCAATAAGATTGTCCAATGGCCAGACGAGTTACAATCCCTACCCATACTGTCACTCACATGAAACGATCAAGCAATTAGCAAACAACAACTTTCTACAATCAAATAAACTTCAGATTAACAAACCAAGAGCCATCTTACTTGTTTCTTTTTCATGAAACCATTTCACTCAAATACGTCAAAATAGGGAACAAAAGTTGTTCGCAATTTCTGTTCATCATGCTGGATTTTCTGTTCTGAAAATCCTCCATGGTTTCTTAGCAGTTCTCTATTCAGTGTTCTTGTATACCAGCTGTTGGACTGAGGTAAAGTGAAAGCTGAGAGATCAGTTGAAGGTTTAGAGAGTCTTGGCCCGGCATTGCAGAGCGAAGGCTTCCCCTGCCCACGCACATGTTGCTTGCTCCCATTAAAAGACCGAATGCAGGAAATTTATATTGTCACTGTTTATGTCTTTGGGGAAATTGTAACCGCAGTCCCGTGTCAGCCAGCCATGTCTCGCTGTCGTACTCCGCTACTGGCCTGCATTGTTTGTACGCTCCTCAGTTGGTGGCTCCAAGGAGGTTAGAAAGGTCAGAGTCTGCAAATACTGTGTGCACTCGTTCCTCTCAAGGCTGTGTGAGTCAATCTAATAGCTGTTTACGTAAGGCTTATGCCAGATTGGATCCATTTAGCTGCCACAAAACCGGGCTAAGAACTTGTGGTGAAAAAATGTTTACAAAAAATTTGAAAAAAATATGCACTAAAGTATATAACGTTTTGCACACCCGTAATTGTAGCCATCACTCGGATAAATGAAGAGGTAGGAGTATTTTATCAGACGTTCATCCAACACATAATCATTTCCAAATCCGTCTCGACAAATTAAATCCGCAATCTGATGAAAGATTTCATCTGAATGACAGATGATGAGTCTGGAAAACCCATCATACAGTCATCTGAAGCCACATGTCAGGTTAATATGAGGGTATGGTGTAAACATGATGTAACTGAAGGTTAAGGTCGCAACTTGCCATATTACGTAATAAGTCAAGTGATCACAGGTGTGCAACTCGATGTGTATATCTGCTATTTTATGACAGATGATCATATTTGCAATGTATTACTGTTTTAGTTATTTTCATACCAAATGTTTACAAAAGTTTTTTAATAATGCTAGAATTTTATGTAAAGTTTGTCATGAACTGGCTTTTTAAATTTTTTTATATTGTTGTCTGAGGTCAAATTATGACATGCGCTTGGTTTTTCCATTAGAAAACATTAAAATGAATAAGTAATATGCTATTTTCTACTCTAGTTTTGAGCCCAGCTCAAAAACCCTCAGGTTTTTATGGGTGTCTCGCACTGAAGACTTGGAAGTCAACACCCACTGCAAATGAGTTTCACTCTCGACCAGGTTTGTCATCACGAGGTGATGGTGATGTTTTATCCTCTTTGATGTCATAGTTCCCCATTTTGAAAAATGAGTCGTTTGCTGAGCCTGGTGTCAATAAAAGCTTTTATTTGACTAACAAGGATGTTTTCAGTTCTGAAACTTACAGGATATTCTTATAATATGATCCCCTCTTAGATGTCAAAAGCTCAAGGAAAATTTGATTTCTCAGTTCATCACCCCTTTAAAAATTTGATAGTAAATTGCTTTTTTTAAATTTACAAAACACTAGGAGACCAGATATTAAGCAACTAAAATTTAAACAATTAAAATAGTTACTAGAACTGAATGTTATTTAAGTGTGTTTCTGGATTCCACAAAATAATTACCTTTTTTATTTTTAGCAATGCATTTTTATCTTTATTCATTTTTATTCTTATTCGTTAATGTCTACTTAAAAAAAGTTTTCTTCACAAAAATATAAAAGGAAAAAAAAATAAGATTCAAGTTGTAATAAGATATAATGTAATGTAACTTAATCAATAACAAATAGGGAAAATACTACTGAAAAAGAGTACCTAGTTTTAAATTTTTTTTTTTACAGATGTTTTCAAGACTGTTACAACAATAGATTACAGAAAACCAAACCAAATTTTCATTCTTAAGCACAAATGAGATTTTAGAGTTCTGGCAGTGGCGAAGATCATCGGAAATTCTTTAAGCTGTTTTATATGCTGATAGATATCAATTTCCCATGAAGTGCAACAGCAAAAGTGTTTGATGTCGAATCAAAGGGGACTTCCAGTGAAAAATGTATCTCATGCCTGGTTTCACACTGCTTTGATATGACGTTGTGCTTGGTGGGAGCATGAAGGAGTCACTGGCACAGGTTTGGAGCCAGCCTGAATACAGCACACTACTGTGTCCCACAGACACCAGTGGCTAGCCGACATGTTGATGGATGATGTTTGAGTGTGAAAAAGAAATTAGTCACAGGCAGGAACTCGCCAGAGTCCTGTTCTCCTGTTCCATTTCAAATCAGAGTAAAATCGTCCTGGTGAGCCGTTTCACAGATTGAAATCTCATTCTCCTTTTGGAGGCCGGTACGCCCACTCTTTGAGTAGATTACGACCCTCCTGCTCCGGATCTTCTGTTCGCAGGTTGGTCCCGAGGCCTTCTCCTCCTTGCAGACCGACAGCACTGCACGTTTCACAGATCAGAGGCCCTAAACTTTCACAAGAAGTGCTCAGTTTGCCTTCCAACTCTTCTCCCTTCAGCCCAAAGATGGCCTTGGTTAATGCAACGGCTTCCACCAAAGCACCCTACGCACCTACGACAACATGGATTAACAGTATTTTCAATGTCTGAATAAATAAACGTGTTTCCAATGCCCAACAACATACTTTTTAACAGCAGGTACTTTAAAAAGCCTGCACGTCTGAGTAAATATTGGTTGTGTGAGAGTATTTGTGAGGAAAGAGCTTGGTGAATGAGGGGAACGGCAGGTCAAACTCTTTAAAAGGCAATCTGTTTTCTCCATTCAACATAAACGCATTCCCTTCTGTCAGAGCACTATACAATACAGAGGCCGGTCTCTCATTCGCATGTGCACAGGGGAACTCTCAGCGAGTTGCAGCCTTCCATATCCCTCCTTCCCTTTTACGGCTTGTTGGCTTAAGGTATCCCAAAATGCACTTCTGGAATGTTGACTAATGAGGGGGGAAAAAAATGATTCGGTAAGAGGCCAACACAAGTAGCATTCCATCCTATACTTTCTTTTAATTCCAGCCCTCAGCCAAAAAGCCTCTCCAAGGCGAGTGGCATAAAGAAAGCATTCCCTGAAGAATCGATCTCTCTCCTTGAGCCAGCTAGATAGAGCCCTTTGGTGCGAAAGAAGTCGAGGAATAATATTTTGATTGGCCTCGTGTAGTGAGCACAGGACATGCTTTGGAGCGCAAGAATGTGTTTGATTATAATTTCTCGAGCAGGTCTGAGCTCACGAGTGCCAATGTATTCACCTTCAGGAAGTGGGCTGTGATAGAGTAAGATAACCTTCACCCTGCCTTCACTTCCTTGTCTCTTGTCTTACAGGAGGCTGTTTTATTGCCAATCGTATATTTGCTTTCCACCCTTATTTTCCGGAAATGGATCGTGAATATTCCATAAAACTAACAGGTCTGGAGCTGTGGAAATTAAAGGAATATTATAGGTCAGATGCAACATGAACCTCCAATGAGTGAATGGGACATAACTATGAACAAAACACTTTTAAATGAAGCAAAACACTCACAGGAATTATGTGGGTAATGTAAAACCATATTCTCAAAGAAAGTAGTTGCACCTCATTCAAAATGATAATATTTGGATAAGAGCTTTAACAGATATTCACGTTTCTAGTCTACTTTTAAAACCTTCCTATACATTTGAGTAAATTTTAAGTCCATGTTTACCAAAAAACGGACAATTTTTTTTTTTTGTATAAACACTCTCACGTGGTTCCAAATCTGAATGACTTTTGTTAATCTTCAGTACACAAATGTAGATATTTTTTAGTATTAAACCTTTTTAAGCTTCAAACAGTTATGATGAAATCGTAAAATGAATCCATATGAATTAAGCAATTTGATCAAAGTCGCAATCGCTTTTTTATAATAAACAGATTTAATTGAGGCTTTTATTCATTTTTAAACATTACACATCAACATGCATATATTGGAAACATCAAATATGGTAACAAAAATGACAACATATTTAAAATATCTTATTTTATGTCATTAAAAATGAGATGGAGATTAAATGCTGACCGAATTTAAAAATGCTGACCGAATTCTCTTACTCCTATATAGTTATTAATAGGGCTGTCAAATGATTAATCGCATCCAAAAAAAAAGTTTGTGTTTACATAATATATGTGGGGGCACGGTGTATAATTACTCTGTATATATATAAATACACACACATGTATATTTAAGAAAAATATTTATATATAATATAAATGATATATAAATCTATATACATGAAAATATTTCTTAAATATATACAAGCATGTGTGTGTCTTTATATATATATATAAAGTAATTATACACATTGCACCCACATAAATTATGTAAACACAAACATTTATTTTGGATGTGATTAATCGCGATTAATCGTTTGAAGGCCCTAGTTGTTAAGTTGTATTTAAATCAAGAATATTTTAGTTAAATAAAACAAACCAAATACATAAAATTAAATCTGTCAGAGCAAATATTAAAGTGCCCCTATTATGGTTTTGAAGTTCAGTTATAGACACTTAGCTTCCAACATGCGCTGTAAGCGGGAGACCAATCGTAACATACTGGGCCGTCTGGCCAATCAAAGCAGAGTAGGCTCGCAGAAAGGAGGGATTTAGAGAGACTTATTCATCCGACAAGTCGTTTGAGAATCAAACAATATATAAATACTGTATATACACTCACTGGCCACTTTATTAGGTACACCTGTCCAACTGCTCGTTAACACTTAATTTCTAAGCAGCCAATCACATGGCGGCAACTCAGTGCATTTAGGCATGTAGACATGGTCAAGACAATCTCCTGCAGTTCAAACCGAGCATCAGTATGGGGAAGAAAGGTGATTTGAGTGACTTTGAACGTGGCATGATTGTTGGTGCCAGAAGGGCTGGTCTGAGTATTTCAGAAACTGCTAATCTACTGGGATTTTCACGCACAACCATCTCTAGGGTTTACAGAGAATGGCCCGAAAAAGAAAAAACATCCAGTGAGCGGCAGTTCTGTGGGCGGAAATGCCTTGTTGATGCCAGAGGTCAGAGGAGAATGGCCAGACTGGTTCAAGCTGATAGAAGGGCAACAGTGACTCAAATAACCACCCGTTACAACCAAGGTGGGCAGAAGAGCATCTCTGAACGCACAGTACGTCGAACTTTGAGGCAGATGGGCTACAGCAGCAGAAGACCACACCGGGTGCCACTCCTTTCAGCTAAGAACAGGAAACTGAGGCTACAATTTGCACAAGCTCATCGAAATTGGACAATAGAAGATTGGAAAAACGTTGCCTGGTCTGATGAGTCTCGATTTCTGCTGCGACATTCGGATGGTAGGGTCAGAATTTGGCGTCTACAACATGAAAGCATGGATCCATCCTGCCTTGTATCAACGGTTCAGGATGGTGGTGGTGTCATGGTGTGGGGAATATTTTCTTGGCACTCTTTGGGCCCCTTGGTACCAATTGAGCATCGATGCAACGCCACAGCCTACCTGAGTTTTGTTGCTGACCATGTCCATCCCTTTATGACCACAATGTACCCAACTTCTGATGGCTACTTTCAGCAGGATAATGCGCCATGTCATATAGCTGGAATCATCTCAGACTGGTTTCTTGAACATGACAATGAGTTCGCTGTACTCAAATGGCCTCCACAGTCACCAGATCTCAATCCAATAGAGCATCTTTGGGATGTGGTGGAACGGGAGATTCGCATCATGGATGTGCAGCCGACAAATCTGCGGCAACTGTGTGATGCCATCATGTCAATATGGACCAAACTCCCTGAGGAATGCTTCCAGCACCTTGTTGAATCTATGCCACGAAGAATTGAGGCAGTTCTGAAGGCAAAAGGGGGTCCAACCCGTTACTTGCATGGGGTACCTAATAAAGTGGCCGGTGAGTGTATATGAGGAAATGGAAGTGTTTTTTGACCTTCAATGCATGAAAACCTGTTGTAGGAGACCTCCAAAACAAAATTAGGAACCATCAAAAATAGCATAATAGGGGCACTTTCCGATTTCAGTTTAAGACCACAAATCAAAGTCAAAAGAACATACTCTGTGGCTCCCGTCCCAACCTCTACACACCATGAACATCACTTTATATTAAAGGATGTTATGAGTTTGATTGGATTATAATCAGAGTAATTATTGTAGATTTACACCATCTTGAAGGATGGCTCATGGCTGACTGAAAATGTAGAACAAGGAATGTAAACATACTCCAGTTATGATGTATGGTGTGGTCTCTAACAGCTGGGGTTGGCCTTCAGTGCAAAGTGAGATACAATTAAGTGACTTCACTTATATTTACTTCCTTAACTTGAACAGGCATAAAAACAACCTCACCATTTCTCATATTTTTTGCTTTCTTAACATTTTTTTTGTGTCCAGGAAGTCTGACCGGCAATTAACATTGAAATGCTCTGTTAGGTGAGCTCCAAAATTTGTTTACAAAAGCCAGCCAAGAGCAGAAAAGAGCCAATGAGAGTCGAATGAAATGAAAAACCTCCTAAAACGTTTGCCAGATTGAGTAAGGGTCTCCCTAGGGGAAAGCTGCAATGAAGGGGTTTGTGGGATATCACATGTTGCCACCATGAGGTTTTGAGAGCCAACAGCAACACAAGCAAAAAAAAAAAAAAACACAAAAAAAAAACACAAAACAACATCAGGCTGAAAATGGTCAAAACAAAAGATGTCAAATGCATACATTGTTTTTCTACAATTTGTGAGACTAACTATTGCACGTCAAAACTTAGAAGGCAAATTACACTATAATATAACCAGCATTTATAAAGTTTGATCAAAAAACAGTCATTGGAAATTGTTTTGGAATCGTTTCATCTTTTCTATTTCTGTTGGAAAACAAACCCACATTCATGGTCATTTTGACTCACCGGGCATCAGTGTCTTATTATGAGGTTCAGCAACTCAATGACTATAAGTAATCAATGGTAATCTATTTATACCGCTAAAGTTACACGCAAACACTAAAAGAAAGAAAGACATTATTATTGTTTTAAGACCATATTTATGTGATACAAAATCCGCAGCAAATAAGGAATTTTAAGGCATGGCCGAAGTCAAAAAGCTTTTCTGATTTTCATGCATAACTGTGTTCCTTCATTGGCAACTTAGACAAATACTTAGGCATATAACATGCAAAAGATTATATGTATGAATATTTGCATTTCCAGAAGGAAATCCCAGTGTTGAAAGTTTTAGTCTTTAGTAGTGTGTAAAATATAAGCACTAATGCAAATAATAATAATTCACAATGCAAATATTGTACTGTAGTCAACAGAAGATTTTTTATTGAATTATCACTAAAAAAACATTCTAAGGCTAATTATACAAACCTCAGTCTGATTGTTAATCCACAATGTGGTTTAGGCTGCAGAAGTTCAAAATGTAGGGGTTTAGATCAACATAACAAAGGATTGCAAGAGCTGTACTTATGTAGCATTAGAAAGACTGGATATCTCAGATATGCAAGTAATATCTCTAAACTGCCATCTCATCTAAGAGCCCATCTCCTCCCCCTGTCACTGCCTGGGGTGACAAGTGAAAGTGATGGGGATATTACACTTACACAGAGCGTACTCCTTTCAGACAGGTAAAGAACAGACATTTCCCCTGCTGTCAATAGGTCAATTGCTACTGATTGCAATAGCATGACAGTTAACACTGCCCGAGGTGGTGGGCTGGTCATCTTTCCATCAGACAAGACCTCCAGGAAATCTGCAATGCATTCTGTTAATCGCAAGTCTAATTGAGATGGAAAATCCCATAGACTTACATTGACAGAGGCATATCTCCTAAAAAAATATCATGGCTCACTGCATTTGCATGAGCCCCTTTTGTTTGATTTAAGAATAGTTCAAAATTGGTGACTTGTGATTAATCAGTATCTAAGAGCAGCATCTATGAAATATGGGTTGCGTTTTAAGTATTTGAATTGTCACCTGCTATGCATACGAAATTAAAAAGCGCAAATGAAACGTGTTTCAAACTCATTGATCAATATGCTTGCGTAGGAGTCAGTGAAATGTGCGCTGGTTTCTCTCCGCGTTCTACGCTGGTGTGCGAGTCTCATCGTCAATATAAACGCAAGCGAAACGCAAGCAATCAGCCCTATCCACCGTGTTTACACTGTTATTAATAGTGGATACTTTTGTGCGATTTTTTGTCCAAGTGTCTGCTATCAGACCCGTTGAAGTCCAGTTTCTGTTCATGTGTGCTACTGTACGTGTGTTAACCCTATATAGCCTAACCTACATTCAGTTAGGTTGATATACACGAGTCACGACTTAAAAATGTGATATTGCCGCACAGCTCTTGCGTTTCGTTTGGTCACACACCACAAGGTGTCACTGTGGCCTCAAAGCTTCAGCTTGGCCTCAGAGCTTCAGTTAACATGGGAGCCGAAATAAAAACGGACACGCCGGACAGCAACAGCTGGCTGTTTTGAATGAGACGACCCGGTTACTGTGAACGGGGAGCGTTTTATGAACATTCTGTGACGCACGAGCAGCGCCGGGGACAGTGTGTCAGTTAAGAGTGAGCGCTCATGACCGGGAGACACACATAACCTGATTTATACGAGGTTGAACTGGCCGTGTGACAAAGCGGGCATAAGATGGACACGAACGCGAGTTCGCGGGCGAATTTAATAACGTGGAGCGTTAACTAATTGATAATATAAGGCGCTCTGGATTATCGTTTTTTTGAGAAAATTAAAGGCTTTTAAGTGCGCCTTATAGTGCGGAAAATAAGGTATATGTATATCCGAGTCCAGATCGGGAGGTAAACATCCGATTCCGGTCGAGTCTGAAACCACGTGATTGGGCCCGATTTCCGATCATATGATCGGATCGGGACTTCCCTACTCATTAGCATATAGAGAAAGAAATGTTGAAATAAATAAATGTAGACATAAAAAAAAATGCATAAATGAATGTGGAAATAAATAAATGAATAAATAAATGTGTGAAAAAATACAATTACACATAAATAAGGATATGCAAGTATAAATACTCATTTATTTGTAATTTTACATTTCTTTGTATATTTATTTATGTATTTATTAATGTATTTTTGCTTTTTTACATTTCTTCATACCAGGGCTGTAGTACTCGAGTCCAGTCGTGTCCGGACTCGAGACCGTTTTTCTATGGTCTCGCACTTGTCTCGGACTCGCTGGTATTCGGACTCGGACTCGGACCAGTAACAAAAGTTATTTTTCATGGATAAGCTATATTGCTTTAACACTCAAAACTGTGTCAATTTGGGTCTTTGTGAGTATACTCTAAACATAGTCGGTTTTGTCTTTAATAAGCATAAAACGCATGCTAGTATAATAATGAATACAGAATTCGTGCACTAGCTCTTAAAGTGACAGCAACCATATGTGTCGGTCATTAATTTTGTCGTCAAAACAAGAAAAGAGAGCTTTAAGTTAAAGGAATCAGGATTAATAGCCTATGTTTTTAATTTATTCAGGACTAAAATACTATCCAGTGTTATTTTCCATTTGATTCATTTATTCAGTTTCTGTCTATGAATACTAGTGTAAGACCTATTCAAAAACTTTTCTCTTTATTAGTCTTTATTTGTATCTTTATTGTATTTTATTTATTCGTGCAACTTTTTTCAATTTAATATAACAATTTAAATCAAGCCTTGTGTTGTGTAAATTCTTAACAACATTACTCTATTGTAAAAAATGCAACGAGCGCAAACATTTAAGAAAGATACATTTATTCATTTTGTTTGGCAAAAATGAAATTCAGGCCCTGAAGACTTTTTTTTCCTGTCCTGGACTGAACCTCTTTGGACTCGGTCTTGACTTGGACTTGACAAGTCCTGGTCTTGGACTCGACAAAGGTGGTCTTGACTATAGCCCTACTTCATATATTTATTTATTTATGTATTTATTTATTTTTAATTAAGTCAGATTTGGCATTCCATAGTTAAGCATTTAATCAATATTATTTCAAACAGTACAAATCATGACATGAATTAGGCATCATGTATTTGGTTTCCAGATGAGTGTAAAAAAAAGAAGAAAAAAAAAACATGTTGTGAATGGCACACAAACATTTACCACAAACTGGAGCAGTGAGTGAGTGAGCGGTTTATCTAATGAAGGGCTGGAGCGGTGGGAAAAAGAGGTTTGGCTGGCTCTGGTGTTCTGCCATGGCCCCAACGGAGACACACTTTTCTAGGAATCTCAGCAGAAACCAGTTGGGTGTTGAGCAGATAATGTTGCCATGTCCACCAGTCAGCAGATTCTTTAAAGTTTTTAAGTTCCCTTTGCTGAGCTCTTTATTCTAAAACAAAGATATTTAATGAAGCACTCAATGCTAGTTTATATACTATATTCCTATAGTGTATTTTTAAGAATACATTTACGTTAAGAATAAGCTAAGAATAAAAAGAATGTGTGGTTTATTCTTAAACATTTAAATAAAGAAGATATACTTTCCTAAAACACAACTTTGCTTTTAAAGTAATTGTACTTTGCTTTTAAAGTAATTGTACACACACACACACACACACACACACGCACACACACACACACACACACACACACACACACATTATATAGGCCTACATCTCTATCTATCTATCCATCCATCCATCCATCTTTTTAGTTATTTCGTTCTTCTTTTTTGCCATGTACGATATATAATTGTCAAAGTAGAAAGAGTCTTTGAAGGGAAATGAATAATGCTGGTCGAAGAAGCAGACCTCAATGGGATTTATTCCAGAAACATTTAAAGCTGTCAGTTCTGAGGAGTGTAAACCTCCATCTCACCTTATATAACGGCCACAGGTTCACTGGAAACAAAGCATGGTTTGTCCTTCCAAATTAACCCGGATCATGTTCATTTTAAACAGCACCTGTCTTCTCGGTGTAAACGAATAGAGAAACGAAATGTTGCAGTAAAGTCTGGAAATCAGAGTGTTGAAAAGCTATGAAAAGGACACGTTCAGCAGGCGTTGTTTTCGCAAGCTAAAGGGCCAAGAACTGAGAAGTATTTAAAGGACGACATACTTCCACTGGTTATAAAGACTTTTATGAGAGCTCAATAGAAGAAACTTGGGTCTGGATGACAATTATCCAGATGTATTGGACGTGAAAGTGGAGCCTGAAAAAATACAGAGCAGAGAATTCCCAGGGCTTCGACCTCAGCCTGGAAACCGAAGGAAAAGCCAGCTTCTTATTGCATGCTGGCGAAAAAACTGTGTTAAAGGCCACAACTTCAATTACACGTGGCTGCTGTGGGGGCTTTATGTTTCACAGGGGAGATAAAAATGACCTCCACAGGGTGCCGAGTTAGCCGTGTGGACTCAAACGATGGGGACTAATGACTGAGCCGGGAACACACGTATGGACAAGGGCAATGTGTTTGGGTAGCATGTGGCATGCTAGACCAGGGGTTCCCAAACCGTTTTGTCAGCCAAACACAGATGTTGTTTTCTTGCAGTACTCCCTGAGATTTTAAGTTCATATTTTAATAATTGAACATAAACTTTGCATGTTCACAGTTCTCTGGTGTTGCTTAATGGTCACATGATATTGGTAAACAGATAAAAGTGTTTTATTTTGATTGCTTTTACTTTGTAACAATTTACAATAAGGTTAATTTGTCAACCAAATTAACATGAACTAAGATTGAACAATACTTCTACAGGATTTATTAATCTTAGTTAATATTAATTTCAACATTTACTAATACATTATTAAAATCAAAGGTTGTATTTGTTAATGCACACTGAACTAACATGAACAATGAAAAGCTGTATTTTTTATAAACTAACATTAACAACGATGAATAAACAAATGTATTGATCATTGTTAGTTAATGTTACTTAATACAATAACTATTAACTAATGAACCTATTGTAAAGTGGTACCCTATTTATATATACTTCCAATCAAAAGTTTGGAATAATTAAGATTTGTATAATGTTCTTGAAAGCTCTCTTACGTCTCTTACGCTCACAGGCAACACTTATTTGACAAAAATACAGCAAAAACAGTAATTAAATGTGAAATATTATTACAATTTAAAATAACAGATTTTTATGTGACAATATTTAAAAAATGTATTCCTGTGATGGTAAGCTGAATTTTGTCACATTAACCACCAGAAATCCTTCTAATCTTTTTTTCTAATTATAATCGATATTGACAACAGTTGGGCTGCTTCATATTTTTGTGAAAACCGTGATACACTACCATGGGATAAGTACGCTTTTTACAGGGGGAAAAAAGAAAAGAAATGAATACTTTTATTCAGCAAGGATGCATTAAATTTATCAAACGTGACAGCAAACACATTTATAATGTTACCACAAAAATATTATGCAGCAACTGTTTATTGCGGTGTCAAATCAAATAAATGCAGGTTCGGTGAGCATAAGAGATTGATTTAAAAAACATTGAATTTTTCCAAACTTCTGTCCGGTGTATATAGGGCTGCACGACTTGGCCCAAAAATTGTTATATTGATGAAGTGCCATAAATTTCTGTCCACCAAAAAGTTTGAAAATTAAGCGAATTAGCCAATCAAATGCATGTTTTAGTTCCTGAGAAGCAACATTTACCATAAACTGAGCTCTGAAAACACTGTATTATCAACTGTGTAAATGAACACAGTGCTTCACTCTTCACTCTGAAACAAGTTTAATCAGATATTTTGCTATTTGAGTTTCATTTTGATTACTTGTACAGCCCCACTTCTTTATTTGAATGTTACATTTGATTAAAATTAATTGTTAGCTTGTCATCAACTTACAAAGCCCAGTTTGGGAACCCAGTGCAAGGCAAACAGGCCAAGCGAGTCACACATCTGAGTGCGTGCTATTTGGCAGGGCCGAGCGGCTAATTCCACTTTACACTCAGACAAACGGCTCACAGGGGGCCAGAATGCAGAGCATGAGCATATAAGGTCTCCACCCCTTTCCCTCCCCCAGGGCGGCAAAGAATAAAAACACAGCTATAAATGGTCGCTCATCACACACCAGTCTACACAGCATCTGCAATTTGCATCTTTCCACAGGACAACTGGTGGCTTGAAAAAAATGTTAGAAGTTTAAAACAATGATGTCAGGCTGACAATCCACTGAGATCAAAGCTGATTTCGAAGTGTTAGAAGATGAATTAGTTACTTAAAGGATTAGTTCACTTTTGAAAAAACTTTTGCTGATAATTTACTCACCCCCATGTCATCCAAGATGTCCATGTCTTTCTTTCCTCAGTCGAAAAGAAATTTAGGTTTTTGATGAAAACATTCCAGGATTTTTCTCCATATAATGGACTTCAATGGGAACCGGATGGTTCAAGTATCAAAAGACGGTTTATAACTGTTTCAGATGCAGCTTCAAATGTCTTTAAACGATATCAGACGATGAATAAGGGTCTTATCATGCGAAACGATCGGTTATTTCAAAACTTATTCCAAAAATGTAACTTTTATAAGGACAAATGCTAGCCTTGCTATATTCTCTGAGGCGCGTTTGTAACGTCACGTAATACGTAATTACGTTCAAAAGGTCACGGGCGACGTAGCCGGAAGTACAGAATCAAAATCGTCCGACATCGTTGTTTTTCCTTTTAATTCCTTTTTTTGTAAACGGTGTTTGAGTTAGTTTGCACGTTCAACCTATGCGTTCAACTTGTAAACACTGACTCTGTACTTTCGGCTACGTCGCCCGTGACCTTTTGAACGTAATTACGTAATACGTGACGTTGCAAACGCGCCTCACAGAATATAGCAAGGCTAGCATTTGTCCTTATAAAAGTTACATTTTTGGAATAAGTTTTGAAATAACCGATCGTTTCGCATGATAAGACCCTTATTCATCGTCTGATATCGTTTAAAGACATTTGAAGCTGCATCTGAAACAGTTATAAACCGTCTTTTGATAATTGAACCATCCGGTTCCCAGCATTGAAGTCCATTATATGGAGAAAAATCCTGGAATGTTTTCATCAAAAACCTAAATTTCTTTTCGACTGAGGAAAGAAAGACATGGACATCTTGGATGACATGGGGGTGAGTAAATTATCAGCAAAAGTTTTTTCAAAAGTGAACTAATCCTTTAAGTCGCAAGTATGAAATTACCATGGAAAAACATGAAATGGCCGAGATGGCTTTAGCTGGGTTTGAGGTTGCAGCACAGCTCAAAGTGTGGAGTGCTGAAAAGAAGAGGGAGAAAGATTGTGACACAGCACAAGGACAACTTGATATCAAAACAGTATAGCAAAGGGAAACTATTACCAGTGTGTGCTGGAGGGACGGGTGGCCGATATCTCTATGGCTAATATTTAACGGTGACAGCCTCCAGCTGCCTGATAAAGGCTGAGACGAGCCTGTCCGATCACACTTCTCTGTCTTATCTGTGCTCAGGGCACTAACCCCACTTCAGATAGGAAGCCAGCACCTGCAACTGCTCACTTTTGTAATAAACTTTCTATATTCGTTAACTAGGCACCCCATTGCACCCCAACAAAGCAGGTTGAAGCCTAATCCATATTGTGGTATTATCAACAACAGCATAGTTTAAAATATAATAAAACAAAAGTAAAAAGCAAAAAAAAAAAAAAAACAAACAAACAAAACAAAATGTATTATCACTATTAAAGGTGCCATATGTAATAATTGAGGTAAAAATATCCAAAAAATGAGCTACACGCATCAAAAGAATGAGAAGAAATAAGTGCAATGATGTAATTAAAAAACTGATAAGTTATAGTGCTGCCGAGATATAAACCTAAATTAGCATGCTAAATGACTAGCCCCGGCCCGGCAGGTGTCGTAATACCAGTTCCGGCCATGGGAGGCGGTATGCGGCCGGGCAACATTACCACCAGCCAAACTGCAGTACACGAGTGAGTCGCGCTCGCGCCGGCTTGTGTGTGTACTTGAACCTGACGTCAGTCGTGTGGAAAATACAGCCCATTACTACATTTCAGTTCAGGGAAGAGTTCAAAAAATGATTGGTTGACATTATGCATGAGGAATACATTTTGGTAAGTTGTAGCATACTGTATCTTTCAACAGTGTTCGGGTTCTTTTTCCATTAGCTAGTAGAGATGATTGGTTCACGTGCGCTAGGGATCTGTGGTGTAACATGTACAAGCGCCAAAACGGTATTTATTGTTTGAATTGCATAATAAAATTGACAGAATCTGAGAGCTTAACTAACCTGCTTGCTAAGTGTTAATTGCATGTGTCTCACGGTGAATTCGTGAGAGCTGGCAGCTCTGAATTTCGCTAGGTTGATCAACATCAGCGAATGCTGTCTGTCAAATTAATTCAAACTAACAATAAAAGTGTAATATGAACAAAACGAATACCGTAAACTTAAAATAATAGCCTGCAGGCTTTTATTTTCCCATATCGTCGAAATGCACCAGCTTGTTTTTGAGACAGGTGTCTATGAGTCGGTCTTCATCATTTAGTGTTGAAATGTTGTTCATTTAGTCTCTGATCTCTAAAAATCTCCAAATGCTCCACGTGAAACTGCGGTCTTCCGACCTTTTACTATCGTGTCAAATGATTTGAATAATATGCAGAGAAAGAGAGCAAAACAGTGCTCGTTTGTGTTGTTTGAAGACGTGAGTGCGTGCGGCAGCGGCACAACACATTTTCTGGAGGTATACTGCCCCCATCTGTTATGGAATATGGAATATTTTTTGATTTTTAGTTCCAGATGGCACCTTTAATGGTGCATTATTATTATTATTGGTCACACTTAGGATTAGAGGTTTGTTCAAAAAACTTCAATGCGTAACTCATCCTGCTGTTGACAAGAGGCTTGTTATTGTTGAAGAAGCATCACATTTTTGATATTCTGCATGAAAAAAAATGGCCACAGCATTTTATATTGAAGAATGAAGTACCTGAAACTGTTTCACTGCATTGATCATGACTATTTACAATACCACTTAAAAGTTCAAATAAATGCTGTTCTTTTAACATCACTTTCTATAACATCACTATTTTCACAAAAATAGGAATTTAGGAATAGGAAGCAGGAACTGTTTTCAACGCTGATAATAAGTAAGGTTTAATCCATGGCTAGCTGTGCATTAAATGATTTTAATGCATAAAATGGAGTCAAATAACCGCCCGATGCAAAGCGGAGTGCATTCAAGTCCTTTAATGCACAGCTAGCTGTGGACTATCCCGCTTATACCATAATCATTTGCCAGCATTGACAACTTAAAGCAGTTATTGATGTTTGCATTGCAATTTGAACGGAAGGGTAAAAATGACGGTTAGGTCTGGAGACTGGCAAGGCCACGCCAGAACCTTGATATGCTTCTTACAGAGCCACTCCTTGGTTATCCTGGCTGTGTGCATCGGGTCATTGTCATGTTGGAAGACCCAGCCTCGACCCATCTTCAAGCTCTGACTGAGGGAAGGACATGGCCCCGGTCATCATCTCCTTAATACAGTGCAGTCGCCCTGTCCCATGTGCAGAAAAACACCCACAAAGCATGAAGCTACCACCCCCATGCTTCACAGTGGGGATGGTGTTCTTGGGATGGTACTCATCCTTCTTCCTCCAAACACGGTTAGTGGAATTATGAACAAAAAGTTATATTTTGGTCTCATCTGACCACATGACTTTCTCCCATGACTCCTCTGGATCATTCAAACGGTCATTGGCAAACTTAAAGGAATACTCCACCTTTTTTGGAAATAGGCTAATTTTACAACTCCCCCAGAGTTAAACAGTTGAGTTTCACCGTTTTCAAATGCATTCAGCTGATTTTCTGATATTCAGAAGAATATCAGTAACCAGACAGTATCTGGTCTCATTGACTTCCATAGTAGGAAAAAAAATATATACTATGGAAGTCAATGAGACCAGGAACTGTCTGGTTACTGATATTCTTCTAAATATCAGAAAATCGGCTGAATGGATTGGAAAACGGTAAAACTCAACTGTTTATCTCTGGTGGAGTATCCCTTTAAGACGGGCCTTGACATGTGCTGGTTTAAGCAGGGGAACCTTCCGTGGCATGCATGACTTCAAACCATGACGTCTTTAGTGTATTACCAACAGTAACCATGGAAACGGTGGTCCCAGCTCTTTTCAGGTCATTGACCAGCTCCTCCCATGAAGTTCTGGGCTGATTTCTCACCTTTCTTAGGATCAGACCCCACGAGGTGAGATCTTGCAGCCCATTCTCACCCCCAAGGCGTCACTTAACTGACGCCTTGGGAAGCATTTGGACATGCTTCAATATCTGACGCTTTAGGCGCCCTTTAGCGTCAGTTAGATGACGCCCTAGGATCGCGTGTACCCTACCCCCACCCCACACCTAAACCTAACCGCGTCCTCTAACTGACGCTTTCCTTTAGCGTCAGTTAGATGACGCCGTAGGATCGCGTCATGTAAGTGACGCTAAAGGGCGCCTAAAACGTCAAATATTGAAGCATGGTCAAAGGTGACGCCTTGGGGTGAGAATGCGTTGGATCTTGCATGGAGCAGTCCAAGGGAGATTGACAGTCATGTTTAGCTTCTTCCATTTTCTAATGATTGCTCCAACAGTGGACCTTTTTTCACCAAGCTGCTTGGCAATTTCCCCGTAGCCCTTTTCAGCCTTGTGGAGGTGTAAAATTTTGTCTCTAGTGTCTTTGGACAGCTCTTTGATCTTGGCCATGTTAGTAGTTGGATTCTTACTGATCGTATGGGATGGACAGGTTTCTTTATGCAGCTAACGACCTCAAACAGGTGCATCTAATTTAGGATAATAAATGGAGTGGAGGTAGCCATTTTAAAGGCAGACTAACAGGTCTTTGAGGGTCAGAATGGGCTTTATGCCCAGCTGCACTACTTCCTGAACTTCAGCCAGCTCCTTGTTTCCTGTCTGCCATTATTGGCCAAATTGATTAATTCAGGTGTACCTGACCTCAGTAGTCATGGCAACAATAATCAGACACACCTGAATTAATCAATTTGGCCAATAATGGCAGACAGGAAACAAGGAGCTGGCTGAAATTCAGGAAGTAGTGCAGCTGGGCATAAAGACCATTCTAGCTGATAGACAGGTGTTCAAATACTTATTTGCAGATGTATCATACAAATAAATAGTTTTAAAAAATCATATAGGCTATTGTGATTTCTGGATTTTTTTTAAGATTATGTCTCTCAGAGTGGACATGCACTACGATGATAACTTCAGACCCCTCCATGATTCCTAAGTGGGAGAACTTGCAAAATAGCAGGGTGTTAAAATACTAATTATTAACCTTAAATCAAATAAATACATGTGTCATCTACCATTAATTTTGTGGTCTACCATTAATTTGGAAATTGTCATAAGGACCAGTATCTTTTTTCAGTACTTTATAAATCACATTTCCATAAAAATGTTTATGTGTATCAATATATAGTTATAATATCATTAAACCAAAGTTTAAAGGGACTGTGTGTAACTTTTTATGTAATTTGTTATCTAAAATCAATATTTTTATTCATAAATATGTCCTCAGTGGTGTACAAATACCTCTGCCAATTATCTGACTTATCCTTGTAAACGAAGAATTTATTATCTTTATATACATGGGACGGGTAAGTCCACGGAGGCTTCCATGTCATTCCGCCATCTTGAAAAACTATAATAGCAGAGAGGATCAAAAAGTTCTAGGCAAACGCATTTCCACAACGCATTTCATTCAGAGCCAATGTCGGGATAGCTAATGAAGGAGAAAGATTTCAAAAGAGTCCTGAAGTCCTGCTTTCTCCTCGACAGGTAAGTCAATGTTACAGTCTTAATTACAAGCATTTACAGACAGTAGATATAGATAGTATAATATAGACAGTAGAACATTTATAGTGAAAGGTTAAACAGACGTTAGCAGCTATTGAGTAAAGTAGAGAAGGCGCTAAAAACAAGGTTTGTTAGTTTACTTTCTGTAACCTAGAAATTCGATAAGAATATATTTTAATAGAGCATATGATTGTTCATGCATTCTTTGCGCACGTTTGAAGAAATCAGACCAATCATAAAGGCTATCACAATCATGATTTTATTTTATCTGTCAGATAGCCTACGTCTCGTCTCTTTATAGACCATTTCACAAGATGTAAACAACACTGGTCCAGAAGCACTTCCTGTTTCAGTTTTTTAACGCTACATAAAAGATGGGATAAAATACAACCAACAGAACATTTAAAACTCAATCAAAAAGTTAAACAAACATCTTTAAGATGTTTTCTTTACATGTGAAATAAAGAAAACAGTTACAAACTGAAACAGGAAGTGCTTCTGGACCAGTGTTGTTTACATCTTGTGAAATGGTCTATACCCGACTACCATAAAATAAAGTAACTTTCTTTTCGGGAGCTTCCTCTTTTTCTCTGACTGAAAATATCTGTAGCCCACTGGGAGTCGAGAGAGTGGTAAAGTCCCGATATGTCCTGTAACTTAGTAACAGGACATATTTATATCACATTTAGAAAGAAGTCCTGTAAGTTACCAAATAAACAGAAACAGACGCGACTGAAGAAGTGTGTCCTCTTTCTTTTGTGAAACCGTAACAGTAATTAATGTAACAAATAAAGAAGGCATACATACTAATTAAATCATAGTCAGTTATTTATACTGTAACATTTGTTTGTTCGCTGTGTCAAGTTAGAGTTTGTTTGAAATTACAAACCTGTTCAACTGAAGGAAAACTCGACGAAGTGCTATTAGAAGACATCCGGTCATAGCTTTTTGGTACATAACGGCTACCGTAGATGGAACACGCATTTGAAAAAGCGAGGTGTTTGATTGAGTCCCTTTAAAGAATATTGTGATATAAAATTGTGCCCCAACTAGCAACCACCCAGAACATTTTATCAACCACTCAAAAGTTCTCCTTGGCAACCACAGCACAACGCCCCCGCCAACCACCCAGAATATTGAGAGTTGTGTTTTTTTAAGATTTAGATTTTTTTTTAAGATTAAGAGATCAACTATTTGTGGAGTGCATAAAAGCAAATGTATATATATTAGGGGTGTGCAAAGCAGCCGCTATTTGTATTTGTTCAGGGAGGAAAAGTATTTGTATTTGTATTCGAGTAAAATTCAAAATAGGCATAAAAAAGTTTATAAAAAAAACTTTATAGTGTATGGATTCTTTAATTATATCCATTATAATAATTATGGATATGCAATATTGGTTGATTTTTTCTATAAATTCAGCAATGAACATGTAACAAGAAAAGTCATTGAAAAGAAAATAACAGTCAGCCATTACCTCATGAACCATATGGTTAAACCAACAACTAATAAAATACAATTGTGAACATTATGAACCCCAACACCATGGTGGAGGACGCTGTGCAGACAGAATAAGACCATTTCACAAGATGTAAACAACACTGGTCCAGAAGCACTTCCTGTTTCAGTTTTTTAACACTACATAAAAGCTGGGATAAAATACAACCAACAGAACATTTAAAACTGAATCAAAAAGTTAAACAAACATCTTTAAGATGTTTTCTTTACATGTGAAATAAAGAAAACAGTTACAAACTGAAACAGGAAGTGCTTCTGGACCAGTGTTGTTTACATCTTGTGAAATGGTTGATTATGAGCCCGACGCGAAGCCTGAAGGGTTTTCGCTATAACTACGCCTCGCTCTACATTACCCCGCTTATTACATGGCTACCTACCAAATAAATCAATAATTTGACTCAAAATATGGATATAAAAAGGAGTTTATTGATTTTAAAAACGATTGTATCGCTCCCGCTAAAAAAAGAAAAATAGTCCGTTCTGTCTCTACGTTTAGAATCCATGGCAACGCTCTGTTTTTCATAGCAACGGTGAGTTATACTTATAAGCAGCGGCCTGTTATAATAACAGACCGCATTCTACATTGGAATTCAATCAAGCCATGAAACAAATAATTACCGTTACCGAGCTAACAGAGCTAGTAAACAGAGCGAACATGAGAGCACCCGTCTGCAGACGTCAATAATGGAATATACTCCCGATCAAACTCCGCTTCCCGAAAGTTATAAAATGCCACCGGAACATAGTTAAGGTACAAACATCTATTAAACAAAAATAGTGATGCAGTTAAGTGTTTTTTTTTTTTTGCTCAGCCTAGCCCTCTCTGTTGCTGTGTGGAGCAGCCTGTGTCAGTAAACTCTTCCTGAACGTCACTCACTCAACTGGCGCACTGCGGTCTCATGAGGAACGCAGCTTTTTGATATAAAGTATTTCTTGCTCCCGAATACAAATATTTTTTTTAAGTATTTGTTCGGAATAAGTATTCGTAAAAAACACATTATTTGTACCTTTCCGAATACCGGATTCGGATTCGGCTCCACCCCTAATATATATATATATATATATATATATATATATAAAAATGTACACACCACACATAAAAACACTTTTAAAAACTTAAAACAAAAATATTAATAATAATAATAATAATAAACTCCAATTTCCACTATAAGTATCTTCTCTTTCCACTGAAAGGCTGCCATTCCCGGGCCTCTGCCGGAGTCTGTTCGCTCCTCCTGCCTCACACACATTCCACACCGTGCCTCGGCCATGACTAACCTCGTTTGTTCTGTGCCGCTCTCCATCATAAAGCGTTTCATCTACACGCTCTGTGGGCACCTGACCAGGGCAAAACGGCACATAAGACACCTTGAGTCAAGCTGACCCGTGAAAAAGAATGGCATCCAGTACTGGGATCTAATGTAGACTGTGTGTATGATGAGGACAGCTCTCCATTTGTCTGGAGAGGTAGTGAGATGCACCAGAGGAAGGGGGTTGCAGGACATTCCTCTTAAAGCTCCTGCGCTCAAACAACGTCAGCTGGGAGTGAAGTAGTGCCGGGTCGACGCTCGGCCCATGTGTTCTTAATGTGCAACATAAAGTCGGTTCATAGAGGGGCTTTGTATCATTTTCAGTTTAAAAAACAGAAAGAAGAAAAGTGACTGAAAAAAGCAGAGTTTTTGGTCCAAGGCTTATGGCATGCTATTTGCATAATGGGCTCCACATGAAGTACCTGTATAAAATTACAAACGCAGCACTTCTATAGTTTCCCGTTCTGATCTCCCCCTTCCCCGTCAGCTTGTCCTTGTAAAGCACTTTAGCCCTGTATTCATTGTGGCGCCACAGGAGAAGAATACCCTGACCCCGAAAGGCACAGCCAGATCCGACAAATTGTCCATTGACTGAAAGAGAACCTCACGTGGCCGGCAATCATGGAATATTGTCTCAAATGAATCCGTCGTCACAGCACTTGTACCTGTCAGTGTACATCGAATTTTGCCCTTGCGGGACGCTGATCTGTCATCTGCCTCGCGGTTATTTTCCTTTGCACTGGCATCACGTGAGGGTCTTTCACTGGCGGTTCCGCCCCATGAACAACCTTCGTCTCCGTTTCCACTCCCGCTCAAAATAAAATGATCAGACCCACGGGAGCCGGCTGTGAATCAGCTATCCTGCCAAATATTTTTAGAAACAGGGCCTCTACTTGAAACACAGCTCTAGTGTCTGAAACACACATTGTGCTGTTAAAAAAGCATTGCGAGGAACCGTGGAACACAAGAGGAGAAATTTTGAATAATGTATGGTTTCTCTTTTCGACCTAATAAAATGAAGCTTCAAAAAGGAAGCAAAACATCATAGTGTCAACTGCATGAATTTTTCTGAAGTCAAACAAACATTTTGTGTGACAGACTGAAATTAAATTTATTCCTGATAATTCAGCGAATCACTGCGAACTTGAGAGCCGCATCAGTTTTAAAAGGTACTTTTATGGAGCTTTTTGTTTTTGAATAACATAAGTGAATATGTTTAAGGGTGAACTACTTCTTTAACAAGACAGCCAGCATCACAAATGTATTTCAACATCCCAAAACAACACAGTATGAGGTTTAAGAGTTTAACTGGACCTCCAATGGACAATGGATACGGGAAAATGACACCTACACCTGTTTCAAAAGAGCCTCCTATATCCCCATATAGGTAATTTTATCAGGCCTGACTTGGAGAGGCTGGGAGACATTTAAATTGTGTTTAAAATATTTCATGCAATAGAGTGCATACCTATATTCTCAATAACACACAATTGATTTAACTGCACTGACACTATTGGATGAAAACTGAATCGAGATGGATGACGACATCACTATAGATAAAAATAACTAATTAAATAAATGATGATCTTTACGACGGAACTGATTTTATTTAGAGTTGCTGTACAGTCGAAATGAATTGTTTGCATCATTAATTCATTTTCCTTTTATCGCTGTAAAGCTGCTTTGAAACAATCTGTATTGTATAAAGCACTATATAAATAAAGGTGACTTGACGGTACAGAAAATCTCTTCAGTTCACACAAATGCAGATTCAAACAGCCTCTGGGAAACCACTTCCACAACTCTCACACACTTCACACATTCCAACTGCTGTGTGGATTTCAACCCAACAGCTGGCTATGCTTTTCACTCTTATAACAGACAAAAAACAGAAACCAACTGTGAAGATTCAGCCTGGGCAACCACACCATAAAATAACCATTAATGAGGGCAACACATTTAAGCATATTAAAGAAAAATAGAAACAACAAAAGTAGCAACTTTGTGTCAGATGTTTCTCCAAAAGTCTATATATATATATACATATGAAGAGTTCAGATGCAAAAGCCTCTAAGTGCCATTTGAAATTTTCTTCTAGAATGATCATGTTTATCAAGCTTGAATATTTAAGTTCAGTAATTTCACTTAAATGGCAATTCATAGGTAATCTTCATTGTCATTTAAGTGAAATTACTGAACTTAAATATATAAGCTTGATAAAAATGATCATTTTATTAGAAAATTTCAAATGACACTTAGAGGCTTTCGCATCTGAACTCTTCATATATATATGAAATAAAATAATCATTTTGGGCAGAACTAGGTTACCAACTTTTGGAAATAAGGAATGGGTGGGGGGCTGGGGGTTGGGGGTTGGAATGAAAGTGAAAATGACCCCTGAAATTCCGTTACACGGAAGAAATGACCCCTGAAATTCATACATTATGGCATATTATAATGCAACTTATTAGGCCTATATTTATTGAATAGCAAAGTATGCCTTATCAATGACACTACCACATAGGCTAGATAAAGACTATCATGATCATTTTGCCAACAATAAACCATGGATTTGTTTAGTTTATAATATGTTTTATTTTTAATTTCAACAAATAAAACATATAACATTCAAAACTCATCAGCTTAGACTGCTTTCAAGAAAAATAAACACTTTTGTGTAGCCTTGTGCAAACTTATTAGAATTTTCTAGAATTTTCTTTCAAGTGCAAAAAATTATATTTTTAATATAGTAGTTTTTCTTATCATAGCCTACAAATGTCTTCGGAAACTCCTTTTCCTCGATTTACTGAAGCCTGTATGTAAAACGCATTTGCAGCTGCACAGCCGTGTATTTATCTATGCTGCATATATCTATGCCGTCTGGCTCACTCATAGGCTGTGCTGTGGCAACTGCACATCCAATGGCGCGGGCGCCTCTGACGGGCGACCAATGAGACAACTCTACGTCATTACACGTCAGAGCCCGCCAAGGGGGCGCCAAGTCCCCGAATTTTCCATTGTAGCAGGTCTTCGTTCATTCATAGTCCGTCTGACATATATTAGAAGCTGTGTGTCTGTCATGGATTTGCACTGAATTGATCCTCAAAACTACGAAACAAAGTGTGTTCCGTATCAGTTCAATACGGAACAAGACTTTTTTATGTGTCAAATACGGAACGATTCCGTATTATACGGAATGGTTGGGAACCCTAGAACATCTGCCGCATGTCCTGTCTTACAATGGTGAGGAAATCTTTCTGCATTCCACCAGTCACTTAATGTCAGTCAACTCTGCGGCTGTTGTTTAGGCACGAAAAACCTTTCACCTTGAACAGGGTATGCCAGCAGGGGAGGCATGTCATGATGTTTAAGCGACAAAGAGGTAGCTTGGTGTTAAGGGGGTCAGAGGGCTACATTCCTAATTGGCTTGAAAACAAATTGCAAGAAGACCGCAAACCTCTAGACTCATGTGTAAAATATGTATGAATGTTACTGCATTTTCAAACAAAATAGCATAACAATAGCAATACATTTTTTCAAGCAAACATTTAACAAAAACTATATATTTGTTGATGGACAGTATGAGGTATGCTATAATTTTTGCAAATTAAAGGGATAGTTCACCCAATTAATGAAAATTAGCCCATGACTGACTCACCCTCAAGTCATCCTCGGTGTATACGACTTTCTTCTTTCAGACGGATACAATCAGAGTTTTATTAAAAGCTCTTCCAAGCTTTATAATGGCAGTGAATGGCCGTTTTTAAGTGCATCTGTTCATCATAAAAGTGCACCTATCCATAATAAAAGTGCTCCACAAGGCTCTGGAGGGTTAATAAAGTCATTCTGAAGCGAAGCAACGAGTTTGTTTAAGAAAAATATCCATATTTAAAACTTTTTAAACTATAAATACTGGCTTCCGACAGACCGACATGCGGATTGATTAACGGAGGAAGACGAATCCCTGATCCGACGCACAGCATAATGACGAATGTGGAAGCTCATTATGAGCAAAACAAAACCCCGGTCGTGAATTAGAAATTTTGATGAGAAATGTTGTAGGATTTCTACAGTATATAATAGAAGAGATGCTTCAATTTGTTGCACAGCCCTATTTGTTTAAACGGCAAGAGGCGTCTAAGCTTACGATACTACTAGATTGTAAGTCATACACACGTCACGAGTTACTCTTGTACTCTTATTTTAGTCGATAAAGTTTTATATATGGACATTTTTCTTACATGAACACGTCGCTTCGTTTGACAAGGGCTTTACCCAAACCAAAAAATATATATATATGTTTTAATTTTTGGGTGGACTATCCCTTTAAGTGTTACAGCAAAAGCGTAGACAGCCGGAAAGCAATAGATGATGCAATTCCAAACAAAGCAACTTCTGGAAGAGGTTGGCATTTTTGACACAAGTCCAAGCCCTTGCTATTCAGAAGTGCAGGGTGGCATGTGGCTGATATCTGGGGCAGGTCAGAGACAACAGGGGCTGACGGGCGGTACAGTTAAGTGCCCTGCCTTGCCTAAACAAACAAACAAAAGAAAAAGTTTCGGGAGGTTGATGCATTTGCGTGCCAGCCTAGCTGCAAGAGATGCCATCCATCAATCACGTGCATAGCTTCTTTGTTGGAGGTTGTCCTGGGCTTCTGCTACACAGGGAGCACCAGAGCCCTCTCTGACACATGACATATGCACAGCTGCTGGATAGGCACAGGCCCCAACACAAACTGACATGCCAAATCCCAAAGAAAACAAGGGGAGCTGTCTCCAGTCTGAGGACTGCTTTTCAACATATCATTTGTAATGCAACCAAAAGAACAGCTGGGGATATGGGGGCGGGAGGCAGAGGAGCGGAGAGCCAACAAGTCCGAATCGCAAAAAAAAGGGAAGTGCTTGGAAGAGTGACGGTCAGGCAGACAAAACAGGAGAAATGTTATTGTAAGACCTCTGGTGTGGGGTCAGGCATGCAACCTAATCTAGCCTTCTCTCTGGTCCACTATACTGACCTTTGACCTTTTCTGCTGAGCACTGGCCAAACACAGACCACCGGCCCAATACAATGAGCTATTCAGCCTGCTACGAGCAGGAAGTGCGAGTGAGCGTGTGAAACGTGTAGGACTGATTCCCAGCAGCTATCAGTGGACTGCTTAAAAAGCTTCACATTTGAATGAGATTTACTGCTTTGGGACACACCATTTGTAAATTTGCTATTATAAGAGGAATTTAGGAGCTGGACAATGAATGTATGGTTGACATCTGTAATAGGCTTTCAAATTCCAGTCTGGGTCAACCTATGTACACTGGACACCAGGGTTGGAAATTAATTGGGCCAAAAATGGCACCATAATGAGCAGAAATGCCCTCCAAAATGCCACAGAACAATTATTAAAGTGAAATGTGAAAATGAATGAAAAGTGTTGATTGTTGCTTTACAATCAGATCTTTTTTTTTTTTTGCAGTGCTGAGCAATATAAACAACCACACAATTTTCTTCTGATGCACAGAGCCATTTCGATTAATCACTGCTACATTTTTTTTGTTCAGAGCATCAACTGATTTCTGCACTCTTGAAAAGTCTCTCATCAGATTCAGTGGTTATTTACGAGAGTGCAGAACTCACACTAGACTGAGGTCATGGACCGCTTCCATGTTCTTTGCTTTCTGTATCGAATTTATTCCCCGTTTGAATAGAGTGCCGAAGTTAGGAAGTCACTCTGTAGGCCAAATTGAGGAAGTGAGTTAGCATTTTAGCACTCCCGGTTCCCTCGCTCTAAAGTCTATTTTTAAAGTCTATTCTAAGATTTTTGAATGGGTTTTTCCTAAATCACCTGAAATACGATCTGTGGTGAACAAAGCCTCTATATATTTTCACGTTTTGATCTATGACATAGAACACACAGTTATAACCTGCTTGTGGATTTTTAAACTTTATTATGTCTGCTTGTGTTTTTTAAAAAACTTTATATAGGCTTCAAAATGTATACATTTTGGATTAACTTGTAAAGATTATCTTGATAGACAAAACGTGTATGGGTCACAACTCTCTGTTAAACACAGATCTTATTTTTTTGCGATTTTCCAAAAGTCTTTGGGGAAAATGCATAGCTTTTCAATCGAGGGAACCCATGCGCCGCTAGCTTCCGAGTTGTCCTACAAAGTGACGTCATCACTTCGGCATTCTTTTACAAAACTATTTATTATGTAAAAAGCAATAAACATTTCCTAGCTTTTGTCTGCGTTGACAGAATATTACGCTACGTGCCGTTTCCCTCAAGACAAACTTGTTTTGTATTGAATCAATAGATTTTTGCCAAATTTTGCAGCCCTACCCTGGGCTTCTTGTTTTTAATTTAAATAATAGCAATGTACATTATAAAACTGTTGTGTAAATACATGTATGCCAGCTTTAAGCATCATTAAACATAAATGCCATGTCAGATCATCTTCTGTTCCACCTTTGTAGTTGTTGATGTTGATTACATTATAATGTTAACAGTCTTTACTATATTATACTGACTGATTGGCAAGTTATTGGTTAAATGTAAGCATTTGACTTAAAAGATAAATTCAATGAGGTAATTATAAAAATTGTCTTTCCAAAGGCAAAACAGTTGACCTGTAAATTAAATATTGGCTCTTAATGGAAAAGTTCATTCCTTCCCCTGCTGGGCACAGCTGCTCGTTGGGACTCGTACTTCTACTCACACATTTAGTTAAATGTTTGTGCAACCCCCAATTCAATTTGGGCTGTTTTTCCTCTTTTCACACTCCCATCATTACGAGCACCTCCCCCATCGAGTAACAAGATCCCGCACCAGCATCCAGGCACCGTGAGGCGCCAAGGCCAGAGAAAAAACTCCCAACCCGAACTGCAGGATCTGTGAAGCTCTATTAGCCACCATAGGAGTCACCATATGCCACTCATCCAGTGACCTTTTGGTCTTTTTTATGCCCTAATCAAAATCACATCAGCCAGACAGGCCAAATTAGGCCATTTTGAGATGATTGGCATCATTTGCTAACCATCCCTGGTTTACTATCCCTAGTGTGTTAGCATCCAGAATCTAAGGTATATTTTATTTTAAATATTTTAGCGAATTTTTTGGATAAACAGTGTGTAAAATAAATAATTTAAAATCTCAAAGTTTAAAATTTAGGGTCAGTGACATTTTATTTATGTTTTTAAAAAGTCTCTTTTGCTCACCAAGGCTGCATTTATTAAAAATAAAGTCAACACAGTATGTTTTTAATATTTGTACAATTTAAAATAACTGTTTCCTATTGTAATATATTTTAAAATGTAATTAATTCCTGAGATACTAAACTGCATAATTTCATCACCATTTCTCCAGTCTTCAGTGTCACATGATCCTTCAGAAATCATTCTGAGGGTATGTTTACACTAAACCGTTTTCAACTGAAAACAGAAAAAAAAAAAAAAACACTTTTCATGCATTTTGCCCCCGGAAATGCAAGCTTTTGAAAACGGGTTTCAAAGTGCAAGGCTGTAAAAAATGATGCCTTTACTGTGTTTACAAAAATGTGAATTTTTGAAAATGGTGACATGCGCCTTACATATTTGTGTGGTTTTTCTAGACAAAGGGACATCGCTAACTACTGGCCTGGCATGCATAATACAGCCTTTTTAGTCATTATCGTAGATAATGATGGTGTGGATGGTGATTATTTTGAAAATGTTGTTATCTGTTTTAAGTACCGCTGTTTTGCAGAGTATTTTAAATGTTGAAAACAGTTGTGCGGATTAATTTTTCAAGATGAAAAGAAAGGTAAATATATAATTGTGTCACATTATACATGTCTTTCCTGTATTTTCTTAAACAATTTAATGCATTTTTGCTGAATGAAAGTATTTAAAAAAAAAGTTTTACTAAAAATCTTACTAAATAACTGACCAAAATTGTCATTGATTGACTTATACAATTTTTATTTTTAAAATAGTTGAATAATTGATTAAGAATAAATTAGAATGAGTTGCAAAACCAACATCTATTTCAATTGGATCTAAAGGCATTTGATTTGTTCTTTTCATGGTCCGTTATCCAGCACTTCCGCATCTCATACAGAGTCCTGGTAAAACAAATGACACCATTTATGTTCCCCAACCATTTTTCCACCTCATTACAGAAGAATGTCCCTCATAGTCTATTGCAAATGGGAGTAGGTGACACAAAAATGGGCACTATGTAAACACCATTTGACTTCAATAACTACTTTATTGGTTCCACTTAACAGCCATTCTTTGAGTCTTCCTCAATGGAAATGAGATTTACAGCCTTCTTTACTTAAACCGGTTATCCTCACGGTACACCATGCATTCAACCATCTAATTGGTACTGCGCTTCAGTTCAGACCGTAACTCATGCTACACGACTAGAGGAAGTTTTAGGATAAAGGAAAACTGATAATCAACCCACTGTTTTGACACACATTTAAGTGGGATGAATGGAGCTGCCAACTGTAACACCATGTTTCTTAAACACTGTAAATTAACTTCCTGGACGTTTTGCTGGTGATAAACCATGAGGTGGAAAAACGGAAATGGTAAAAAAAGAAGATAAATTGAAGGGGGGAGGGGAGGTGGGGACTTAGTTCTGCGACTCTAATTTTTCTAAGTATTTTTTTCCAGAGATTTGTTAAATTTCCCTCAGATTGGAGTTAATTAGGGTGTTTATTTTGCAAGCAGACCATCTGACTGTTTGCTCCATTAGAGATTTTGGATCCACACATCGAAGAGAGAGAGTATCGACATATGCTTCAATGGTGGTCCACATCAGCGTAAACAAATCAGCGTGTGCCTACAAACACTTCAGCCCATCTTCAGAGCTCGCCATATGTTCCCAAAACACTCTTCTACCATCCCTGCAACCCTACTAAAATACCAAAACACGAGCCCAATTCTTGAGTAAAAATGTGAACAGCAACTTCTGCATTGTTAATTCAAGCACACAAAAAGATATTTTTGTATCTTATGAGCAAATGTTGATCAATTTCATTGGACATAATTCATATCGATATGATTTGAGAAAACAAAAATGGGAAGCTGTAACTTACAAGGCTTGAGGGTCTTAATTACAGTCTCCCAGTGTCTTACACACAATGCTATCCATTCAAACTACAAGGCCATTGCATCATATAAACTGCACACTTTAAGGTTTTTCCTGTGGACAAATTGTTGAAATTCCACATGGGATTGTAAAACTCTGCTTCTGGCATGGCTGGTGAACGGGTCGAAAAGTGATTCAAATGGGATTGGATGCATGTTGCATTTACGTACATTCGAAATCGCTAGCTGGAACAAGCGGCCAGTGGAAGGAATCGGATGCTAATTCTTCTACCTCGAAATGCCTGGACCCGTAAACATAGCAAAGGCCCACGACTGTAACGTTTCTTTGGAAGCGCTTGCACAAACTACACTTCCTTTAACAACGGAAAATATTTGTCATCTGATGTTAAAAACTCCCCTGATGTCAAGGAGGACAGAGCAATCTTACAGGTTCTGCGCTATCACTCCCAAATAACTGAAGTACAGTTGTAATCTTTTTCCAATCGTGTAAATCAAATAAACTGGAAAATGCCAAAGAAACTCTAATGTCAAAATTCGAAATCCTTTACTTTCTTAATGAACGTTGCAGGCTTTACTGTGTACGATTCCTCAGTGCACATTATTCCAAAGAAAATCTGAGGTGAAAAAAGAGTCTTCCTTTTTAATCTGGATGAAATAGCTTTTCCACAGATCACCAATAAAGCCAATACACTTCAAATCAATTCTATCTAGGCTTTGTTTTGGTTTGTAACAACAATGGAGAAAATAAAGTAAAAAAGAAAATGGCTTGTGAATGCAAACATAGAGTAAATCATTTTTGTCACTTCTGTCAGATGGTTCAGTATTTAAAGGGATCTGGAATAAAAATTGTGTCATTATTTATTAACCCTAATTTTGTTCCATAACCACAAATTAAGAAGTTTAAGGAAACCTGAGAGATTTTTGTCCCACCATTACAAGTTAATTCCTTTCCAAAACTCTGAAGTTTCAAAACATTCATAAAGAGATTGTAAATGTAATACATATGAATCAATGGTTTAATCCAAGTCTTTAATCCATTTTATGTGATGAACAGATTGTATTCAGACTTTTATACACATCAAATATGGTCATCTCACAATTCAGACTTTTTTCCCTCACAATTGCGAGTTTACATTGTGAGATAAAAAGTCGCAATTATCTTTTAAAATGTTTTATTCTGTGGCGGAAACAAGCTTCCATAGAAAGCTCACAGGTTTCAATTTAAAATATCTTCATTTGTGGTTTAAAGGTGAACAAATGTCCTATGTGTTTGGAACGACATGAAGGTGATAGAATTATGACAGAATTGTAATTCTTAGCTAAACTAACCCTTAAATGGCTATTAATTCCACTTAAATCAGACCCAAGCAGTCAACTGCTCTTAAAAATAAAGGTTCCTTTATTAAGAAGTGCAACTATCATTGAACAATCTTCATTGTTGCAACAGTCGCGTTCTATGTAGCAAGTGTAACAACATATTTCACCCGCATCTTTGAGGCTCAGATTCGATCGAGGCGGCAAATTGTCTGCATTTGCTTACAAACACAAATCTGTCTGGCTTGGGAGGAACACCTTAGGTATTGCACAGCAAACAAACATAATTGGCTAATCTAATCGCATTGCTTTCTGCATTTCTGTTTACTTTTGGCTAAGCATCTCCATGAAGGCCAGGGCTATGTGACCGTGAATGCCACATTGTTCAGGGCCCCTCACAGATGCAATCTGCACAGACGTCGATCTCTCTCTATCTCTCTCTCTCTCGCCAGCTCCGGTGACAGGCTGTTGAGTCTGAGGTGTACACTAACACTAAAGGGAGACTCCATCACGCTTCACATGCAGCCCTGATGGAGTGAAGGCAGTGAGCTGTACTATCTGCCCATCAGCAGCCCCGGCCCCCATTCAACCCATTCTGAATGGAAATGATGGTTCATTTCAGTCCAAAAGGAAGACCGGAGAACGGCTATTGGGAGAGGACTGCATTCAGCAAACAATGCCAGTGACACAACCTGAAAGTCTCAAGCTCTCAATCTGGTCCTGAACTCAATAGACAGGTTAAAGGAATCCTTTAAAGTCCAGGGCAACTCAGAAAATACAAGAGAGAGACTGAATTTAGACATTTTCAGGCTATCATTTAAAATCAGGTTTTAAATCACATTTAGCATATCAATAGAATATCACATCTGATTAATGAGTCAACTGAACCATTACAACTGAACCTGGAAAGAGATTTTTTTTTTTTACATAGGGAACATTATACCAAACATAGTCCAGTTAAACCTAACATCAAATAAAGACCAATAAGTCAAATTAAGGTTGAAAAAAAAAAGAAATAATAAAAGCAGCTGAATGATTTTTGTCAATCTTTGAACATTTAAGTGGACATTTTGGATAGGTTTTAAAGCACATTAGTTGATGAATTTATTAAACATTAGTCTAAAGTTTTGATGCCTGCCAAGTTTGTTACCCTATAAGCATAAAATATTTTTGTTACACTTTTAAATATAAACCTTGAGCATACTGACAAGCACACATGACATGCATGTGACTATTTAGTGACTGTAAAGAACAACATTACATTCATAAACTCAACTTGTGACAAAATTACTTCTAAACTGTTTATTAGCCTAACTTTTTCCCCGCCAGTGTGTTTTTTATTTATAAAGTTGCCAGCCAAAAGTTCAACCAAGACTATTAAAATGTGAATTTATTCATAATTGAATCAATTAAAAAAAAATATTTTGCATGTACCATTTACCACGAGTTTGCTGTAATGGCTTCATTCCAAGGGCAAATATTTTTTACTCACCTCTAGCGCAGTCCGTTATGAAAATAATGTCAAAAATTAAAAAAACAATCCAAAAGAGTTCCATGATGTCCCTATTAAAGCTCTCAGGTTCTTCAATCTACAAAAAGAAATAAATATTTTAGTGAGAATAAGAACTGGTGAATCTAAAATACCAGTGCAATGCCAAAACTCTAATGAACTTCTGCTGCACCATTGTAAACGTGTGTAGGATTGAATTACAATTCCAACACAACTTCAGTTGTCTTATAAAGTTTCAGTTAAATCACAACACAGCACTTGCAGCAAGGATATATTTGATTCATTCAATAACCAGCACAAAAATGCGGTTTCAATTAGGTAAAAGGTACATTTTAAAACATAAAACATGCAATCAAATAGGCTATTCAAAAGTACAAGACTGATAAGTCAAAAATACAAGACTCACCAAAAGCTGAAAGCGTTGATAAATCTTTTCCTCGCGACTAATAGATAAAATATCATGCTTACATCCTGCTAAAACACTCCAGACAAATCATGCCAATATACATTGGGCGCTACGTAAAATATCCTCACGCACGCAACACTGGATCCAGTAGATTCGTGCAACTGTATTCCTGAACGCTCTGACGTCATGTATTTTCGCGCGACACTTTTTAATACACGCGCTGATCGCCGTAAACTTCTGTTGATGACAGTCACCGCGCGCTGTGTCTCGCGCAAGCAATTCAAATCACAGCGACTTCATCTCCAACTTTCTTCTGATAACAAAACACACAAAACAAATTATTTACAGCACCGATATCTGTATCAACCCAGTTTTTGAAATACCGTTAACTAAATATTCCGCAGTCCAGACACACGCCACACACACACAGACACAGAGGAGTGTGAGACGGTCCAACCCTATGGCCAACTTTAGACCAATCACAGCGAGCCAATTCACTCTCACTGTTTAACTCTTTAATAATAATAATAATAATAATACGAAGAATAGACTAAATTAAAATAATACATTTCTTAATATTTATATTATTTATTATGGTTATTTGTATTATATTATACCTAGGCTATATTAATACATTTGCTGTGAATAACTGAAATCACAATTTTAACAGTAAAACGTCATTTTACCAATTGAAAAATCTGACATTCTAAAAACCAAAAAAATAATTACACACCCAATCACACTAACGAACACAAAACTTTGAGCGGCCTAAATGATGTCTGCAAACAACAAAAAGTGTACATGGGGAGACCCTTAAACAAAGCTTTAGAGAGAATGGAATGATATCTCACAGCTGGCTATCTTACCTTGTCATTAGTGTGTGGAAGTTTTTAAATTTGTAGTTATATACTCTACTACTCTTATACAGATCCTGGGCATATGTGGTACTGTACACATGTTCATCTAATGTAAATATGTGTGTTATATTTGTACTTTATAGACAATGTTGTACAATTATGCACTTATGTTGTTGCATACATTTAAATAGAATTATTGAAGACAATTTGTTTGTGGACTTATAAAGTGTAAAAAAAATAATAATAACAATAATTCCAGCAAAAGTCCCATAACAAACACAGGTCATCCAAACTGGGCTCATCACTGCCCTCAGCTGGGGAGCATAAAGCCTACAAACCAGCGATCAACAAATATCTACTGTATGACAAATACTTGCAAAACTAGCTTTTTATTTATGAGCTCGTGCCGCCATCTTGTGGTGAATTCTGATACTGTCAAGATAAAACGTGTACAAAAGGTAGCCTAGTGTTGTTCTTGTTAACTAAACTATTTAAAAAAGTTAATATATACAGTGCTGGGTAGATTACTTAGCCAACTTATGAATTGTAGCTCATTTCAGAATACAAATTTAATTATGAAACGGTAATGTAATCTTAGTAATGTAAATTTAGGTAGCGTCTGACTACTTTTTGATTACCTTTGACCTAACTCGTCATTTACATAATTTTGAAAAAAAAAAAATTGAAAAAAATAGTTTATTTTATGTAATGTAATGTTATATATATATATATATATATATATATATATATATATATATATATATATATATATATATATATATATATATATATATATATATATATAGTCATCAACAAAACCAAGTGCATTAAACTTTACATTACATCAGGGTTTCCCAAACTGGGGTTTGTGAAGAAACTGCAGGAAATTTGTTCCCTGAAAAAAAAAAAAGTATCGATTAAACCATAAAATTTAAGATTTTGAAATTAAAATAAAACAAAAAAGATTAAATACTGTATTTGTTATGCTGTGTGACCTCAGACTTTCTCTGAACATACAGTAAATAAGCAATAGGCAGATATACAAAGGCCAATGTAAAATCTAACTGTCATCTGATTATGTGTATTTTAAAATGTAATAATTAGGCTACGTATCTCATTTTTGGAATCTGATTATATAATCCAGATTACATATAATTAGTTATTACCCTGTACTGCATGTACACACACACACACACACACAACAAAATGACAAAAAAAAATATATATATATATATATATATATATATACGGATTGACAACAGGCCATTCAAGTGTTAGACGAGCATTCACCTTCGCGTGTGCATTATTTTCTAACAATTCAACGGAGCGGAGTCAATTATTCCGCCTACACTACGGATGGCAAGACATTGGCCAGGTGTTGTATTTTAAGACATTTGTCAGTTTTTTTATGGAGGTAAAACAGTAGCAATACTCGAGAGCACGTAGATGTGAATTTGAGAACTTGTACAATAAATATTCGTACTTGTATGTGAACATTTACACTCACAGCTCCGATGTGAAAACCTGTAAAATAAAAATCTGAAGTTGAACGGTGAGATTTGCACTGCGACTTTTGTCATGAAAACCCAGAACGAACGGAACATTTATTCTTCCTTTGCTCAGTTAGCTGGAAGTTCTGGCAAGATGTCCACAGTTGGTTGAAAAATAAAATTAGTGAACTTGAACAATTTACAATCGAAGATATTCTTATTTCTAACTCTAAAATAACGAGGGACATTTCAATTTTGATTAACCTTATCATCATTATGGGTAAATACCACATTCACAAAAATAAATGGAAAAAACAATTGCCAAATGTAAACTGTTTTAAAAATTAATTTTGTATGTAGGCTATTTATCCTCCTTGAACCTGGAAAAAAAATTCTAAACAAGCTGTAGAAGATATGTTATGCTGCTGAAAAGTTTTTGATCCTGTAACACATTATTTATTTGAAAACTATGCCTTATTTTATGTATTATTTTATGTTTATCTAATTTTTCATTGTCAATCTGCTTTTTTGTTGATGCCTGGCCTGTTTTTCTGCTGTTGTCTCCACGAGAGTTTGTAATAATAAACATGTAATCATAAAAAAAGAATGATATTAAACGAAATAAATGATATTATCAAACTTAGTAAACCACCATACTAATAATGCAAAGCAGATGAACACAGAATATGACGAAAGAAAGCAAATTTGTGTTCAGTAAACCACTCCTGTGTTTTTATTAATAATGTATAACGAATTATGTGAATTGTTTTTTATTTTATTTTTATAAATGTTGATCCATTAAGCCTCAATAAGCGTTTTCTTGGTTTTCGAGTTGCGTTCATATTCTGCTCATCTGCTTTTCTGTATGCTTTATTTAGCCTATGGTGGTCCCAGAGCCCGTCTAACGGAGAGCCTTGGCACTTCCACTGGAGGTGATCGCGGGCGAGAGCAGAATGAATGGGAGTCTATGGGGCTAAACGGCCAAATGTGTCTCTTTCACCTGCTTGTCGTTAAATTAACATAGATTTTATTGTTGATTCCGCAAGTTCAATATAGATTATAGGCCAAAAGAAGAATGAACAAGTACTTATGTCCTTTTGATTTCTTACAGGTTAGGCTGTTGTTGGCCGGAACACGCTAGAATTCTGCTATTGTGTGACGTCATCAAATTTTTTGAACGGATTTTTAGAACAGATAAGTGAACTTAAAAATGCAATTTTCAGCTGAGTGTATTATCTTAGCCTTCCCTTTTGAATGCAACTTTCAAATTACTTGACAAAAAATTACATCCTGAGAAAAGTGGATTTCTGGGATGAAACCCCATTGACTTCCATTCATTCTGCACTCGACCGCGAGCGCCCCCGCATGGACACAGACGTGTTACTGCAGCCAGTCCAGAACCCGGAAGTAACCAGCCAGTGCCAATTCTCTTCAATTAGACATTCTCTGGTGGTCCTGAGTTTGGTCTTTTAATACCACTGTCTTAATCTAACATGTTGCGTTCATATTCTGTGTTCATCTGCTTTTCTATAGTATGCATTATTAGTATGGTGATTTACTAAGTGTGATAATATCATTTATTTCTTTTAATTTCAGTCTAATGCATTAATGTTAGCGTTTCAGAACATCCTCGAGGAGGCGGGCTTCGTGACATCATCGTGTACAATAGAAGTCCCATTGATGTCATTCATTGAAGTCATTCATTGGCTAGGAGCCAACCAATAGGCTATGTGCACAACTGTAGTTTCGAACCTCCGCTTTTGTCAGAAGTCGGCGTATCAGTTTCCGGTCTACGACTGGTCATCCGCATCCACTAATAAACAAACAAGATGAGTGCTGCTGTTGTACGATAAAAAGAGTTCTTAAACACATCTAAGTTTCTTAGAACTGTAGTGGATCTAACGTCCGTTTCATGCCCGTTTGCAGTGTGTGTTGCGGTGCAGGAGCGTGCTGTTAGTGCGTTCACATATTATGATGCGTTTGCGCAGTGAATAACTGATCCGCGGCTGTACAACAAACACATACTTAATATTTTTGTATTTAAGGTCCAGAAGTTATGCTGCAACTTATTTTTAAAAACAAAAAGTTGTGTCAGCATTGCAATTCTTTGTATGCACGTTTACACAATCTAAACAATGTAAGTAGGGCTATTACTCCATGGATTACAAGTTGCTCAAGCAAGTGGTCAATTATTTCCTCAAATTTTTAAATCGCAAATAATTTAAATGAAAACTTGAAATTGACAAAAGCAGCCGACTTGCCTTTTCTTTTGCATCTTAATTTTAAAACAATAGATCTTGCATGTCACAAAACTTATTTTTCCAGCTCCACGATCGAGACGAGTTCATTCTGTCGCCTGGTTGAAGTAAATTGTAGTTTTCCTTGATTAAATGTGCATTTATGGTGAGATTACTACATTTTATCTAATTAAACGCATTTATGATGAAATTACTACATTTTCAGGTCAATCTTTATCATTTTGACCACCAGCGTTTGCAGCACAGCAGAAATAGATTCGGTGCGGAAACGATCGCTGTGCTGCTGTTATATGTACCACATCAGTGAAAAGTGAAAGCCCTAACCTGTTTACATGGTGCGTTAGGAGACTGCTGTGCGGCACTTTGCTCGGCTTCAAGTCGCTAACAGCCATTTGAGCTTCTACTGCTTCCTGATAAACACCAACCTTCGCGCGCAGTGGCTGCACAAAATAGACATTTTGATCGACGCGCAAAAAATAATACAAATATTAAGTATGTGTTTGTTGTACAGCCGCGGATCAGTTATTCACTGTGGATACGCATCATAATATGTGAACGCACTAACACTACGCACGCACTAGCTCCTGCACCGCAACACATACTGCAAACGGGTGTGAAACGGACGTTAGATCCACTACAGTTCTAAGAAACTTAGATGTACGAAAAAAAGAGTTCTTAAACACAACAGCAGCACTCATCTTGTTTGTTTATTGGTGGATGCGGATGACCAGTCGTAGACCGGAAACTGATATGCCGACTTCTGACAAAAGCGGAAGTTCGAAACTACGGTTGTGAGGTCTTGCGCAACAAAATGGAGTTCTTCTTGCCTGTGAGAAAAAGGAATTCAGAATAGTGTTAGGACAGATAGAAAATAATTGCATATGGTTATTAACAAGGTTGTAAAACACTCAGTTCCCCAACACTGTTCCCTAAGAATTAAATACTTAATTTTTAAGCCAATCATATCGTTGGAACACACCCGCGCATTTGAATGTTAGAAGAAGTGCAAATATATTTTAAACATTTGTGACTGCTTGCTTCAGATTCAGAATACAGGTTTGTGACTATCTGTGAGTGCAAATCTCAGCGTTCAACTTCAGATTTTTATTTTACAGGTTTTCACATCGGATCTGTGAGTGTAAATGTTCACATACAAGTACGAATATTTATTGTTCAAATTCTCAAATTCACATCTACGTGCTCTCGAGTACTGCTACTGTTTTACATTCATAGTTTTTTGCCCTTAAGACATTCCTGTTTATTATTTGGCTTAGTAAAATACAGATAATTTTATTGTTAGCTACCTAAAATGAGGAAACCTTTATGTTTCATTAAACGTACAGTATGCAATTTTTGGCCACCAGGGGTCACTCATTTAAAATAATAACAAAAGACGTACTTTGATGACGTCGGGAAAGAGCGTGGGCTTACGGGAGTTGTTGTCACTGTCAATGACAACCAGCTCAGCTCATGACATCATCTTTCACAAAATATACCGCATCTCTCTGTAGATTTAGCTTGTCAAGCAGCTTTAAATGCAACCACAATGTTTACCTGTGTCATGCTTCTCCTGTCCCAAACCCTTCTCGGGTCATATTTTACCGCGGTCACGCTATCTGTGCTTCAGAAAAGCGCGGTCACGCCATCTACGCTTAAAATTATACTGCGCGTCTACACGAGGTTGCGTGGTAGGCTCAAGGTGTATGCGCTTGGTGTCGGCACACTTTTAAAAATATGTATTAATAATAAAATGAATAAAATCACATTGTTTTCTGCAAATTCCACCAGATTCCTTGTTGATTTTCATTTTCATTTTCCATTTTCATGTTGATCTACTGTTTTATTATTTAATAATTACCTGCCAAAGACCTATACTGTGTATACATATAGCAATATTAATAAATTCTTAAAAAATCGAAATCAAATTGTTTTCTGCAAACTCCACCAGATTATTGTTCTAAATCTCACTGTCTACCATTGTGATGATTTTCATGTTGTTTTACTGATTTATTATTTATTAATTACCTGCCAAAGTCATATACTGTATACCTGCTATATAGCAATATTTAAAAAAATCATAAAAAATAGAAATCAAATTGTTTTCTGCAAACTCCACCAGATTCTTGTTCTACATCTCACTGTCTACCAGTGTGGTAATTTTCATGTTGTTTTACTGTTTTATTATTTATTAATTACCTGCCAAAGTCCTATACTGTATACCTGGCTATATAGCAATATTTAATAAATTCATAAAAAATGCAAATCAAATTGTTTTCTGCAAACTCCACCAGATTCTTGTTCTACATCTCACTGTCTACCATTGTGGTGATTTTCATGTTGTTTTACTGTTTTATTATTTATTAATTACCTGCCAAAGTCATATACTGTATACCTGCTATATAGCAATATTTAAAAAAATCATAAAAAATAGAAATCAAATTGTTTTCTGCAAACTCCACCAGATTCTTGTTCTACATCTCACTGTCTACCAGTGTGGTAATTTTCATGTTGTTTTACTGTTTTATTATTTATTAATTACCTGCCAAAGTCCTATACTGTATACCTGGCTATATAGCAATATTTAATAAATTCATAAAAAATGCAAATCAAATTGTTTTCTGCAAACTCGACCAGATTCTTGTTCTACATCTCACTGTCTACCATTGTGGTGATTTTCATGTTGTTTTACTGTTTTATTATTTATTAATTACCTGCCAAAGTCATATACTGTATACCTGCTATATAGCAATATTTAAAAAAATCATAAAAAATAGAAATCAAATTGTTTTCTGCAAACTCCACCAGATTCTTGTTCTACATCTCACTGTCTACCAGTGTGGTAATTTTCATGTTGTTTTACTGTTTTATTATTTATTAATTACCTGCCAAAGTCCTATACTGTATACCTGGCTATATAGCAATATTTAATAAATTCATAAAAAATGCAAATCAAATTGTTTTCTGCAAACTCCACCAGATTCTTGTTCTACATCTCACTGTCTACCATTGTGGTGATTTTCATGTTGTTTTACTGTTTTATTATTTATTAATTACCTGCCAAAGTCATATACTGTATACCTGCTATATAGCAATATTTAAAAAAATCATAAAAAATAGAAATCAAATTGTTTTCTGCAAACTCCACCAGATTCTTGTTCTACATCTCACTGTCTACCAGTGTGGTAATTTTCATGTTGTTTTACTGTTTTATTATTTATTAATTACCTGCCAAAGTCCTATACTGTATACCTGGCTATATAGCAATATTTAATAAATTCATAAAAAATGCAAATCAAATTGTTTTCTGCAAACTCCACCAGATTCTTGTTCTACATCTCACTGTCTACCATTGTGGTGATTTTCATGTTGTTTTACTGTTTTATTATTTATTAATTACCTGCCAAAGTCATATACTGTATACCTGCTATATAGCAATATTTAAAAAAATCATAAAAAATAGAAATCAAATTGTTTTCTGCAAACTCCACCAGATTCTTGTTCTACATCTCACTGTCTACCAGTGTGGTAATTTTCATGTTGTTTTACTGTTTTATTATTTATTAATTACCTGCCAAAGTCATATACTGTATACCTACTATATACCAATATTTTAAAAAAATTCATAAAAAATGCAAATCAAATTGTTTTCTGCAAACTCCACCAGATTCTTGTTCTACATCTCACTGTCTACCATTGTGGTGATTTTCATGTTGTTTTACTGTTTTATTATTTATTAATTACCTGCCAAAGTCTTATACTGTATACCTGGCTATATAGCAATATTTAATAAATTCATAAAAAATGCAAATCAAATTGTTTTCTGCAAACTCCACCAGATTCTTGTTCTACATCTCACTGTCTACCAGTGTGGTAATTTTCATGTTGTTTTACTGTTTTATTATTTATTAATTACCTGCCAAAGTCCTATACTGTATACCTGGCTATATAGCAATATTTAATAAATTCATAAAAAATGCAAATCAAATTGTTGTGTTCTGCAAACTCCACCAGATTCTTGTTCTACATCTCACTGTCTACCATTGTGGTGATTTTCATGTTGTTTTACTGTTTTATTATTTATTAATTACCTGCCAAAGTCATATACTGTATACCTACTATATACCAATATTTTAAAAAAATTCATAAAAAATGCAAATCAAATTGTTTTCTGCAAACTCCACCAGATTCTTGTTCTACATCTCACTGTCTACCATTGTGGTGATTTTCATGTTGTTTTACTGTTTTATTATTTATTAATTACCTGCCAAAGTCATATACTGTATACCTGCTATATAGCAATATTTAAAAAAATCATAAAAAATAGAAATCAAATTGTTTTCTGCAAACTCCACCAGATTCTTGTTCTACATCTCACTGTCTACCAGTGTGGTAATTTTCATGTTGTTTTACTGTTTTATTATTTATTAATTACCTGCCAAAGTCCTATACTGTATACCTGGCTATATAGCAATATTTAATAAATTCATAAAAAATGCAAATCAAATTGTTTTCTGCAAACTCCACCAGATTCTTGTTCTACATCTCACTGTCTACCATTGTGGTGATTTTCATGTTGTTTTACTGTTTTATTATTTATTAATTACCTGCCAAAGTCATATACTGTATACCTGCTATATAGCAATATTTAAAAAAATCATAAAAAATAGAAATCAAATTGTTTTCTGCAAACTCCACCAGATTCTTGTTCTACATCTCACTGTCTACCAGTGTGGTAATTTTCATGTTGTTTTACTGTTTTATTATTTATTAATTACCTGCCAAAGTCCTATACTGTATACCTGGCAGGTAATAAATAATAAAACAGTAAAACAACATGAAAATCACCACAATGGTAGACAGTGAGATGTAGAACAAGAATCTGGTGGAGTTTTCAGAAAACAATTTGATTTCGATTTTTTAAGAATTTATTAATATTGCTATATGTATACAGTATATGACTTTGGCAGGTAATTATTAAATAATAAAACAGTAAAACAACATGAAAATCATCACAATGGTAGACAGTGAGATTTAGAACAATAATCTGGTGGAGTTTGCAGAAAACAATTTGATTTCGATTTTTTAAGAATTTATTAATATTGCTATATAGCCAGGTATACAGTATAGGACTTTGGCAGGTAATTACTAAATAATAAAACAGTAAAACAACATGAAAATCACCACAATGGTAGACAGTGAGATGTAGAACAAGAATCTGGTGGAGTTTGCAGAAAACAATTTGATTTCGATTTTTTAAGAATTTATTAATATTGCTATATGTATACAGTATATGACTTTGGCAGGTAATTATTAAATAATAAAACAGTAAAACAACATGAAAATCATCACAATGGTAGACAGTGAGATTTAGAACAATAATCTGGTGGAGTTTGCAGAAAACAATTTGATTTCGATTTTTTAAGAATTTATTAATATTGCTATATAGCCAGGTATACAGTATAGGACTTTGGCAGGTAATTACTAAATAATAAAACAGTAAAACAACATGAAAATCATCACAATGGTAGACAGTGAGATGTAGAACAAGAATCTGGTGGAGTTTGCAGAAAACAATTTGATTTGCATTTTTTATGAATTTATTAATATTGCTATATAGCCAGGTATACAGTATAGGACTTTGGCAGGTAATTACTAAATAATAAAACAGTAAAACAACATGAAAATCATCACAATGGTAGACAGTGAGATGTAGAACAAGAATCTGGTGGAGTTTGCAGAAAACAATTTGATTTGCATTTTTTATGAATTTATTAAATATTGCTATATAGCCAGGTATACAGTATAGGACTTTGGCAGGTAATTAATAAATAATAAAACAGTAAAACAACATGAAAATCACCACAATGGTAGACAGTGAGATGTAGAACAAGAATCTGGTGGAGTTTGCAGAAAACAATTTGATTTGCATTTTTTAAGAATTTATTAATATTGCTAAATAGCCAGGTATACAGTATAGGACTTTGGCAGGTAATTACTAAATAATAAAACAGTAAAACAACATGAAAATCATCACAATGGTAGACAGTGAGATGTAGAACAAGAATCTGGTGGAGTTTGCAGAAAACAATTTGATTTGCATTTTTTATGAATTTATTAAATATTGCTATATAGCCAGGTATACAGTATAGGACTTTGGCAGGTAATTAATAAATAATAAAACAGTAAAACAACATGAAAATCACCACAATGGTAGACAGTGAGATGTAGAACAAGAATCTGGTGGAGTTTGCAGAAAACAATTTGATTTGCATTTTTTAAGAATTTATTAATATTGCTATATAGCCAGGTATACAGTATAGGACTTTGGCAGGTAATTACTAAATAATAAAACAGTAAAACAACATGAAAATCATCACAATGGTAGACAGTGAGATGTAGAACAAGAATCTGGTGGAGTTTGCAGAAAACAATTTGATTTGCATTTTTTATGAATTTATTAAATATTGCTATATAGCCAGGTATACAGTATAGGACTTTGGCAGGTAATTAATAAATAATAAAACAGTAAAACAACATGAAAATCACCACAATGGTAGACAGTGAGATGTAGAACAAGAATCTGGTGGAGTTTGCAGAAAACAATTTGATTTGCATTTTTTATGAATTTTTTTTAAATATTGGTATATAGTAGGTATACAGTATATGACTTTGGCAGGTAATTAATAAATAATAAAACAGTAAAACAACATGAAAATCACCACAATGGTAGACAGTGAGATTTAGAACAAGAATCTGGTGGAGTTTGCAGAAAACAATTTGATTTCGATTTTTTAAGAATTTATTAATATTGCTATATGTATACAGTATAGGTCTTTGGCAGGTAATTATTAAATAATAAAACAGTAAAACAACATGAAAATCACTACAATGGTAGACAGTGAGATGTAGAACAAGAATCTGGTGGAGTTTGCAGAAAACAATTTGATTTGCATTTTTTATGAATTTATTAAATATTGCTATATAGCCAGGTATACAGTATAGGACTTTGGCAGGTAATTAATAAATAATAAAACAGTAAAACAACATGAAAATCACCACAATGGTAGACAGTGAGATGTAGAACAAGAATCTGGTGGAGTTTGCAGAAAACAATTTGATTTCGATTTTTTTAAGAATTTATTAATATTGCTATATGTATATACAGTATATGACTTTGGCAGGTAATTATTAAATAATAAAACAGTAAAACAACATGAAAATCATCACAATGGTAGACAGTGAGATTTAGAACAAGAATCTGGTGGAGTTTGCAGAAAACAATTTGATTTCGATTTTTTAAGAATTTATTAATATTGCTATATGTATACAGTATAGGTCTTTGGCAGGTAATTATTAAATAATAAAACAGTAAAACAACATGAAAATCACTACAATGGTAGACAGTGAGATGTAGAACAAGAATCTGGTGGAGTTTGCAGAAAACAATTTGATTTGCATTTTTTATGAATTTATTAAATATTGCTATATAGCCAGGTATACAGTATAAGACTTTGGCAGGTAATTAATAAATAATAAAACAGTAAAACAACATGAAAATCACCACAATGGTAGACAGTGAGATTTAGAACAAGAATCTGGTGGAGTTTGCAGAAAACAATTTGATTTCGATTTTTTAAGAATTTATTAATATTGCTATATGTATACAGTATAGGTCTTTGGCAGGTAATTATTAAATAATAAAACAGTAAAACAACATGAAAATCACTACAATGGTAGACAGTGAGATGTAGAACAAGAATCTGGTGGAGTTTGCAGAAAACAATTTGATTTGCATTTTTTATGAATTTATTAAATATTGCTATATAGCCAGGTATACAGTATAGGACTTTGGCAGGTAATTAATAAATAATAAAACAGTAAAACAACATGAAAATCACCACAATGGTAGACAGTGAGATGTAGAACAAGAATCTGGTGGAGTTTGCAGAAAACAATTTGATTTCGATTTTTTTAAGAATTTATTAATATTGCTATATGTATATACAGTATATGACTTTGGCAGGTAATTATTAAATAATAAAACAGTAAAACAACATGAAAATCATCACAATGGTAGACAGTGAGATTTAGAACAAGAATCTGGTGGAGTTTGCAGAAAACAATTTGATTTCGATTTTTTAAGAATTTATTAATATTGCTATATGTATACAGTATAGGTCTTTGGCAGGTAATTATTAAATAATAAAACAGTAAAACAACATGAAAATCACTACAATGGTAGACAGTGAGATGTAGAACAAGAATCTGGTGGAGTTTGCAGAAAACAATTTGATTTGCATTTTTTATGAATTTATTAAATATTGCTATATAGCCAGGTATACAGTATAAGACTTTGGCAGGTAATTAATAAATAATAAAACAGTAAAACAACATGAAAATCACCACAATGGTAGACAGTGAGATGTAGAACAAGAATCTGGTGGAGTTTGCAGAAAACAATTTGATTTGCATTTTTTATAAATTGTTTTTAAATATTGGTATATAGTAGGTATACAGTATATGACTTTGGCAGGTAATTAATAAATAATAAAACAGTAAAACAACATGAAAATCACCACAATGGTAGACAGTGAGATGTAGAACAAGAATCTGGTGGAGTTTGCAGAAAACAATTTGATTTCGATTTTTTAAGAATTTATTAATATTGCTATATAGCAGGTATACAGTATAGGACTTTGGCAGGTAATTACTAAATAATAAAACAGTAAAACAACATGAAAATCATCACAATGGTAGACAGTGAGATGTAGAACAAGAATTTGGTGGAGTTTGCAGAAAACAATTTGATTGCGATTTTTATGAATTTATCAAATATTGCTTTGCTGCAATGTAAATATTCATATTTTTGGCAGACAATTATTAAATAATAAAACAGTAAAGCAATATGATAATGACCACAGTGTTAGTCAGTGAGATGTAGAACAATAATCTGGTGGAATTTGCCGAAAACCATTTGATTTAATTTTTCTATGAATTTATTAAATATTTGTTTTATTATTTAATAATTGCCTGTCAAAGTCTAATAGACTGCATTGTTATACCTTGTACCTTCCTATACCTTGTAATACAGCAATTGCTGTATAACAAGGTATAGGAAGGTACAAGGTATAGGGTATAACAAGGCAGTGTATAGGACTTTGGCAGGTAATTATTAAATAATAAAACAGTAGATCAACATGAAAATCACCACAGTGGTAGTATGTGAGATGTAGAACAATAATCTAGTGGAATTTGCAGAAAACAATGTGATTTTATTTATTTTATTATTAATATATATTTGTAAAAGTGTGCCGACACCAAGCGCATACACCTTGAGCCTACCACGCAACCTCGTATAGACGCGCAATATATTTAGAGCGTAGATGGCGTGACCGCGCTTTTCTGAAGCACAGATGGCGTGACCGCAGTCATATTTTTCACCTGTACGTTTGAGCTTTACTGAGCTGGCTGTAACAGCAGAACGTGCAGGCAAAGCGTAATCGTGGTCCATAACTATGATACAGACGAATATAAATATTTATATTACGCACCTTCAATGAATGACCTATTTAGAACATTTTTCATATGTAGGGTGCACCGGATTATAAGGCACACAAGATACTGCAGTCAAACGTTTGACTGGGTTTGCGCGGCTCGCTGACAGCAGCTGGCTGATTTGAATGAGATGACCCGGTTACTGTGAACGGGGAGCGCTTTATGAACATTCTGTAACGCGCGAGCAGCACCGGGGACAGTGTGTCTGTTAAGAATGAGTGCTCGTGAGCAGGCACGTGATTTACACACATAAAAATACGTACAACTTTTTTTTCTTCGTCATTTTCTTTGCTTTATTGGCGGTAGTCCAGTGTTCCCCTTTGTGTTTGGCGGGTTTCGCCGGGTTCCGCAGGAAGTTAGAGAAAATAGAGGAGTCAAAGGTTATATGACGCCATAGACGGGCGACGAAACGGAAATAAAGAAACGTCCCGTGTCTTCGAATTAAACTATACATTTCTCTGTATTTTAAAGTTGGTGGAAACTGCCGGGATAATGTAAGTACACATCTAACAGAAATATATAACATAGTTATTTTTGCTATTTTTAAAACAGAAAAAAATACATATTGTGGCCTTAAAGGGTTAGTTCACCCAAAAATGAAAATTAAGTCATTAATTACTCACCCCCATGCTGTATCAACCCCGTAAGACCTTCGTTCGTCTTCGGAACACAAATGAAGATATTTTTGATTAAATTTGAGAGCTGTATAACTACCACATTGGCTCCTAAAGGACTGCCTCTTGACGGCCCAGAAAGTCAATGAAGAAAATGTTTAAATATCCCAAGTGACTACCGTGGCTCAACTATATGTTTATCAAGCGACGCGAATACTTTTTGTGCGAAAAAACAAACAAAAATAACGAGTTTATTCGACTATTTCTTTTCTTCCTTGTAGGCCAGAACGAGACTTCCTTAGATTTCCACGACGCATGCGCGAGAATTGCGATCTGAAGTAGTGTAAGCTGGTGTGAGCAGATCGCAATTCTCGCGCATGCGTCGTGGAAATCTAAGGAAGTCTCGTTTTGGCCTAAAAGGAAGAAAAGAAATAGTCGAATAAACTCGTTATTTTTGTTTGTTTTTTCGCACAAAAAGTTTTCGCGTCGCTTGATAAACATATAGTTGAGCCACGGTAGTCACTTGGGATATTTAAACATTTTCTTCATTGACTTTCTGGGCCGTCAAGAGGCAGTCCTTTAGGAGCCAATGTGGTAGTTATACAGCTCTCAAATTTAATCAAAAATATCTTCATTTGTGTTCCGAAGACGAACGAAGGTCTTACGGGGTTGGTACAGCATGGGGGTGAGTAATTAATGACTTAATTTTCATTTTTGGGTGAACTAACCCTTTAAGTCTGTCAGCATTAATCAAAAAATCTAAAAACCCATGAAATAAAGTACACAATCAGTGATCAAACCGTTTATTGAAATAAATGTTATGGTCTTAACAATACTAACGCCTCTTAAATTACAGGTCCTTTATACATGGAAATATATACAATATCAACATTTAACATGTATAGTTGGCAAACAAGCCTTGCTAGCTCCAGTCCCTGGTCACCCACCGCTAACCAGTCAGCAAATTATGATTTTAAAAGTGCTTCTGAGATGAATGCGCAACCAGGACGACACATTTACAGTGTTGTCCAGCAGTCATTGTTTCTTCAAATATTTGTCTGAATGTAACAATACTTAATGACAAATAATAAATCTAAATATGAATTCCCATCAAATAAAGTGATAATGAAGCACAAGTTAACTGTGAGTGACAGTTAAAGCTAACAAGGCTATACAAATAAATGAGAGCAGGTACAGGGAAGGGGGACTTCATTGTACATCGATGCGCCCCATTCACTAAAAGCTCACAAATTTCACTGACAAGTTTCACTAAACAAGAAATGAGACCACCACATCTCTGAGCCATTTTCTTCTCAAGACTAAACTAACATTACTAGATGCTACTGTGATGGTTGGTCACTCATTTTTTCATTCAAACTGCATCCTAACTTTAACCATTTTACTCAATACTAAAACTGGGCAGAGTGGAGTGACAAAAAAAAAAAAAAAAAAAAAAAAAAAAAAAAAAATGGGTGGGGCGAGGGTATTACTATAGCAGCCAAGACCTCAAACCCAGACTACCCAATGACAGTTTATATTCCCAATACCTCTAAACTTCAAAACGGTGTTTGTATTCACAATTTAAAAATACTTAATCCAAGACTAAGTGCCCTTTCAGTTCCAACAAAATCACACAAGGTCATCTTTTTCTGTTGTTGTGCCTTTTCATCTCAGCACTGATCTGTCAAATATGAAACAGCCAGTGAAAACATAGAGGTCTGCAGTTGAATGGACTGCAGAAAACATACTGCAGAGATTGAGACGCTGACCTCAGAGAGTTGCTCGTCTTACCATTAGATATATATTGGGTGATATTGTTTTTGTGTGAGCTTCTTTCTACATGTAGGGCAGCTGTGAGCTCTGCTGAGAGAGTCGCGGATGCACTGACTGCAGAAAAGGTGCCCACACTTCGTAGAGACCATGAGCCGACCACTGTCAATGATCTGGAAGTGGGATGAAAGATTTATTTACAGAGTCAGACGGTTTATTTAACCGGAGATAATACATCATATTACAGACTAGAATATATATTTATAGTTCAATTAAATGATTTCATCCAAAATTAAAACGATTCATCTTTAAAGGCCAGTTCACACCAAGGTTAATAATACAGTTTAACAATAATGATACGGTTAAAAAAAATGTTCTAAAAGGAAACGAATAACACACCACAACTATACCAATAATGGCACAGAGGAAAATAGCTGGAATCACTTTCAGAACAATTTCTTTTTCAGCTGATGAACGATGAGAACAGATGAAGAGAGAGCAGTTGTCATTAAAACAGTCTTTTTAACAGTAATTCAATCTTCACAGAAGTACTGAGAATAACAGGTTTTGTTTTGATGTCTATGGTAGCAATCAAAATAGAGTAAATCACCTTTCGGAAGTAAATAGACGCTAAAAATAAAGATTGTATCAATTAAATCGTTACACCAGTAGGTGGCGAAAAGTGCAGATGTACTCGTCATTGATTCGTTCATTCAAAATATGTGTTCAAAAATTCCGATTCATTCAGTAATGGAATAAGTGAATCTTTATTAGCAAGTCATTTAATCATTCATTCAAACCCATTTTTTGAAAATTATCCAGAAAAGCCAATTCACACCATCATCGTTAGAAGCCGTTTCCCCCACAGAATGAAAAATAAAAAAAGTCATTGCGACTTTTTATCTCACAATTCTGATCTTTTTACTTTACTTTTTTTATCTCAGAGAAAAAAAGTCAGAACTGCGTGATATAAAGTCACAGTTGTGTTATAAAGTCAGAATTGTGAGAACTCACAATTCTGAGAAAAAGTCATTTTTTCTCCTTAAAGGTGCATTGCGCAACATTTCATGTTAAAAATAGCCGTTTCCTAACCCATACATGCTTAAACATGTGCCTGATGGGCTGAATGAGCCCTTCTCTGATCACTGCGATCGCCTCTATAATCCTGTACAGTAAAATAAATGGGAGGGATTCGGGCTCGAATCTGAGACTGGGCGTGACGTCATGCCTATGTCTTGCAGGTTTAGTGTATTCGCCTCCACTCACCCGTATCAGAGAAGACTACTCGAGTGACACATCTTTAGTCAACTTTCCACAAAAGTAGAAGATGGATTCAAAGGGGCTGTTTACACGCACTTCATGCGTTTTCTGTGATCGGATAGCTTGCCCTCCGAAACGCATTTGAGACTGATTTGAATCCGATCGCTCAAATCACTTGAGGACGTGGTCTGGGCAGACGAAACTGGACCGCATTCCAGACGAAACTGGACAAGTGTAAATGCATCTGGTGGTTGAAACCAGGCTATATATGTCATGTTGTTTTAGTCATATATGATGACGCGCATCACCTCAGATGAGCAGCTGAGCGTCTATTCATAAAGCCAGCGCGCCGCAATCTATCGCAAATCAAAAAAGAAAAGGTAAGTCGCAGATGCACTACCATCTTCATTAAAAGTAAAGAAATGAAATAATCTTACCAGGCCTGTTGCAGCTCTCTCTTATTGCTGTCTTTCTTTGCTGATTTTGAAATTAGCCGATGCTTAATAAAATGCAGCTCATATCTGTTGCGTTTCAGTGACGAGCACTTAATTAAATCTGTATATAGCGCGGGAATTGAAGATCATATTAATATCCGTTTTGCAAAAACACATTTATGTGACCAGGTGTAATGGAATCGTTTTGATAAATCAGATAGCTAACTGTTATCCGATCTGAGAAAACCCATGAAGTGGCCAGGTGTAAACAGCCCCAAAGAGGCCGGCTTGTAGTTCATTCCAAACCGCAACGCAAACTCCACGTAAGACAAAGAAAATACAACTTCTGTCTGTCTAGTGCCAGGCCTCGGAATAAGACGTGAGTCAACATCGGGAAGCTTTCAACAAATGGAGAGATCTCCGGTATGCTCTAGGGCTCAAACGGGTCCTATACAAAGTAAAAACTTATATTGTTTCCATAATAATACAATCAGGGCTTGACATTAACTTTTTTGCTCACTAGCCAATTTGGCTAGTGGTTTTCCAAAATTACTATCCACGCAGCACTTTTACTAGGCAAATTTTTGTTGTTGGAAAATTGTTGGGCTTTAAACGTGCTAAAATTAAAAAAAAAAAAAAAAAAGCTCAGAGTAGAATTATCTGCATTAGAAAAAAAAATTAGCAAAGAATAAATTATTTTTTCTAAGAAAAAAAATACACAATTAAGGCAACAGGATTACAACTTCATATAGGCCTATATGACAGTTTTAGGGACTTTGAATTGTTTGTTTTGCATCAGCATTTCCTCAGAGCTCCAACTTTACTTAATTATCAACTGGAGATATGTCCACCTGAAACAAGTATAGGCCTACAGGTCTTTATTTTACAGATTATTCCCACAAATGCATCTCCTGCTTTCTTTCATGGCATGATTGATTTTATTAAAACATAAAATTAACTCTGGAAAGATAGTTGTGATATGACGTGGCATAAGGGCAGCCCTGCTAGTAGTAATACCGACACCGTGTCCATAAATCATGAAGATTATTTTTTCTATCAGCCACGCACACTCACGAACTGACTGAAATGTGTGTTAATGTGTGTGTGCAACAGTCGTGTGTGATGATTGTTTTACAAAAGTCTGGATGTCATATTTGGCGCGCAGCTGTACTGCAGGAGCACTTGAGATGCGCCTATGTTCTGGATTCCCCTGCTATTAAAAAAAGATTGCTATATTATCACATTAAGTTGATAATTAAACGCAGACTAAAACAGCCCTCACTCCGACGGCCAGTCCGCGAGTTTAATCTTCTCTAATTGCAATTCGTTTGTCAGATGTCTTTTGACAAGGCTAATTTCTCAACACTCCAAAGTGGCTAGTAGGAGTTACTGTGTTACCCGCTATTCGTGAAATCCACCCGCATTTGGCGGTTGTTAAAGGGTTAGTTCACCCAAAAATGAAAATTAAGTCATTAATTACTCACCCCCATGCTGTTCCAACCCCGCAAGACCTTCGTTCATCTTCGGAACACAAATAAAGATATTTTTGATTGAATCTGAGAGCTGGATCAGTCCTATATAGACTGCCTAAGGGACTGGCTCTTGACGGCCCATAAAGTCATTAAAGAAAAGGTTTAAATATTCCATGTGCCTACAGCCGCTCAATTATAAGTTTATCAAGCGACGAGAATACTTTTTGTGCGAAAAAAACATAACGACTTTATTCCACTATTCCATTACTTCCTTATGGGCGCATGCGCGAGAACTGAGACGAGGACGTTCTCATTCGTCTACTTCTTGTTACCGGCTGCTCACCGCTTAGGAGTTTTACCGCCCCCTACCGTAGTTTGTCCGCAAGGGCCGTCGATTCACAAGGTAATCCAAGAAAAAATAAATAAATAAATAACAGAACAGAGAAAACATGTGCCAACAACGGGTGGCTAAATGGATGAGAGATTGTGTATAGAAAGCAGAAAGTGCCCTCATTTGTACAGTACAACTGGCTATAACTCACGAAGAGGGATTGCCCAGGTACTGGACAGAGTTGTTGTAATGCGCATGCGTCAAATGAAGAATACTTTCGGCTTAAATGAACTGCATTTATGTTAGTGTTAATGCCGGACAAGATGTCCATTGTCAGGTATTAATGGACGACGGCGAGGCGTGAACCATCCGACATGCAGCGGAATCCATTAATACCTGGTCACTTGCCACTTGCCTGGTAATAATAATACATGGTCAATTGCCAAATAACACATTTTTTTAAAACATTAGTTTATATTTTAATTAGTTTTACAATTGAAATCTAAAGTTTTTACAAACAATAACTTGGTTTCCCTGGTTACACCTTACGGTTTATTAAGCAACCGGAGATAAAATAGTCTGCTCAGCTCGTAGACGGATAAATGGATACTTTGACTGCCTGTTGCTATGGTTACTTACAGCTGATGTAGCCAGCACATTTAGTAATTTCGAAACTGTAAACAGTCCGTTTCACCAGTACTTCTTTATTAGGAGTCCTCCATCACTTTTTAATGTACACCCTGCAGCCAATCAGAATGGAGTATTCACGAAGACCATGGTATAAGATTATTTACCACATTTAGGACTTACCTCTGAATAAGCATCCATGCAAACAGGACAGCTAACGGCTCCTGGTGTAGACCTACAGCCAAACACAACACCACAACACAAGTCAACACGAGAAGATGGAGAAATACACACTGATCTAGTGTTCTAAACCTTACTGTTGTGTAAAAGAGCACAAAGCTGCATTCACAAAATGTACATAGAAGGATGAAGACTATTGTTTAGCATATGTCATGCCCGATTTATACAGCACTTCTAAATATAGATGGTTTCAAATCAGCTTTACAGTGATAATAGGAAATGAGTGGAACAGAGATTGTTTTGGTTTTACAGCAGCTCTAGAATAAAGTTATTGTCCAGCTAAAGTGTCCAATTTTTGATTGATTCACTTACGTTGTAAAAAAAAATCATTAGTTTGTTTTTTTTAGTTATCAATTTAGGGTCCTTTTCAACAGAAAACAGAAAACTTTTAATTCGTTCTGGCCATTCATTTGCACAACTACAGTGTTTGGTGGCTTTGGAATGGGCTCCAAGACTCATAGGCGTAGGCTGATGTAATCTGTGTGAGAAGCATGGATGTACCTGGCCCGTGAGCTGGCCTGTAGGGTGGACAGTAAACCTGGACTAAGTCTGAGACTGGACTCTTCCTCTTCATCACTGCTGAGAACATAACTCTCTGTGCCCGGTCCACGTCTGCTCTGCACACCTGCAGCACACGTGAATGTTATCAGATTTTTAAAAACTCACCTCACTGCCACTACAATAAGTATTCTGTCATATTATTTGAAATCCACCCCAGTTACTTCATATTTAAAGAAAACTACATTTACATTAGCTTTATTTGTTTATAATTAGCTTTTATCAAAAAACACTTATGTAACATAGAAGTTTAATTACATCAACAATAGAAAAAACAAAATGATACATTACCATCTTCCACAACCTTGATCCCATGAGACAACGAGAAAAGGGAGAGACATAATACATTAAAAAAAAAAATGTAATGATACCAAGACAACCAAAGAACAGAAAGCACATGCTTCAGTCAAACTTATACTATAGTACAAGAGTTGAAGACTCACCACAATAGAATCATTATTGGTGAGGTCAACGACCGCAGTTTCTGACCCTTCACACGTTAAATCTACTACATCTTCACCTTTAACAAGACAGCATAAAAGAGAAACATGTTAGCAGTCTAGATCTCGAGACCTTTAGAAAGAAGCTACTGGCCTGTTTACACCTGGTCACTTCATGTGTTTTTACTGATCGGCTAGCTAAACTTTTTGTTAAAACTCTTCCATTTACACAGGATGAGGCCGAGTGACGTGAGAGCGGTGCGAGGACGGTGGTGTGAGTGGTAATGAGCGACACCCGTGAGACGCAGTGGTCCTGTCTCTCTCACGGAGGATTGGAAACATCCAGGAGGAGCGACAACACTGAAGATCGAGAGAGGAACAGGACTAATTTTACGTTGTGTTTGTTCCGGTTTTATGTGGCCAGCAGTCGTCCGTGAGGGGCTACTGGCTTTACTTTCATTTTGCATTTGTTTATTTGTATTATTATTAATGTCTTGAATGTTCGCCGGTTCCCGCCCCCTCCCTCCCCGTTACATTGGTCCCGAAACCCGGGAGGAAGGAGAAACGCGCGGTCAAAGAGTCCTTGCCGCTGTGGGGAATCCGCGGTGCAGTCGAGCATGGTGGGCAGAGTCCGTCAGCATGGACGCTCGAGACGGTGCGCTGGAATGAGTCCAGTCGGGCTCGCGACCGGCCGCTTGGGTACTGGAAGGGGCGACTGTCGTCCGTGAGGGAACGGAGGAGTCGGCGCCGTTCACCGGGGAGGAGTAGAGCGCAGTCTCGTGGGTACCCCTCAGCCTGCGAGGGCAAATGTGGGTATGTGGTGGTTAGGCCGGTGGCGTGAGTGGTAATGAGCGACATCTGTGAGATGCACCGGTCTCGCATCTCTCACAGAGGAGCGGAAGCATAAAGGTGTAAACATGCCCTAAATCTATCTATCTATCTATCTATCTATCTATCTATCTATCTATCTATCTATCTATCTATCTATCTATCTATCTATCTATCTATCTATCTATCTATCTATCTATCTATGAGAGAGAGATATATATACACAGACACTCTGGAAACTGCTCTTTAACAGTTTATAAGTTATTGTTTAAAGGGGTGGTTCGGAATTTTGGACATCGGGCCTCATTTCCAAGTGAGCCTTAGTGTTATTTATCAGTGGAGACAGTTTTAAAAAAAATTCATCCAGTCGTCCGAGTTGCATAGTTCGCCGGTGCTAGGCTAGCACAAGTCAACGGTAACTTTTAGCATGCCATAAAAACGGGTTTACCCACTCTAAAGTACACCAAAACCAAAGCAATCATAACGTCAGACTATCGCTACTTATACACTATTTAAGTGTCTGTTGAGAGAATAGACGGCTGGACTGCATTCCTTGTCATTAACCTGTGACCATTTCGATTAAATGGTTCTTTAAAGTCGTCTGACCGGAGTGAAGTTTAATTCCGCCGCTGCTGGGAAACTAGTTCCTGTAAATGTAATGCAATCATTGAGATGTAGGATAGTTTGATTTCTAACATTATTCTCTCAACAGACAGTTACATTGATAGTCTGGCGTTATAATCGATTTGCTTTTGGTGTACTGTGGAGTAGGCCTGGGCAAAAAATCGATTAAATGAATTAATTCGAATTTTTTGTTGGGGGCGATTTAAAAAATAAGTAAATCGAGTTTTTGTGTAATGTCACATTTTTGGCTCCCCGGAGTTTCCATAGCATTAGTTTCACTCACGTGGCAGTATGGCAAGCGACAACAACAACGTCATAGCACACACGAAACGGCAACAGCATAGAGCAAGCGACAACATGGCTACTGGTGAGAGTGGGAAGTTTGTTCCTTAGCGTAGAGTGAACTAGAGTTTATTCTGCCCGAGTGGGTCGGGCCGATATTTCCCGTCACTATCCTTGGGTCAGGCCGGTCCTTGAGAGACGTGCACTAACAATGCAATAGAGTGCGGCGCGGGACTAATTAGATCTGATGGCCGTGCGCGGAGCAGGCGGTAATGCATTCACTCTGTGTGTGCGGTTTGGGGGAGAATAAAACGATTCCCGGGACTCCCGCAAACTGGAAATATCTATGATTAAAACATAAAAAAGTAATAGATTTGTATTCATCTGTTGCAGAAAAGCATAAAGAACAACTAAAACAAAATGGAAACGATTTACAGGACAGAGTTTCTATTTATAATAGATGTTCTTGAACGCAATGCCCAATCAGAAACATTTAAGATACTTTTTGTTCAGCGCTGAATTCTGTTTGCTGGCAAATCCTCGAATTATAACAATTTTCCTCAGATTTGAATGTATTGTTAATGCTTTCGTAAAAAAATCGTAAATCAAATTAAAAAGAATAAAATAGGAGATTTTATGTTTAGGCCATATCGCCCAACCCTACTGTGGAGTGGGTAAAACTGTTTAAATGGAATGCTAAAAGTTACCGTCGACTCGCGCTAGCCTAGCACCGGCGAACTATGCAACTCGGACGACTGGATGATTTTTTTTTTAAAAACTGTCTCCACTGATAAATAAGGCTACGTTCACACTGCAGGGCTTAATGCTCAATTCCGATTTTTTCAAAAAATGCGATTTTTTTGCAAGGCCGTTCACATTTCCAATTAAATGCGACCTTTTGTGATCTCCTGTGTGAACGTGAAATGACCCAGAAGTGACCCGCATGCGCAGAAGAGTAATCAACGGTCCAAGACGTCACTTGTTGTTTGCAGAATAGTTCTTTTTTTTCATATGTTGCGAGCTTTTGTTTTATTATTATTATTGCCACAGCCCATATACAAACACAGACAATAATTATTTTATCGACGGGCAGTTTGCACATAAATGTAGGATTTTTCCGATCCTCACCGACCTCGTCATAAAACCTGTTTAATTGATAGTGCGTGTCCGCGGCGCTCCTTGCTTTGTCACCGGCGGCCGCGGTGTTGCCAGATTGGGTGGTTATTCGCTACATTTTAAGGCATGTTCACATGTGTTTTAGCCAGGTTTTCGCTTGGAAGGCTCTATATCTGGCACCCTACTGTACAAAGTTATACTGACAGAGAGCGCACGTTCACATACACCAGAATGAACGTGTTCACAGTAATGTTCATCAGGCAGTAATACAGTATGTTTATTTCGGGCGAACGTGAATAATATGATACGCGAAAATATGAACGCGTTCATGCACTATCGTTCATTGAACGCGTTCAGGCACAACACTGGGGAAGAGACACGTCTGCAGTGGCCCATAACATTGAGGAAACGCGTTGGAGTTAGCGTGTATTGGCTGGCTACAGGTGCTTGCAATGACGTGCGGGTCGGATATATGTGACCTGGCCGTTCAGATTGAAGTCGCATTTCAAAAGATCGGATACATATCGGATTTAGACCACAAACCCAAGTGGCCTGGGTCGCATTTGAAAAGATCGGATCTGTGTCGTTCAGACTGTCATGAAAAAATCAGATACAGGTCGCATAGGGGCAAAAAAAATCGGAATTAGGTTGTTTCAGCCTGCAGTGTGAACGTAGCCTAACACTAAGGCTCACTTGGAAATGAGGCCCAATGTCCAAAATTCCAAACCACCCCTTTAAAATCAATTTCCCTATGAAGAAAACAAATGGGATTTTTCCTTCCAGAACCAAACTATTGCACTCCACCTCACAAACTGAAAAGGAAACTGTAAATTCTGAATGTTGCTCTCGCCTCAACCCTCCTGCAAAATGTGATTTACTGTTCAAGGCTTTTAGCCAGGGAAAAGCCAGACGACCCTTCAGACAAATTTGAGATTTGCTCTGCAAGTCAGTCTGACCAAGAGCCCATTTTCCAATTTTTCCAAATCGAGGCATCAAACACAAACGTTGAGGCGAGCTTTACAGGATGACGAATGCTCTGATTGGTTTTAGGTCTATCCAATTGCGCCCAGAGTCATTTGAGCGACGTCAGTTGATGACGCTTTGGATGCCTTTGGAAATGGGCTGTGAATGAAACATCCCCAGACCAAAATGAGAGGGGACTGGTGTCAACCACGCTACAAGGCTTTGTTTAAACAGGATATTTTTGACCATACGGTCTTTCCAGTAAACCGCTGCATGTCGTACTTGATAAATGATATATGAGAAGAAGTAAATGACTCATCTGGCAAAACTAAAGCAAACTCACTGTTAGTTCTGTCACTTTCCTGCACATCAATAGTCTCCATCACCGTCTGAGACATCTGGGTCTGGTTCCTCTTTCTGCTGACACGGGCTGAACATGCAGTGGATGATGTTCGTCTTTTCCTCTGGGTCTAAACACAGGAGACACAAGTGGTTACTATAGTACAGATGTTGTATTACTGTTATCGTTTGGAAGCAGGAAAAACGCCATTCAACAAGCTGAAATAGTTTAAATTTAATCAGCAATAATCAGTCACGTGAGTGGTCACATGATCAGCCATACTTACAGCATTACTCATGATGACTGGTGTTCACAACTCCAATATGCCTCGAAATATCAGTCGACAGATAATTCCTCGAGACGGATAATAAATTCTAAAACACAAATTAGTCGCACTATAAGGACATAAACGGTTTAGACAGTATTTATTCAAATCTTAGCAATTCATTCTAAAGATGTCAGTTATTAACTCCCGACAATACATCACTCGTTTTAAATGGAGTGTAGTTTGCTCTTTTCTCATAAGATAAAACCCTTGCAAGTTAAATAAATGAGCGAGTTTAAAATCTGCATTACTCTAGCCTTATGTAACGTTACATGACTAAAGTGAATAGAAACCCGAATAGCATGGACAAAAGGCGCGTTTTGTTATTTTGTAAACAATAATAAATACTTGACCGTGTTCATTAACGAACCTGTCAAAAAGTGTTTTAAATAGTAGCTAGATTGCTAATTAGCTAACATGGTCTTATTGTTAGACAGCTAGCTTGATTCTAGAAATGTACGTTACATTTGGTTAAATTATTGTTTAATGCATTAGTATAGTCGCTTTTATATTTAAATTTACATATTAAATCAACATTATCGTCAGTTTTACAGAATAGCCGGTTACATACTCAACACTCTCTCCAGCCGTCAACCGTTAAAGCTCATAGACAGTAAAAGAAAGCTACAGCAGAAATACAGTAGAATAAGACGCACAGTTCTGCTCCACACAGCGCCACCTGCGGGACTGGAAGTATTCTGAATGTATATATTTTCATGAACTGCAAATTTCTAGCATCCAGATTACACAACATAACACGAAACACACGAACACACACAAAAATAATATATTTTTTAAAATTTGATTAAAATTAATTAATTAGTAAATAAATACAAATTTGATAAAGGTAGAGAAAAGAAACATGTAGCCACTACTTAATTCTGAAAAAAAAAAGAGATTCTAATTATTGGACAAAAAACTTACGTAATAACCTAGAAAACTAACACTTGATGGCTGCTCTGTCAAACCCTCATCGTCGTTTAGGAACCTGGGTGTGCTCTTTAATAGCAATCTTTCATTTGAAAGTCACGTGTCTATTATCTGTAAAACCAAATTTTTCCATCTTAAAAATATATCTAATTTACGTCATGCTCTCAATGAGAAATACTGAACAATTAGAATGATCCATCAGTTCCCCACGACAAAATCAAGACCCACCCCACATTTGTTCTTGTTCGAGAATCCGTCTCACTTGGACATGGGTCAATGACATGATGTGCATTTTTTTAAATTGCATTATTTCCTTTTACAGCAATTTGATAAATTCATGACATATATCACTTTAATCTATAAAACCTATTTAGTTTGAATTCATTTTTAGTACATTTAAATACATTTTATTTTATGTTTTGTTATTTTAAACCCCAAATATGTCAGGTGGTGCAACTGTCCAAACAAATTAACAGACTAAGAAATATTTAAAATGTTGTCTTAATAGAAAATTAAAAATAAAATAATATGGCATCATTTTAGGTTTGAAACATTTCAATTGATAAATATCAGTGGTTAAAGCTGTTGAGATAATTGATAAACTTTTGTCCAGCAATTTGTATCATATTTGCCAATGTAGTACTTCACCTATTAAAACATTCTAAACCAATACTTCAAGCACAAAAACAGAAACCATATTAACAACCATGTTATTACTCAATTATAATGAAAACTGATAGTAAAATATAATTCACATTTCACATTTTTTATTTATTTATTTGAATCTTTATTTTAGATCACAGTGATGGAGTATAATTTCTTCTCTCAATGCAACAATCCCAACTATCAATATTACTTTTGTTACAAATTCACAGATACGCTAAACTATCAGGGGTACATTGCTTGTCCCCACATCTAAATGGAGAGAGCTGGAAAAATAGTGGATGTCTTTGGAGTTCCCATTCACATCTTCTGATATGCAACACTCAATCACACCATTATTAAGACAACTGCAGATGATTTCACAGCTCACTCTGGCAGTGTATACAGTTAAAGTCAGAAGATATGGCCTTCATCACATGCAGTACTTATGAATCTAACCAGTGAACCTGTGACAAACACAAAAATGTACCACTTCAAGCATAAAAAAAAACAAAAAAAAAAAAACATTAAATCACTCTAAAAAAAAAAAAAATTAAAAAAAAAAAAAAAACCCTGCAAGTTTCCACAATACACAGACATTCCCACTGATTAAAAAAAGTCAGATTCCCCCAAGTACAGTACAGTCTACACCAGTGCAAACAAATGATCATGTTAAAAACCATTCAAAGACATCTACATTAAGAAAACATCGCAGTTGCCCTCAAAAAAGATGGAACATTCAATTCAATCTCAGTTAAAAGCACGTTACAAACAGAATGACCGAGAGAAAAAAACAACAACAAAAAAAAAAACTTCAGCATTAGGTAATAAATGTGTTGCCTTTGGCGCTCATGTGACTCTCCTACTACAAATGCATGAAGTTTGATGCTCTGAAGCGATGTAGTTGATCCAGAGATGTGTCGCTGGGCAGGAGGAGTGTGTGTGGTGGCCGAGCATCGAGTCTGCACTCACAGCGTGCTGTTTTCAGTGCAGGCCTTCATTATGCCACAGTCCACAGTCCCTCTGAACAGAGAAACGTCTCCGGAGATCTGCGGATGAGAACATACTTTGATGGTGCTCTTGGGTAGTATTAGGCATGTTGATTGACGTGTCCTAACAAGTGCAATGCAGCATCAAGTGGTCATGAAATCAGAAAAAAATAAGTTTTTACTACATTTTTCCCCATAGAGAGCAGGGTTGCCAACTTGTGAGTTTTGCTTGGAGTGAGATTTTTTTGGGGGATGTCGTCACAATGTCTTGTAGAGCACAATTTCCCCTGGGCACATGTCTTGTAGGCCAAATAAGCTAACAGTTTTACTGATTTAAACAGAATGTGTTTTGGGAGTAAAGTTCATAAATTATTGTTCTTTCCCATATGATTTTAACTATGTTGAGAGCTGTTCCTCTAGGGGGGTTCGGGGGCATGCTCCCCCGCAAGAAAATTTTGTACATTTTAAGGTTAAATGCATCAATCTGGTGCACTTTGAGAGCTCAAAATTAAGAGCTTTAACTGGCTTCAACCCATGAACTGTGACATTGAAAAAAGGAAAAGCCTCGACTTGCACTTGGACATTAAAGAGGGATCAAACATCTTTTTAGTTATGATATAATCCTCTGTTTTAGGATGCCAAACGATTATTATAATGTAATAATGATTATTTTTATAATTATTCCTATTGCGTAAAATCCATATAGGCCTAGCCAATAAATGTACTGTATAAATGAAAATGAATATTTCAAAAGCATATTTTACTTACACTACTTTCAAGCACCTCACGCCCTCGCCCTACGCCACTATAGATATTCAGTGTAGGGTATCTTTTTTGCTAAAAAGACAGGCACGTAGTGCAAATGTACGCTCTCAACTCACGTTCAAAGTCCACTCAAAGTCATAGGCAGCGCAGCGTCTCTCTGTGCATCGCAAAAGCCCGTGTTGACAGTTTGTTTAATATAAAGTGGGAGATTACCAGATACAGTATTTTGCTCGTGCCCTGTGGGTGTTGTAGCCTAGGCAACTGTATCACGTGCTGTTTGAACTGACGCGCTACTGCGATCTGTCACATTTAAAAGTGCCAAAGCGTTCCATATCAAGAGTAAACTTCTCTGTCTGTCGGTGTCAGTGTCACCCTTTTCCGCGATTTTTCTCTGCGTGATAAAATGCAGTGGTCCAATCAGTAATTAAGAGCCTGAACTTGCTTATAGTAATAGAAAAAAAATACAGCACAGAAGAATTTCGAATTTAGCGTGAGATTCCTTTGTTGAGCGTGAGATTGTGAGATTGAGGCTGAATGCGTGAGTGTCACACCAGATGCGTGAGAGTTGGCAACCCTTAGAGAGGTACATGCTGCATCACTTTTCTATGCTGCCACTGCTAAATCTCCATAGCCAAGGTAAATTAAATCGTTCTGAATGTGATTTTGCTGCAAGGAATAAAAAACAACAACAACACATTAAACCATAGACAGTATAAGAAGTGGACAGAGCCTTCTCATTGGAACTCCTTTGAGACAAGTGAAGCCCATTTTAGCGATTTTTTAGGACTTCCGTTCCTGACGCGCAGACTCAAACTGACTCGAACAGAGCTTGACGACATAGATGTGACGTGAGCAACCCGTTTGTCTTCTAGTGGCTGTGGCATGAGGAAACGGAATCATTCCCTTCCGAAACTTGCAGAGGCGGAGAGTGTGAGTGGGAGCTGTCCATGAGGTTTTCAAAAAAAATGTTTAACCTCGTTTGACCACGGCGTATTCCATTATAATATTTGCCATTATAATAGTAGTAAGTTTAGTAACTATCTCTAGCCAGACTATTTAAAATTGGCAGGCTTATTCTGGATACTCCATCTGGCGCGTGCAATGATGACGCAGTGAATAGTGGCGATTCTCTCCGACCAATCAGCAGTCGGCATCGTTTTCACGTCACATTCCAGTACCGGCTCAGCTCGCCTTAAAAAAAAAGTACCTAAAAGCAGGTACAAGTACAACTTTTACACAGTGGAAAACCAAACAAAGGCGAGCCGAGTCGAGCTGGTACTGTGTAGCGCCACAGTTTAGCGCACCATGTAGAATACTCAGGAGCCGCACCTGTGGCTGTCTGCGCTGCTGCTTCACCCTCAGTAAGCAATATATAGTTTTGCTGTATTCATTCAGTCAGAATGCTACTTGTTTTGGCTTTAGTCGACAAAATGTCGAAGAAATCTAAATCTTTGGTCTGGCTGCATTTTATAAAAAAAGACGACAAGACTGTGGAATGCAAGCTATGCGGCCTAAAGCTAACTTACCATAGCTCAACGACCAATATGGCCTATCACCTAAAAGCAGTAAGCGAGATAATAATAAGTAGGTGTGCAACTAGGGCGGTTGCGCTCCGGTTGGTTCTTGTCACGTGAAATACGGTGCGCTTATGGTTTGCTTGCGGCATTCTGAAAAGTTGAGATCTTTTTAATCTCGATGCGGCGCGGACGCGCTTGCAAAAAACGAGCGTGTTTTCACCACAACCGAGTCTCTTCCATTATGAGCGTGCATACTGTGCACCTACATTTGAAATAAAGAACTTGAGCGCGCAAAAGACGTGATATGTGAGCAGGCCCTTTAACGGCTTTATTATGCTCACTCAATAGATTGTCTCCTTATGATTTTGTTTTTATTTGTAAACTTGGCACATTTGAAAATAGCCTAAATAATGTAACAAAACGATTACAGCCGATTAATATTAGGATTGTTTTTAGGCTATTTGGGTTTGCAAAACGTGTCTTTTTTTTTCGACTGATCGTTGCACAGGACAAGACTTTGGTCGAGTAAGGATTTCTTTGGTTGACTACAGCCCTAATGAGCTGAGCAAATGACCTTAGAGGTGGATCTTTATCTTTATCCTTCACAAATGCTGTATTTGAAACCACATACTAGCATATTACTGCGCAATTTTTACAGAGGTTGTGGGAGAAAAACAGTCTAGGAAGATTCAGACGGGATTAAAATAGCAACGTACGTCTGTGAAACACAAATTTCTCTAACGTCCCTCTGGAAAACTAGCCCCGTCCAAATTTGGAGAGCATAAGAGACTTTCAAAAACAATCTTTCTGACCTCCAACTTTTTAACAATAGTGCAAATACCATAATGACATACCATGCAACACCTGTACTGAAAGCAACAACAAAACATGCTGTGACACACACGGTGACGTCATTGTACAGGTTTTACCTCTTACATGTCTCTTGGCAAAAACAACAGCTCTACGGTGAGGGAAAGTTCATCTTGTCAACCTGATTCATCTTAAGGTGGTTATCCAAGATCTGGAAAAGCTCCTGAATGTTGGGCACATATCCAGATTGCAACTTGGACCAAATTGGTACATCTAAAACAGAAAGATAGTTATGCATCTGTGACATACATTGTTCATATGTATATTTTTCCCCCAAGTGGAGTGGTCATCCAAAGGACATTACCATTCAATGTAACCTCAAAAGCCCCGGTCGAGAGAAAATGGGTCTCCAGCATGTTACTAAGGAAGAATGCCATAAGGCAGGAGAAAATCTGCAAAACAGACCATCAACCATGAGAAACAAGCTCCAGATATAGATTGATTCCCATTTAAAAGCACTATGAAGACAGTGGACAAAATGCAGCTGGCATGAAATGTAAATTCACCCCATGCATGCGTTTGAGTTCTTAATTCTATTGGATATTGTACTTCTTAATCAAAATATTCCAGTGAAATGATGGACTTCTCCAATCATTTTATCTGCTTAAACACCCACTTTCCTGACAATTGGCTGCAAGCTTTCATTCAGATCTGCCTGCATCCAATCAACAATCGATGTCCAGAACCAAGTTCAGTCCTACATTTTCTTCTTCGATAATCTGTTTAACTTGTATGTATGCACACACACACACACACACACACATATATATATATCACTCACAATACGTATAAAGCATCTGATGCTACTTCCATTAAAGTCCCTGTAAAGTCAAAATTAAGTATGTGTTCTGAGTCTGTCATACCACAGAAAAATGTGATATTAGCCACCCAGCCAAATTCGAATGATAAAAAAAGCCGGCAAGTACATAAAATAAGCTATCTAAATCTTGAAAAAATCAGCAGTTATCTCTGTTCTCAAACGCTGGGGGCGTGTCTGCTGGCTGCGCTGAAACCACACCCACTCGCGGGAAACCTGTCGACGGTGATATTAGGTGAAACTGCTCTCGGAAAGGGAGGATGAACACTGAGGCGGAAGATAGTCGTTTCGGCCCCGTTCACCAGCAGCATCGGATTATCAGTGAATGCCAGTTGTCTCTGAGGAAAGTTTATAAAACGATCCTGTGTAAAATGATCACTACAGAGTCGGGTGTTGCTGTCGGTGATCCTCAGCTCTTCATCAAGGTTGGCTCTACACAAAATTAATCCACCTCTTCTTGATGTTATCGCCTTTTAGGAAATTTAAATAAAGACATAGATCTGTTTTGTACATGATCGCATCCAGGTAGTAGCCTATGCATTTCCTTGTCAAAGGCATAGCAAGCTAGCAAACTGTAGACTGTAGTAACTAGTACTGACAGTAACTCGCGATTGAGCGGCGAATGCAAATGTGCTCTATTGTTAGGGGAGAGATCAGCCCCTGTCTATGGTTCAGCCAACGTGCGTCATCAAGTTGGGGCGTGTCCACGAGCTCTTGGGCTCCAGTGCGTCGTCGAGACCTGTTTAGCCCCGCCCAAAAAATCCGTAAAATAGCAAGAGTGAAAAACTGTTTAACGGTCTAACTCCGTATTTCAGAACTTCACAGTTCACAGTCTTTGTAATATGTTTTAGCAATGCATTTATAACATTTATAATGTGTTTAGAATTTTTTTGTTGAATTACCTTTACAGGGACTTTAAATCCTGACTGTCAAATAATTCACGCAACCATCCAATAAAATAGAGCTGGATGAGTGTCCATATCATCATATGTTTCTTGACCAAATGTCATGGTGTGAAACCTCTGCCACTTTTGATTAAAGACTGTAATTTGTGACATAATATCATATGGGACATTTTAAATTGAAACAGCATATTCAGCTGGGAATACTGTAAAAGCAGGATTTGATTAAATGGTCATATTTAGCTTATCATGTTATTGGTTAATATCTTACCTGCAGTCTCATTGAGCATGATTCATCAGTGCATATTATTCTAAACAAAAACAAAGTTTGATTTCATAACTGTTCCACAAAAGGAACTTCCAGCATTTGAAACGAATTTTCTGCTGATATAACCAGGCTCTCAGAAAAATTGATTTTATGTCTTTTTTACACAGGTGTTTACAATCAGTAGGCCATTATATACATTCTGCCAATTCTTGGCCTTCAAACTGAATGATGTGGTTACAGCTCTGAAATGCTGCTCATTCCCCAAAACCGGCTTTTGCGTCAATTCAACTATGACACAGTGAAAGTTTATCTTCAGCCTCGAGTCCGCTATAAAACCAGGTTAGAGTCCAAGCACCATTTTCAACATTACCTTATTCTCCTGTCCCCAGGACCATATTCTTGGAGTGTCCATTCCAAACATTTGAAAAGGATTTTGTCCAGTCACAATCAAAGCAATGGCAAGCAGTTTGAAATAAGAGATGAAGTTACCCAAGTATCTGCAGAGGAAGACACATTATGAATTAAGTCAGGCCTAAACCACTTTCTGAGAAGGGTCAATTCCATAAGATCAGGGAAAATGCTCTCTCTCACTTGTTGATGGGTTTGGGAGGGTAATTCTCTCCCTCGATTCGGATGTCCGGGTACAGCTGGCTGATGGACCGGGAGTACTCCTGAAACACCTTACTGTACCCTCAGGATATACTGAAAACAAACACAGTTAATGGTCAAGACGAATCACTTTAGAAATGGACAAATGGTCATAATTATGAAGATATTTTTGCACATATATATTTGATTTAATTTGTAATGTAAAATCAAAAACGTCATACATCATCTCTCTAGTGAGGTCTTCTCAAATCATTTGATCATACAATCAACAACCAGTACAAAGAACCAAGCTCCACCCTACATGTTTAATGTATTTAATCATGTATGCATATGCATGTGTTGTAAAAAATACTTAATGATTATAATAACGTATTTAAAGGGTGGATTGAATCTGGCATTCATCCCATGACAAAACCGGCCCAAATGGTCTCAATTCATCCTCTTTACTGGGTAAATAAAATTATTATACAGGTTATAATTATTTCAATTTAAATATTTGAATAGTTTTTTTTTTTTTTTTTATTCAGTCATGCCATGTTAGCCGTATTAGCTTAGCCCTTTGGGCTTTAAACAGAAAGTGAAAACATTCAATAACATGAATGTCAGTGAAGTCTCTCACCAGAACTGGAACTTGAGAACCGGACCCGTGTATAATGTGTGTTTGTTCGGTCTCTGTGTGTGCATGTCGGGTACGGTGCTGTCTTGCTGAATCATGCTGTTGCGGCCCACATAAATATCCTTCACTGTTACCACAGTAAACAGCAGGAGGGCCGTTAATATACCCGTCTGACTGTACTCCGCCATCTCCGGCCCGTCCACAGCGACAGAACCGAGCCGACAGACCCGCTGCTACCACCGAACGGTCGAGAGTGAATCAGGATTAAACGACAAGACAAGACAAGAATGTTTCAAAATAAAAGTCTCTCACGCTGAGTCATTACAGAGAGCGTGTAAACAGCGACATCTACTGTCTGTGTCATCAACGCATTTCAGCTCCACCACGTGTTCATCAAAGGAAATTACAGGGAACATCTTAGATTACTTTTGAATTATTTAAAAACGTTTAAAGATTATTTCATAAAAAACACAACAATTTGTTTCTCCATTTTGCCAGTGTCATTAATTACATAGCTAATGTTCAAAAATTAAAATGTGGAGAGTTGACAGGAGTACATAACATAATCGAGTACCTACACTATATGGCAGCTACTCGATTATGTTGATTATGCACATTTGTGTGTGTGTGTGTTTGGCATGATTTAAAAATAAATAAATTACAGGCTGCAAATGAATTATGAGTTTAACTTTAAAATATATGGCAGTTAAACTCGGATTCACAGAAAAGGTTTAAGCCTATTCCAGACTAAAATGCATGCCTGAGCTGAAAGAAACTTGTACTAACATATCTTAAAATATGTCAGTGCCATTGTTTTGTCTCGAGATGCACATCAGTAATGTCTTTTTTTCTAAACACATTTATAAAAGCTACTTATTTATTATTATTTATTGGACTATTGTAGCCTATTGTTTATATATTTTATATTTTTATTCATGTATGGAGAGATTTTGGAGTCATTGTTTAACTCTGAGAGTAACAGCATATGCCCGGTTTCACATGCTTGTCTCAAGAAGAACTCCAGTGATATATTTATTTCTAAGACAAGTTTATAAAAGCTACTTAAGTGTCCTAATTTAACCAATGCCTTAATCTAAGCCCTGCCTGCCTGCCTATGTTTATCTTAAACACTTTTGACTAAAGTTTAATTTCACTTTTAAAATTCATGACTGTTCTGTGAATGCAAAAATAATATTCAAAAGCCTGATTACATAAGCAGCCTGGGTAAACTTTATTATGGCGTTTCCCACTGTTTATATTTAGTACAGTGAAAAAATATTTATTTTATTACAAATTATTATTTCTTCTACATCCTAAAAATGTTTACCTCCTCTCTTTACATTGCAAATGTGTTTTTATTTTCGCATTTATTACAACAGGATGATTGCATAATGTCTATTAGTATTGTTAATACTTCAAGTCCTCAATAAATCCATTAATAATTTCAGCAGAGCAGGATTCTGTTTTCAGCATTATCAGTTCATCAATTTGTTGATCAATTCATCATTTAATCAGTTCATATTTTTTTCTATGACAAATAAAATATGAACTCCAATAATTGTTGCTTTTGTAGCAGAGCCATTTCTCAGGTAATGAAAGGGCTGGGGCTTCAGGATATGTGAGATTTAATTTGGTGCTCAAAACGTAACATACATATTGTAACGTGACAGCATACAATGGCACAAAACAAGACAAATCATAAGGCTTAAATGTCTTAGATACAGTATAAGGCTAAAACAGAGAATTCTCTTATGAATCTTAATAGATTTGAAACCACACACACTGCAACTTCTCCTGTAAAACCAAAATAACAGAATAGAATAGGCAGTGGATAGAGGTTATAATAAAAACATACTTACAGGGGCACCGCACTCTTTTTTTCATAATCAACATTTCCACAAACACTTACACCATTATTTGTCATGTTAATACAATTTGTTTTTCTGGTTGTTTTGAATTGAAATGTAACAATAATTAGCCTGTTTGAACTCTTAATGCATTTGGAAGAACCACTTTAAGCTGGTGAAATACTGTGATGCCACATAAAACTTCCCACACGGTTCCACTCTGGTGGGGTGGTGATGGCGCCGTGGATAAGACACATGCCTTTGGTGTGAGAGACCTGGGATCAAATCCACTGTCTGTGAGACACCAATGTGTCCCTGAGCAAGACACTTAACCCTCAGAGGCGTCCGACCTCTGACATATATAACAACTGCAAGTCGCTTTGGATAAAAGCATCAGCTAAATGAATAATTGTAAATGTTCCCAATGTGGTGAATTATGAGCGGTATCAGATTACATTAAGCATTTTGTTGGGTCACTAGACTATTTAATGCTAACTATCAGAATATGTACTAATTGGTTCCAAATTTTAATGAGTAAAAAATACATCCATGCTGTTAGTGAGGGTTAATGTTAGACATATTTTAGCATGGAGTAACCACAAGGCTAGGAAAAGGAATTAATATATTAATATGTAAAAACTCTGAAACTGGGTTTGGATTCCATGTGCAGTTCCTGATGGCTGAAACCTTAAAGGGATGTTGTTCTGTTGAACAACCACAAAAAATATATTTTAAAGAATGTGGATAACCAGTCTGGTCCCCATTGACTTCCATAGTATAAAAAATACTGTTTAAGTAAATGGGAACCAGAAACAGTTTGGTTATCCACATTCTTCAAAATATCATTAGTATTAGTGTGTGTGTGTGTGTGTGTGTGTGTGTTCAACAGAACAAAGATACTCATTCAGGTACAGAACTTGAGTGGGAGTAATTCTAACAGAACTTTAACTTTTGGGTGAACTAAAAAGTTAAATAAAAAGTAGGGCCGGGCAACGATTAATCGCATTCAAAATAAAAGTTTGTGTTTATATATGTGTGTGTACGGTCTATAATTATTTTTTTATATAAAAATTCACACACATGCATGTATATATTTAAGAAAAATTTGTTATTAATATATAAAATATTAACATGTATATTTAATATAAATTATGTATAAATATATAGACAGTATATACATGCAAATATTTCTTAAATATATACATGCATGTATTTATATATACAAAATAATTATACACACTGACACTACACACACATATATTATGTAAACACAAACTTTTATTTTGGATGCGATTAATCGTTGCCCAGCCCTAAAAGTTAATCTACCAAAAGTGGATGTTTTTCCACTAAGAAACGAACATTGTTATTATGTTTTGATTGATACTGTGAAGCTGCTTTGATGCAATCTATATTGTGAAAAGCGCTATATAAATATCCATGAACTGTCCCTTTAAGACCATCAGCCAATAATGTGTAAGATGTTGTCTTATGCCGATGAATGCATCTAAATGAATGGGTGACAAAACCAAATGACTAAATATAACAAATGTCACATTTTAAAGGTTACTTATAAGTGCACCGCGAATTAAGCATGAGGGATTGAAAATCATTCTTCTACATGCATAAAATCTTGTGTAAACCTGTCTAGCTAGACATGACAAAAATTAAGCATATTGAGGGGCCATTACATTTTCTAATTTTTCCTCACCAGCAATCTCAAAATAAAGTGCCTGATGTTTTTAAACTACTTCTTTTTTTGTAATTATAAAATAAATACTTGCAACATATACTCAAAAATACTAAAATAATACATTGTTTTGCATTGCAATAATGAAAATAAGACTTTTTCACCATTACTCCCTCGGGAAATAAACCTATCTATCTATTTAAAATACATTTACTTCATACTAAGTATCCTAGAAATCCATTAAAATATTTACTGACATATCGCTTGAGACTTACTGATATACAAATTAGCATTACACTTTATTTGGAGTACTTCTTTAATGCACATTTCTGAATATTAAGTCTTAAAATGTGTTTTAATATCACTATTTGTAAGGATAGTATGATCTCTGCATAATATCAGTCTTTAAATGCAAGATATTTAAAGTGTACCTTAAGTATACTTGCAATAGTTCCACTTTAGCACAATCAAATATACTTGAGTATATCTTTAGTTGGACCTCAGCACTATTTCCGGACAACTAAAGTGCATTAAGTACAAAATTAGTTGTTCCAATTTAGCATACATTAAGCATACAAGTAGTATACCAAAAGTACAATTGCAGGGTTTTATATTAAGTATATAACACGTAAATGTATTTGTAGTATACTTAGCATAAAATAAATGTTTTTAAAATCTTTTTTAGTATATTTATTTTTCACTAGGGATTACTAGTAATGACTAATTCCTAATGTGCATTTTAATTAATGTTAACAATTACTAATGTGCATTTTTGGGAAAACTAACTAAATAATAGTTAGTTATTTAAAATATATTTTAGTATATTTATTTTTTCACTAGGGATTACTAATGTGTTTTTTAATTAATGTTAACAAATGCTAATGTGAATTGTAGGGGAATGTGCTTAATTGTCATGATAATATTGTAACAATGGAAAGTTGGCATTATTTTCTTTCTCATTTCTTTTCTTTGATTTTGAAATGAAATACGACCTGGAAATATTCTTGACTGGTTTTGTGGGATTTGCCTTTTAGTGATGGTGTAATTGAAAAAAGAAAAAGAAAAACATAGACAAATAACAACATGTAAGATAAGCACAGGCACACAGAGAAACAGGGATAGTTCATGGCGTAAAGTAACTAAAATGAGTTGCAGGCACATTCTTGCACTGAATTATCATAAATGTTAATAATTCCACAGTTTAAGGTCCTCAGCATGGGCAGGTACTCTTAGGATCGGGCGGATGCGTCAGCCTCACTCTGCCGTCTTCTCTCTCCACGTCTCTGTAGATCAGGGACTTTTGGGCTTTTAGACGACATGCCAGGCACATGAAAATGGAGTCCACGTTCTGGCTCTCCTTGGGATCTTTGGCTGATGTTTCAAACAGTAGCATGTTATGGGAATCTGCAAACTTTAGGGCAGTGTTGGAAGGGACCTGGATATGGTCAAATAAATCACATTTGTTTCCCACCAGAACTCGAGGGACTGAGGATGACACCCCATGCCCGTTACACTCCTGAATCCAGGTCTTTAGGTTCTGGAATGAGGCCATTTTTGTGACGTCATACACAAATACCACAGCATGCACATTGCGGTAGTAGTGCTCCACCATGCTCTTCCGAAAGCGCTCTTGGCCCGCTGTGTCCCATACTTGTACCTGTTAGAGAAGAAACAAGACAGAAACTAATTTCAAGGTTGCGGAGAAGGTGAAGGAGAAAACTGATGCATCAGAAATAAACTAGCATGACAATGAATAAATCAAATTTAGCCATTTTTTAAGCATGCATGGCGTGATGTTAATTCCAAATGATTGCTGGTCAAATCTTTGACCTTTACTCAATTGCATATGACTGTGCTCTTTAAATGTCATAGTGTTTTCCTTTTTCATTTTATGACAACTTATTTTGGCTCAACATAAAAATGTTGATGCATCTGGAATATTTAGTGCTTGCTTATAATGCATTAGACGGATGTGTTACTTTCTCAAAATTCATTAATTTATATTAATATACAAAATACATACTCTGTGTGTGTATTTGTGTGTTATCTATGTACTGTCATGCCCTTTCCACCAGTCTATGTATTGAGTTGATAACATTTTTGATTTTGTTAATATTTTTTTCTGAAGAAAGACTTAGATAAATAGTGATGAAAACCAAAATATTAAATGTCATGGATGTACACTCAGCTAAAGGATTATTAGGAACACCTTTAATTTCTCATTAATGCAATTATCTAATCAACCAATCACATGGCAGTTGCTTCAACGTATGTAGGGATGTACTGTATGTCCTGGGGCCTGTACCATGATGGTAGTTGAACAAACTCAGGGTTGCAGGATTAGTTTCGAGTTGACAAAACCAAACCAATCCAACCAGGCTTTGTTGGTACCATAATGCTGATAACGCAGGCTTTGATCCTGAGTTTAGGAGTTTAGGTGTGACATCAGTAGCAAACAGCCAATCACATACTGAGAAAGAGTGAAACTCATTCAAAACTCATTGAAATTAATTTCTCGCCAGAGAAGTACCGCAATTCACTTATTTAAGTATTAAATTTAACGCAATTAAATAAAAGTATTAAAATATTAAGAATTTAAACAAATTTACACAGCAAAAAGAAAATAGCTGTCTATGAAAGGTATAGAGAGAATTTAACATTTAAGCTCACATGTAGTCATTTTATAGCTTCATTTATTGATTCTAAAGTGTATTTATATTACCTTTATGTACGTACAGGGTTCGTACACCTTTTCCAAGGTCAAATTCAAGCACTTTTCAAGCACTTTCAAGGTCCATTTTAAAGTTTTTTCCAGGACCTTATTCACTGTAAATTACAAACCAATACATAGTAAAAAAATATTATTTTGCGGTTTTTCCACATTAAAAGAGATAGTATGAAATAAACAGGCAAAATTGTGTTTCGGAATAGCAGAAGGATCAGATATTGAAGCAAAACACAGGTTTTATTTTTCAAAATGTTGTTAGAGGATTTGATCCAAATGACATGCAGTAGGGGTGGGCGGTATGACCAAAATTCTGTTTCACGGTATGACTAATTTTATTTCACGGTAACGATATATTTCATGTTATAGTTATTTATACATGTAGTTATTCTCCAAAAATCATCATAAAGGGCTTTGTATACTAAATAAACCCAAATACTTCAGAAATGAAAAGTTATTTTCCTTGTTTGACTCTTATTTGGCAAATAATTTATTTAGCAAACTATTTTGATAGCTAAATATAGTGAAAAAACATTAACTTTTAGAAGAACTTCCCCCAACTGACTGATATTACAACACTCATAGGTGCTCATAGGCACTCAATATACAACTCATATGTGCAATTAAACTTTAAATAAAGTGTTGCTGAATCATTTTTCAATCTCATGTTATTGCTTTACCTTATCAATCAGTTTATAATATCTAAATATTTTATTTTGAACTATTCTATTCATAATAATTTAGTAACTTCCTTTTAATTTTGTAGGATAATATTAGCAATACTATTATGTTTAAATGTGTTCCCGGGTACATTTTTTGCCATGTCTGCTTATTATACTTCGTTTTTTAAGGGCCTTGTTCTGCTCTTTTTGTGATATCTGGCAACCCGTCACCTGGAGCTTTCAAGAGACGTTCAGAATCAGTTGTGTGTGTCAAGTTCAGAAGTGACTAGAAGGAGAGCAGCAGCAGTATGAAAACCGTACAGCAGCTACTGTTAATGTTGACTAAGCAGTTATACACACCTATATTATACACACCTTGTAACTGCGTCATTATTTAATATGTTACCACAGCCGGGGTACACACTGAAACACCGAGATCCCTCTCAGTGTGTGTGTGCGCGCGTCCTTTGCATCAGTAAAATGCGATCGGTTCATTTGAGCGTCAGGTTGTATCACGGATCGAATCAAATGAAGATTTTATCAGCTGGTTCAGAGGCCAATTGTTTAGAGTTAGAAATTTATAATTCGCGCTGCATATTTAGTAATTTTGCCTCAGGTACCGACTATCCGAGACTACCTGGAGGAGGTGCTCCGAGTTCGGCTGCTCCCGAACCATGCCGCGGTTCGCGTGAATGTGAAAGAATCACGGACAGGACTCGGGTGCGCACTTAGTAAAGTGACCTGTGCATGCGTTTTACTTTTAGCTGATTATGATGTAAAATAAAAACACATGTATAAGAATGATAGTGTTGATGATTTACCTTGGATACGAGCGAGAGTAAGTCTACAGTGTATTCGCACACACATATAGCGCGTGGACTCAGGCTAACAAATTATTAGAAGTCCACTGTCTCCTGCGTTTGCAAGCAGCAGAGAGCCAAATGCGATACACAGTAAACCTGTTGTTCACTCAGCTGCGCATAATAACAACACAATATATTGACCCGTGTTTTCTATCATGCGTCGTGCACGTTTGTAATGACGTAAGATGCACGCAAACGCACCAGGATTTGATAGAATCAAGTTGAGTGTGAAACCAGGCCAACGCTGCGGGGGGCGCCGGTAACAAACGCGCTCGGGCCGCAGCAAATGATTTATTTCGCCATTTAATAAACAAAATATTCAGTCAGATAGGTATTTGTTGTGAAAGAAACAGTTACAATTTCAAGCACTTTCAAGCATTTTATCCAAAATTTAAGCACTTTTCAAACCTTGAAAACACAACATCAAAATTCAAGCATTTTCAAGGATTTCAAGCACCCGTACGAACCCTGTACGTATTCCTTTAAAATCTGCGTAATAATAATAGATGAACTGAAACTGTACATGTGAGATTGTATTAGGGTATAATAATTACAGAAAAAATTTCTAAATCATACAAATTTATTTACTAAAAGCCCTGATTTTGTCTTTTAAAATCATTTGCTGTGGAGTGACGTTATCCCGTCATACATGTGTCACTTTGCTCACAGCTGATTGGTCCAAGTTCAGTTTGCAACCTCTTACCTGGAACATAACCTGCCCCGGACCAGGTTAGCCGTGGAATGTAAGTTACTATGGCGATGAACACTGCTAAAAGCCAAACCACTTTCATGGTAGTGTTGTCACGATACCAAAATTATTGTTTCGATACCAATACCAAGTCAAGTATTGCGATTTCGATACTTTTTCGATACTTTTCCTGAAAAGGAAAGTATTTCTTACAAGGCGTTTCATATGCACCTCCTTTGCATAGGTCTGTGCTCTTTAATGCTGTAATAACCTAATATAAATAAATCACTGACATGCACATGCTCTGATTATAATCATATAGCCGATAGATCATTTTGCTGATGTTTTGTATCCTTTATTTTAGCAGCTTGCAAATTATTTATGCTATCTATGAAAGTTGGGGGGAAAGTTGTACACCTAATACAAAAATAAATAAAACATCTCCAGTTAACTAGCAGATAATTAATTTAGTTCGCTATTAAATAAGAGATCTAGCGCTAAAATCTGTTGTTGTTTTTTTTTTTTTTTTAACAAGCACCACTCTTTTTCGCTGCTATCAGTTGGATATGGATACAGTGTCTTTTGCGGTTCGCACAGTCGCGCACCGTCTGAAGTCGGCGTTTCAAACTATCGCCGTTGCAGAGACCTCTTGATTGTGTTGCTAAAAACTTGCAATGTGTAACTATCAGACCGGCCCTCACGACCTCGAAACACCACCGGCCCACCGGGAAAAGATCCGACTCTCCTGATTGCCACTCCGCTACTGACAGGCGGCCACTGTAGTGTGTTTGTCTCATGACAGCTGCAGCTTCTTTGCTGCGTGTGTGAGGAGAAACACAGACATTCATAGGTAGAGACTGGAAGCGTGCGTGGCACACACCAACATGAAATACGTCTCTTACAAATCTGGGTCGCGGTCATTCATAAAAGTATCGATACTAATAAATGTAGGTATCGTGAGGTTTTTAATTTCCGAGTATTGCGATACTTTTGAAGTATCGGTGCACCGTGCAACACTATTTCATGGTGCCTAAAACCCAGGGTTGGCACAAACTAAACTGAAACATAGCTGGCTAGCCACCTAAACCAGCTTCATTGTATAGGCCCCTGTTCAAGACAATCTCCTGAACTCCAAACGGAATGTCAGAATGGGAAAGAAGGGTGATTTAAGCAATTTTGAGCGTTGCATGGTTGTTGGTGCCAGACGGGCCGGTCTGAGTATTTCACAATCTGCTTAGTTACTGGGATTTTCACGCACTTGTAGGGTTTACAAAGAATGGCGTGAAAAGGGAAAAACACCCAGTATGTGGCAGTCCTGTAGGCGAAAATGCCTTGTTGATGCTAGAGGTCAGAAGAGAATGGGCCAACTGATTCAAGCTGATAGAAGAGGAACTTTGAGAGAAATAACCACTCGTTACAACCGAGGTATGCAGCAAAGCATTTGTGAAGCCACAATGCGCACAACCTTGAGACGGATGGGCTACAACAGCAGAAGACCCCACCGGGTACCACTCATCTCCACTACAAATAGGAAAAAGAGGCTACAATTTGCAAGAGCTCACCAAAATTCACCTTTGGCTAAGCCCCGCCCCCCTTAGTTACTGTTGCTACATCCGTCAAACTTCATCTGCGCTCTGAATGGTTTACACCGTGTCCTAACTACACGCGACGCGACACGCGATAAAAGGTATCTTTTCCATGTTAATCAGAGTTTTTGTCCTAACCAGACGCGACGGCGACACGCGAAGTTTCTAATTTAGAAACGGTTCCTATTTCTGTGACGTCGCGGCTGACAGAATGAAGAAATTACACTGGTTATGAGTATACATTATTTATTTTTAGTTAAAAATAGGTCACAAGCGACAACGGATAATATTCCTCAGATTTTGAAAGCATGTAATATAGCATTCAAAATGAATTCTATGCAAACATACAACAGTACTTCATAACAAAATTAGTCAATGAGTATATTTTGTAAATGTTTTGATTTTTAATAATGTTATTTCTTGATTTGATTATGTCCTTACCCATTTCCAATGCGAGTGCGGGCCAACAGTGCGCTTTCACAGAGAGACTCTGCTCACACCATAGGCTCACACGCTGTTCTGAATGTGTGGCATCTCACAGCCGCGTCGCGTATAGTGTGGACAGACACACTTGCTGTCGCTGGAATTTTATCGCGTCACGTGTAGTTAGGACACGGTGTTATGCTGTAACAGCTCTTCCTGCTGAAATGTTATCAAACTTTTATAAAGCACTAAAAGCAGCAAATAAAGTGTCCAATAGAAGTAGGCAAAAGGGGCTGCAATATGCGTTCGAAGGCTATATACAAGACATACAGGTGAAACGCAAGAAACAACAAGGCATCCAAAATAGAGGCAAAAGCATAACGTTACCGGTCACAGTCAAAACATGAACCACCGCATATCCTACTAGTCAAGACTGAGGCTGGAACTAACAATTTCAGGGAGCAACACTATTCATTCATGCAAAGCTGGGTAGGTCTCTATTCACTTCTATAATGGTTATTACAAAGCAAACAGACTACACGAGTATAACGTTGTATTTATTAGCAGCATGTGCTAGCGTATCAACAACCGGTAGGAGAACCGGAATCATAACCTAAAACATTATATAACGGTCTAACTAGTATAACTTCACACTCTCAGTAAGGTTAGAAGTAAAAAAAGATGTGCTTGTTGATCTTTATGGGGTTTAGCTCAAGCTGACTGAGGGCATCCACACAGTTTCCAAAGACGACACTTGTCAGGATTTGACTTCGGTTTTGGGAAGGGAAAAAACGGACACCCCTCTCCAACCTCTCTGGGAAACGCGTATCTGTGTTACAAATGCCCGAGGCACAACGTTTAACCATATTTTGGATAAAACTACGATGGTAATAGCCTGCCGAGACCAAAAATATGAGACGCCTGTGTTGAAAGTCAATGGAGCACTGTGAAAAAGTGTCTGACCTCTGTGGGAGCTCAATCTTGGCTGCGCTGTGATTGGTCAATCTACATTCTAGGGTGTGGCTTAGCCAAAGGTGAATTGGACAGTTGATGACTGGAAAAATGTAATGTTGCCAGTTCTGATGTCTCGATTTCTGCAGAGAACATGGATCCATCATGCCTTGTTACCATCCTGCAGGCTGGTGGTGGTGGTGTAATGGTGTGGGGGACGTTTTCTTGGCACACTTTAGGCCCATTAGTGCCAATTTGACATTGTTTAAATGCCACGGGCTACCTGAGCATTGTATCTGACCATGTCCATCCTTTTATGGCCACCATGTACCCATCCTCTGATGGCTACTTCCAGCAAGATAATGCACCAAAAAGCTTGAATCATTTCAACTTTGTTTCTTGAACATGAGAATGAGTTCACTGTACTAAAATGGCCCCCACAGTCACCAGATCTCAACCCAATAGAGCATCTTAGGGATGTGGTGGAACGGGAGCTTCGTGCCCTGGATGTGCATCCCACAAATCTCCATTAACTGCAAGATGCTATCCTATCAATATGGGCCAACATTTCTAAAGAATGTTAATAGCACCTTATTGAATCAATGCCACGAAGAATTAAGGCAGATCTGAAGGTGAAAGGAGGTTAAACACAGTATCACTATGTTGTTCCTAATAATAATTTAGGTGAGTGTATATTTACTGAGTAATCCATTATTTTGAAGAGTGTGGTCAAAATGACAATTTTCACCTGAGATTTGAAGTCAAATTACAAGGGGGTAAAAAGAGTGACTGAAGATGGCAGCATTATCATTTATTTTTTTTACAGAGATTGGGAGCTCTATAAGTTAAATCTGTTGACTTTAGCAATCTTTATTGCATTAGGCTATCCACAAGTTTCCAAGGGGCGCTCCTGTAAAAAATAAAGTGGGTGAAACTTCCGGTAAGGCGGCGGAAGTAGCAATCCAAATTTGGTATTTTGTGTGTTAGTTAGCGAAGAGGCTAGCTGTTTTTCAGAGAATTATTTTACTATTTAAAGACGCAAATCTTTATGAGAGATGTCGTTACGGAGCTCAGGGACAACATGTGCTGTTCGCGGTTGTATGTATAACCGGACTAAACTAATTCAGTGGCTTAAACGATTGTTTTGAACATAAGCCGAAAACGAAATCAGAGTGATCCTGCCAACGACTGTAACGTTAGTTTCCATCACCTCCCAAAAGACTACGAATCTTTCTGTGTACATTTGTTTAAATCTTATGCTGCGTTCCAGGCAGGTTTTTGAACACGTAAATCACGACTTCAAACCACGACTTACGACTTTGTAGCATTCCAGGTCATTCACGCCAAACTACCTAGATGTAAACAAACCAGCATGGCAGACCTTACGGGGCTCATGCGCATTTCTAACGCCAAAGGTGCTTACTCCTTGTTTATTTGTGGGAAACTGAGGGGGAAAAATAGCGCATGAGGCAAAATAAGCTGTTATACCTTTTATTTTACTTTATTTGTATATTTGGAAATGTATTTGCTATTAATTTATCCTTGCACTCAATGGACTGAAAACTAGTTAACGTTATATTGTCCTAAAGTGTATTCTCACCGAGTACCGCCTGCAGAAACACTGCATCCGTAGGGGCTGTCGGGCTATGTGACGTCAGAACTTGTAACTGAGAGTACATCGGTCTAGTACGAGTTCACGGGTGGGAAGTCACGGGTTTGACTGCCGTTCCAGTGCACTTTCACGGATATGAGGTTGGAAAAACACGAGTTACAGGTAATCTATCAGCATGTGTTTGGCTGTTCGCTACTGATGGTACACCTAAACTCAGGATCAAAGCCTGAGTTGACAGAATACCAAATGTGCCCGTTAATGTATTCAAGTAGCACATTCATTTATAATTTTGAATAAACTCCAAAGCACAATGACTAAGTGTGTATTTTTTATTTTAATTGTTTGTCAGCTCACACAACTGTCTGTCACCATGCCTTGATGATTATTGATTATTAATGTTATTATAATACTCCCAACCAAGTAACTGCGGAGGGTAAAGGTACTGTTATTTCACGCTTTTTAATTTCGTTGAGGTTGTGTTCCCACATCGTTAGCTAGTTTGGATAGCTATAACTTGAATGACTATCAACTGTTGAATGACTCGTGTGAAGTATGTCAAGTCGTTACTGTATTTGTATTTTCTACTTCCTATGTGAAGGTGCTTGTCTGTTGTCTAAAGACAGTTCGTTGTACCAGGCCAACAGGCAAATTATGGTTGTTAATATTATGTTCAATTAAAAAAAAAAAGTATGTCTAGTCACGCTTGGTTTACTTCGAACCTGAAGACGCGCCCACTTTTGACGCAAGGCCTCATGGGGCGTAGGAAACTTATGGATATGCCAATGGATACTGTTCAAAAATGGTAATAAAACAAAACAAAAAAAAAAACACTTTTTTTTGCCTCAAGTTAGTTTGCATGCCTGTAACTCAAGAAGTACTAGATTACTAATACCATTTTTTGAATGTTCAATTGACCAATTTACTTATGGAGGAGCACGATGAAATAGCAGGTGTTTTCTAAATTGTCGATATTAAGGCATGTAATTTGATTAGTCTGAAATTAAAGACAATGCCTTCATGCAACATGCGATCAGAGTCATGGTCAGAATGTAAACATTGAGCTTGATGCTGCTGCTGTCACACGTCTACCCAAACACACAATACGATCGTGACACAACGAGATATCGGCCTTCGGAAGAGCGCAGCTACGACAATATATCCTACCTTTATTTTCTCGCCCTCGATTTCCACAGCTTTCTCCCTGAAATCCACGCCGATGGTTGCTTCAGTCTTGCAGGGGAAGGCTCCGCCGGTGAAGCGGAAGGTTAAACAGGTCTTACCAACATTTGAGTCCCCGATGACAATGATTTTAAAAATCCGCGTCTGCACACTGTGGTCTAGAGACGTGCTCAGGTCCAGAGACGACGTGATGTTGGCATGGCGTGAGTTGGCAGTTCTTTCTCTGTTTTCTGGGAATTCATTTGCCATAACGGTGAAATGATGTACCGAGCCTGGTGTTCACTGGTCCGGCGGTGATGGTGGTGGTGGTGGTGGGGATGGGGGAAGGGATGGCAGATACACTCCCTTTGCAGATGCAGTGAGTTTACACTTTAGTTTACATGGACTGACTGACAAGTATCCTAGCTGATGCAGTAGCCTTAACGCAATTAAAATCGTATAATAGCTGAAAAATAAATGATACTTTACCCATAATTGAATAAAAATGAGAGCATGGGTATGGTAGTTAAATTTAAAGGGATAGTTCACCCACAAATTTAAAATAATGCCTATCTTACTGCTTTGATACAAGCTGTATTGTAAAAAGCGCTATAAATAAAGGTGACTTGACTATTATCACTAAATGCAGTGGAATACAACATAATTTTGGAAGAATATTATAACTCTTTTCCAGACAGTTTGTGATATGTCAACAAAACATCATAAAAGTGTCCAAAAAAGAACACCATATGACTCTTCATGATGGTCCAAGTTGCCTGAATTCATTTACAGTTTTTTACAATTGCTATGACAGATTTTTAAATACTTTTAACAATTTTCCAAAACACAGTTAGCACTACATCCGGCTGTGTAAGCTATACTATTAACAGATTTCTTGTTGCTTTAACACAAAATGCATACAGTTAAAGGTGCCATCTGTAAAAATTGAGGTTAAAATATCCCAAAAATGAGCTACACGCATCAAAAGATTGAGAAGAAATAAGGTTGATGATGTCATTAAAAAACTGACACGTTATAGTGCTGCCGAGATATTAATCTGAATTAGCATGCTAAATTACTAGCCCCGGCCCGGCAGGTGTCGTAATACCAGTTTCGACCATGGGAGGCGGTATGCGGGCGGGCAACGTTACCACCAGCCAAACTGCAGTACACGAGTGAGTCGCGCTCGCGCCAGCTTGTGTTTACTTGAACCTGACGTCAGTCGTGTGGAAAATACAGCCCACTACTACATTTCAGTTCAGGGAAGAGTTAAAAAACAATAATTGGTCGATATTATGCATGAGGAATACATTTTGGTAAGTTGTAGCATACTTTATCTTTTAACAGTGTTCGTGTTCTTTTACCATTAGCTAGTAGAGATGATCGGTTCACGTGTGCTAGGGATCTGTCGTGTAAAGCGCCAATACTGTATTTATTGTTTGAATTGCATAATAAAATGAACAGAATCTGAGAGCTGAGATCGGTCTCCGTGTCCTTTTCTGTGCATGACAAAATTGATGTGTGGCGTGAGTGTGTGAAAAGTGTTGTGAGAGTTGGCAGCTCTGAAAGACGCTAGCGTGGTCCACATCAGGGAATGCTGTCTGTCAAATTAATTCAAACTAATGATAAAAAATGTAATATGAACAAATCGAATATCATAAAACTAGAAATAATAGCCTGGGCTTTAATTTTCCCATATCGTCGAAATGCACCGACTTGTCTATGAGACGGCCCTTATAATTTAGTATTGAGATGTTGTTCATTTAGTCTCTAATCTCTGAAAATCTCCAAATGCTCCACGTGAAACTGCGGTCTTCCAACCTTTTACTATCGTGTCAATTGATTTGATTAATATGCACGAGGGAGACAGAGCAACACAGCACTCGCCCATATTGTTTGAAGACATGAGAGAGCGCGTGGCCGTGGAGGTATTTCTGGAGGTATACTGCCCCCATCTGGTATGGAACATGTTGTATGATTTGATTTTAAATCCCAGAGGGCACCTTTAACACAAATTAAAGTGCTTGAACTTCTTTTACACACAAGCTCAAACAAGACAAACAATGGATTTTTACTGTTAAATTTACCATTGCTTTAACACTGTATGTCAGAACAGATAACACCATGTTCTAAACCTAATCTTACAGGCTAAAGTCAAGGTAAACAGCTGTTTATATTGTGAATTGAAAAATAAATGATTCCCCTGTATTTTATTCTATTGTTACTGAGAAACAGCTGATTGAATAATGCAAATATGGGACAATGTGACAATGTGGCATTTCACAATTCCAGTGCAATCATGGCCTGGTTTGATCCCATCAGAGGATGATGTCCCCTTTCCCTTTCTTAGCCTGGAGATGGAAGGTTTTTGACCATTGTCTATATATGCAAATGCTTGTATATATGGAGGTGTGTGCATACATATGTCTATATATACTGTATATGGCTACATATATATGTACGCTGTTTCTGTGGCTTGTACATACCTGTATATATTGCCTTCTAAAAGGAAAAATAAATAAACATTTGATCACAAAAAAAGTTTTTTGACCATCGTCCACAGGACCAAATGTCCCTCCTGGATGCAGTGGATTCTGCATCCCAAGACATCCCAGCTAAACACAGTTTTTTTGAATTTTTTTTTTTTTTTTGTTTTGTATTGAATTTCTACAACACAGGAAACAAAATGCACACATTTGCTAACAAAACTGTAGAGAAGCTTAAAAATAAACTGCAGTGCAAAACAATCTACTGCATAAACAATCAAATATACTGTCTATTGTATAAGGGCAGGCCTGACATACTGTATATAAAATTAACCGTTTTTGTGTTTGTGCCAATTGTGTGTTGCAGGTGTGTTGGTGTGTTAAGAGTTTAGAAAATGTGTTAATAGTATTGAAAAATTGTCATAGCGATTGTAAAAAACTGTAATTTTGCTTTTACAGTATTTCTTTTTAACCAAATCAGTTATTGACGGAAATACCCCTCTGCAAAACTGTAGTTATATGCTTTTTTTTTTTTCGGATTTAAAAAAATAGTATGGCAAGGTTTGATATTTTTGTCTACATTTGCCATTTCTAGGATGTGTCATAACTGAGCATTACACTTCCGTTTTAATATGTGGAATAGAGAAGATTTCATTGCTGCGTGAATCAATTATGACAGAATTTTAATTTTCAGACCTCTAACTGTATTTTATCACTCTATCATAGCTCATAGATTTATGGAATTAATTTAGGTTTCATTTATGTATCAATCAGAAAAAAAAAAATCTTGAAAATTGTTAAAATACACTAAGAGTATGTAGCCATAAAACGCATGTGTATAGAATAGCTCAGACAGTTTGGTCTTGAGTGAATTTAATAAGATATTCATATTTCATAGTTTATATTGAGATCTGACTTTTGTTTGAAAACTTTAGTATCTTGGCAAATCTATTGCACAGATTGTGACATTGTCAAACTCTGGAGCAGACAAATCAGAAAACACATGCACAAAAAAACAACTGTCAAGGAGATCTCATTAATATCTCACTGTGATTTTTATGTCCTCTGCATTAATTAGTACTATTGCTTGATTCATAACTGTGGCGTCTAACATTTAAAATCTAATAGATCTCAAATTAAATTAATAGGCCCACTTTAATTTCCTTAGTATTATGGTGCAATTGTGACATTTTGTAAAATAAATGGTATTAAAGAGTTGAAACAAAAATACCATAATAATGTTATTTATTGGCATATTACATAATTGTGTTCTTGTCTTATTTATAGTAATATATAGTAAGCATATTACATAATTGTGTTCTTGTCTTATTTTTTGTTCAGCTACCACATCATTAGCAACATTTGTACCATACATTGCCTCATTCCTCTCTGACAAGGCCATTTTGTTCTAACGCACTAAAGAATGCAAGAAATTCAACATACAGTATTTCAGAATATTTGCAGACATTCTGGAATGTTTTATGTACAATTTATGTTAGAAAAATATGTAAAATGATTGTTTACCCTGTGGAATATATAAATATGTACAAACTAATGTTATTATAAATTAAAAACAGGATGCCAAAGACATCTTATCCTTGGGTCAATGAATGCGCAGATCCAAAGCTAACAAGCATTTAACAACATTGATGAGGGCATTTTTAAAGGTGCCATCTGACATAATAAATCAAATCCTACTCCATATTCCATAACAGATGGGGGCAGTATACCTCCAGAAAATGACTTGTGCTCCTACCATCGCGCATGTTATTCAAATCATTTGACATGATAGTAAAAGGTTGGAAGACAGCAGTTTCACATGGAGCATTTGGAGATTTTTAGAGATCAGAGACTCAATGAACAACATCTCAACACTAAATGATGAAGACCGCCTCATAGACGCCTGTCTCAAAAACAAGCTGGTGCATTTCGACGATATGGGGAAATAAAAGCTTGGGCAATTATTTGAAGTTTATGGTATTCGTTTTGTTCATATTACACTTATATTGTTAGTGAATTAATTTGACAGACAGCATTCGCTGATGTTGATCAAGCTAGCGCCGTGAATTCACCGTGAGACACGCAATTGACACTTAGCAAGCAGGTTAGTTAAAGCTAGGGTATACGATTTCAAAGATTGTTCATTATTAATATCCTCGTTTAGATGCTGGTTATGGTTATATAGTACAATCCTAACAATATGAATAGAAAAAAGAACGAAAAAAATCCATTCACTCTATTGGCTGTACAGCCGCATAATAGTTGACCAATGAAAGCTTTGTGGCCGCAAAGCTACATTGGTCAACTGCTCTCATCCAATCACCAGCTACACTTGAAACTCCGCCTGGTGCTCGCGTCTCCACCGCACCCAACCGCGCTCCCCTTCTGCGTCATGAGAAACGCGCGTGTTAGCAGCTGACCACATATGGTAGTTAGCTAAGTAGCATATCAGCAATGGATAAAAACGAAAAAGACAACAGCTAGCGTCCCCTGCTTGCCCCTACAAGAAAATGTGAAGAATGCCGAAATTTGAGGAGAATAAATATAGGGTCCACCATTGACCGATGGAGAAAGCTTCAGCGAGATCTGGGACTGAATACCGATGCGGACACTGCTGACTTTTTGTTGAGCAGGTAACGTTAAACATTTATTTATACTCTTATATGGCGTGAGTCGCATGACGTGTTACATAAATAGATTTTTATCAGTCTGACAACTTGCTAATGCTGCCGGTCGAAATTGGAATGTTTGCTGTTTAGCATCGCCTATCACGGGTCAAAGTAAATGTATTTCTTGAAGTGCTTGATTATATTTCAGTATGCCTAGCGGGTTTCTGTTCGAGCCGATCGGAATTTAAACAAGATGCGCTGTATGCTGCTATAACAATTACTCAACCTTCGCAATACTACTAATATCATACTTATGGTGGTGGGTAGTGTAGAACATTTCATGTGTTGCTAATCTTGCGTTGGTGTGATCTCAAACGTGTCATTGAATTGTTGATGAAGCAACTAAGTTCAAGTGTCTAAAGGCAATTTTACATATGAAGTGTCATTAGCAATGTCATTAGATTGAAGCGACTAAGCAATGTTGTGAAAGTATGATCACAACTTGACTGAGTGACGTTGTTCAATTCGTTTCCCGGGAGGGATCAGGTAGCAGAGGGGAGGGGTGTGTGTGTGTGTGTGTGTGTGTGTGGAGAGGCGGGATGAGTTTTTTAAAACTTCCCTCCCGTTTCAGGCTTTCTTGACCGATTTTCAACATCGTATACTACAGCTTTAAGCTCTCAGATTCTGTCAATTTTATTATGCAATTCAAAGAATAAATACCGTTTTGGCGCTTGTACATGTTACACCACAGATCCCTAGCACACGTGAACCGATCGTCTCTACTAGCTAATGGAAAAAGAACATGAACTCTTTTGAAAGATACAGTATGCTACAACTTACCAAAATGTATTCCTCATGCATAATGTCGACCAATCATTTTTTGAACTCTTCCCTGAACTGAAATGTAGTAATGGGCTGTATTTCCACACGACTGACATCAGGTTCAAGTACACACATAAGCCGGCGCGAGCGCGACTCACTCGTGTATTGCAGTTTGGCTGGTGGTAACGTTGCCCGTCCGCATACCGCCTCCCATGGCCGGAACTGGTATTACGACACCTGCCTGGGCCGGGGCTAGTAATTTAGCATGCTAATTCAGGTTAATATCTCGGCAGCACTATAACTTGTCAGTTTTTTAATGACATCATTGCACTTATGCATCTGACTGGTAGTGCATCTGCGACTTACTTTCACTTTGATTTGCGATAGATTGCGACACGCTGGCTTTATGAATAGACGCTCAGCTGCTCATCTGAGGTGATGCGCGTCGTCATATATGACTAAAACAACATGACATATAGCCTGGTTTCAACAACCAGATGCATTTACACTTGTCCAGTTTCGTCTGGAATGCGGCCCAGACCACGTCCTCAAGTGATTTGAGCGATCGGATTCAAATCCGTCTCAAATGCTTTTCGGAGGGCAAGCTATCCGATCACAGAAAACGCATGAAGTGCGTGTAAACAGCCCCTTTGAATCCATCTTCTACTTTTGTGGAAAGTTGACTAAAGTTGTGTCGCTCGTTGTTGTCTTCTCTGATACGGAGAATGGCGGCGAATTCACTAAACCTGCAAGACATAGGCACATAGCAAGGTGAGCGTGATCATGTCCTAATCGTCCTAATCGGGCGCACAAGATAACACGTCAGCAGCGTCATTGGTATCGTGAACGAGCAATGACAATAGAACCGGAAGAGAATACAATGCTGAATAAAGTCGTTGTTTTTGCTATGTTTGGACCAAAAAGTATTTTCGATGCTTATAAAATTCGAACTAACCCACTCATGTCACATGGACTACTTTGATGATGTCTGTATTGCCTTTATGGACAAGGACAGTATAAGGTACATACATTTTCAATGGAGGGACAGAAAGCTCGCCGACTAAATCTAAAATATCTTAAACTGTGAAGCTCAGAAGAGCTTTGGTATCTTTGACAGACCTGTACAGGCGATTCTCCATTTCGAGCAGCGATTATTTTGCGCAATATAAAAAAGTGAAATGTGCATCTTTCTTCAGATCATAACGTTCCATAACACAGATAAAGTCCACCTTTTACCTTGAGCACGTCTCTAGCCTGAGCTGGCCCGCTTTGGCCCAAGGTATTCGACGGGCCAGAAATCCTGGCTGTTGGCCCTGAGTAAGCCCCGATCAAGCCCCGCAAGTGACAGTGGAAACGCGACAGGCCCTGTCAGACACTACTGCTCGGCAGTGGAAATGCGGCTATTGAAATATCTCGCGGTATGGATGTACCATTACAAACAAATAAAACATCAGTTTACTCTAAAAGAGTATTCATTTTGTTCATTTTTTAAAGGTGCCATATGTAATAATTGATGTAACAATATCCAAAAAAAAAGAGCTACACGCATCAAAAGAATGAGAAGAAATAAGTGCAATGATGTCATTAAAAAACTGACAAGTTATAGTGCTGCCGAGATATTAACCTGAATTAGCATGCTAAATTACTAGCCCCGGCCCGGCAGGTGTCGTAATACCAGTTCCGGCCATGGGAGGCGGTATGCGGGCGGGCAACGTTACCACCAGCCAAAGTGCAATAGACGAGTGAGTCGCGCTCGCGCCGGCTTGTGTGTGTGTACTTGAACCTGATGTCAGTCGTGTGGAAATACAGCCCACTACTACATCTCAGTTCAGGGAAGAGTTCAAAAAATGATTGGTCGACATTATGCATGAGGAATACATTTTGGTAAGTTGTAGCATACTGTATCTTTCAACAGAGTTCATGTCCTTTTTCCATTAGCTAGCAGAGACGATCGGTTCACGTGCGCTAGGGATCTGTGGTGTAACATGTACAAGCGCCAAAACGGTATTTATTCTTTGAAGTGCGTACTAAAATTGACAGAATCTGAGAGCTTAACTAACCTGCTTGCTAAGTGTCAATTGCGTGTGTCTCACGGTGAATTCACGGCGCTAGCTTGATCAACATCAGCAAATGCTGTCTGTCAAATTAATTCACTAACAATAAAAGTGTAATATGAACAAAACGAATAGGCCTACCATAAACTTCAAATAATTGCCCAAGCTTTTATTTTCCCATATAGTCGAAATGCACCAGCTTGTTTTTGAGACAGGCGTCTATAAAGCGGTCTTCATCATTTAGCATTGAGATGTTGTTCATTGAGTCTCTGATCTCTAAAAATCTCCAAATGCTCTACGTGAAACTGCGGTCTTCCAACCTTTTACTATCATGTCAAATGATTTGAATAACATGCGCGATGCTAGGAGCACAAGTCATTTTCTGGAGGTATACTGCCCCCATCTGTTATGGAATATGGAGTAGGATTTGATTTATTATGTTAGATGGCACCTTTAAATAAGAGGCAATCTGAAATATGTTGTTTTTAAAATCAAGTGACCAAAATGCTCGTTGCCGTTGCGATCATAAACTATACTACTAGTGCTGATTAGAACCCAGGACCAACCCAAGTTCAGCCACTGGACCTTTGAAGTACATGGGGACAATTGTCGGATCTGGGTATTTAATCACGTGAAAATTAACAACGTATATTATGGGCCCTATCTTGCACCCGGTGCAAATGACTTTATACACAAACGCATTCCTATTTTGCACGCGCGCAAAGCGGGATTTTCCCCTCAACAGACGCACGTTGGTAAACTAGGGAATGAACTTGCGCTCCCTGGGTGGATCGGCGCAAAAAGGAGGTGTGTTTCGGCGCAAACATTCCCTGGTGCTATTTTACACTTCCAGAAAACAATTGTGCCACTGACCAGAAAACACTTGGTCTAAAGTCAGTGGCGCGTTGCGCGTTGTTCATAATGCTATTTTAAGCGCGCATGCTTGGCCATAATGTAGCGGGTACATAACGCGCATATGCTTTGATTCTCTCATCAACACAGATGCAGTAGTTTCTATTTTTTACAAATCATACATTATAACAAGGAAAAATATTAACACATGAGGGAAATCATTGTGGTTTACTTGAAGATGAAAAAACTAATTACCCATTTTTTAAGGCTAATTGTAGTAGTGAAGGATCATACCTGTTTGCCCAATAGTGGCAAGAAACGTACGTAAATAATGTTTAACCGACGCTGATGTGTGAGGGTTTCTCCCATCCCCATACAACGTCACCTCTCTGTCTTTCACTGTCCTGACAAGAACGTCGGTCTCATCGGCTGTGAACGCTCCTTGCGCGCGCCTGGTAAACCCGCCGTTATAATAACAATCCGTCATGCAACATGCGCACCTGCTCTTAAAGGTATGAATAATGAAAAAAAAAACCTATGAATAATGAAGCTACTTCAGACCAACCCCTTTTAGATTTGCGCCAGGCCCAAGAGGCATTTATCCCGCCGGGAAAATAGCAAGAGTGCCGGGACCCGCCCACAAAGTTACTTGCGCCATGCGCTTTGACACTTGCATTTCAGATCGTTAAAATAGGGAACCCTATCTCATTAAACGACAAATTAAACACAATGTACTATTGTATACTATGTAACACGTCACGCTCTGCGTGAGTGGTATTTACGACAGTAACGTTAAATACAACTACTCCACAGTGACGCAACAGATTTTATTGCATTTTACAAAAGGTCCCATCTTTTCTGGAAATTAGGTTACATCTATATCATCTAATGGATTTCTGTCTATTGTTCAGATCACTTGAAGGTATGTTGCTTTGAAGTCCGTTCCCAAGGCATTTCTAGCATTACATTTGTAAATCCCTGAGTTCATGAGGCCTGGGTCCTGTATTACCAAATTTCCCTCCTCTGTCATGTGAATTCCATTCTGTGCTGTGAAGCGACTATTGGGTACAAGTGTGGTTCGTCCAGGCAGAGTCCAAGAAATGTCTGGTTTGGGTATGCCAGCAGCTATGCAGTTCAGAATGACAGGAGACCCCCTGTTAACTCTGGTTATTGAAGGTGGGGCTTGAGTGATTTGAGGTGGAAACACCATAATACTCACTGGATATGACAATGTTGATGATCCAAATGTGTTTGTGGCTTTGCAGGTATATGTTCCTCTATCAAATTTGGAAGTTTCTTTTACCTGAAGTGTGCCATTAGATAAATATGTTACTCTTCCAATAACTTGAGGCTTGCCCAAGACCAGGCCATTTGGAAGAGTCCAGGTAATTGCTGCCTGAGGCCAACCATCCGCATTACATGGCATATTCAGTGTCTGCCCAAATGAAAGCTTCATTGCAGTAGCACTATTTCTAATTTGAGGCTTCTGTCCAGGTTCTAAAGCATAGCGCTTTTCTCCTTGTCCAGCTACATTTTTGGCCAAGCATCGATATACACCTTTGTCAATGACACCTGGTTGCATAATGTGTAAAGTACCATTTCCCAGGAAGTGAGTGAACCGTTGAAGTTTCATGCCTGGATTCAGTGCTGTTCCATTGGGTAGAATCCAAAGAAACTCTGGCTTTGGTTTTCCTGTAGCACGACACTCCAAAGAAATGTCATCACCATCTGGTTTGAGAGGAAGAACCTCTATATTTGGCACTGAAAAGCTCGGCTTCTCAGCAAGTGATGCTACTTCCAGGTCAACTACTAGACTTGCTTCCCCTAAGAAGTTCTTGGCTACGCACAGAAACCGACCTTCATCAGTCTTTCGAATGCCCCTCAATTCAAGAGTGCCATTCCTGTGGACTTGGAACCTGCCTCCCAAATATGGGGTGGGTAGAGACATGCTATAAGGTGTGGTCCAGGTGACCTGTGGCTCAGGCATACCCTCTGCTTTGCAGTCCAGCAGTAGTGTCTGGTAATACACTGCTAAAACTTTGTTCTCTGTTCGCCCACTCTGTCCATTGATTTGCGGCCCATTAACATCAACTTGAAGCTTCACATTCTTGATGTAATCTCCGGCTAGGTTCCGTGCCACACAGGCATACTTTCCCTGGTCAGCCAAAGTCAGTTTTTTTATGATCAGAGTCCCATCGTTTAGGATTTGGTATTTGACCGAAGATGAGGTAATTATCTCATTCCTTGGTGAGATCCAGATGATCGTAGGTGGTAAAACACCTGTAGCATCACACTTCATTTGGACTGATTGCCCGAAAAGTCCTTGCATGGTTACCTGCTCTTTAGAAGATATTTGGACTGAGTTTTGCACCACTTGGACATTTACTTTCATTGCATCCTCCCCCAGGTTGTTCTTAGCGAAGCATGTATAGTTACCTTCATCCTTTTTTCCCATTTGTTGCAACAAAAGCGTTCCATTCCCAAAGATGATATAGCGCCGGTTACGGGATCCGCTGTCATCCGACTGAAGGGCATTGGTGATCATGGTGCCATCTGGAAGGCTCCATGAAACCGCAGGGTCTGGAAGGCCAGAAGCTACACAGTCAACCAAGAAGTTGTCTCCATTAGCTATTCTTTTATGATGTGCTCCATTGTTCTCTATCTTTGGTGGCCTCATGAGAACTTCTACTTGAAACAGCTCCATGTCCTCACCATTTGGTCTTTGATACATGCAAAAATAATTGCCTCCATCTTTCTCAGTCAGTCTCAGAATTCTCAGAGTGCCATTAGGGAATGCAGTGATGTGCCTTTGTGGACTGAGAACAAAAAGAGATAAATTGTTTACACCTTTTTATGACAGCTGAACTCTTTCATAGTATGATAGAATAAAATAGCTCATAGAATCTTTCCTACGCTGGCTGCACACCGTGCAATTTCTTTTCCCTGTCCTTTACTATAGTTGTTACTTTTCTGGGGCTGTATTCACAAAGAATTTTATCTTACCACTAGGAGTACTCCTAAATCGCACTAAAATATTTTAGCTAGGAGTTTTCTCTCAAAAGTTATTCACAATTCCTTTCAGGCCTACTCTTAGTAAGAAAAAATTACAACTTCTAAACTAAGAGTGAGTCTTGTTGCTATGGATGACGTCAATTTTAATGCACAAGCTTCCTCGCAATGATCACGGTAATTGGTTGTTAGATGACAGGGCCATCATGCGGAACATAACACAGCAACAAATCATGGAATTACGACATCTAGCCTAAATATGTCTGTGTCCTACACAACATAATAATAAAGTAAATAAAAAAGTAATGCCATCGAATTGCATCAGGCTATATAATGACATGTTTGTGCAGGCCCCAGTAAAGTGTAATTCAAGGCAGAGAAAGAAAAGTCATGAATGAAATTATTCAAGGTAGCCTAAGGGCATGCAGTGTTCACGTATCGCGTCTTTTGTGTGCTCAAGTTTGTTATTTTAAATGTAGGCACGGGGTATGCGCGCCCATTTTTTCCAAGCGTGTCCGTATGGAGCGCACCGTAGGTTACGTGACAAGAACCAACCGGAGCGCAACCACCGGGAGAACGCGGCACGCCTTGCGTTTTTAGGCGGTAGGCTATATGTGAATGGTGCCTAATACCATAATGAAAACCTACACTTGCCTAATAAAGAAAAAAGACACTGGCTTGGTTAATTGACATTCTATTAGCCTAACTAGACTACTTAAAGCAAGGAAATGTTGCTCCTATTGAAGTAATTTAATAGTTGAATGACGGTGGATTATGATCTCGCCAAAATGAAAAGAAAGCCCAACTGGACGCAGGATCTGCTGCTGGCCCAGTTAGTGCTAGAAAAAAAAAAAACATAATAAAAGTGAAATTCGGCACTGGGATATCAAGCAAAACTAAGCGTGAGAGATGGGTGAGGATTTGTTTGCAGATGAATGCAGCATTCCCGCTTGTGTCGCAGACCCCGGACGACTGTGAGAGGCGCTGGTGTCGCTACAATCCTTTGTGAATAGGGGCCACTAACACAACACTGTTCTAACAGAAAAACTCTTAACGCACTCCACGATACTGAATCGTGGTATTCATGGATTTTCCGAAACCGCAGTAACATGGCACCTGTTGTTTGAACCATGTTATAGATAAAATTAACTAATTTAATAATGATCAGAACAGAACTGAATCAACACAATCAAAACTGATGCAAAAAGCATAATATTGAAACAATCTGTATTTTATAAAGTGCTATATATATATATATATAAAAGTGACTTGACTTGACATTGGCTCAACATATTGGACTGAAGATAATTTTTGATATTTTTTTCTGATATTTTTTTTTTGCTTTGTAATGTTTTATTTTTGACCACTAGATATCACCACAGGACTCTTATGTGCCTTTAGTAATCAGTGCTACTGTTTTCTCATTCTGTGTTGTCTATTTAAGCTGGTTTGTTTCTCTGTATCTTTGCTTGGTTATTGCGGTTAATTTATTTAGAAAGCGGTTAATTTATTTTTATCACGTTAATATTCCGTTTTTAACTGTCGTATACTTTACTCCCGGACACATTCAGTCAGCAGCTTAATCCAAAACTTAATTTCTCTGAAATGCTGCAGTAAAGAACATGGCATCTGAGGACTACTTTAACCTTTGTGTGTCCTGTGAAGACAAACTTTGAATGTTGATGTCACAAAGCTTTGTTTGAGCCAGGGGGTCTAGTTGTTTGACTGAATGTCTCTCTCCCTCCTCTCTTTCACACCACACAGATTGGGTTTTCATGTTTTATGGGGACATTCCATAGACATTTTTATATTGTAAAAACTCTATATATCATCATCAATTGCTGTACTACTATCCGTTAAACTGTAAACAGCAGTGAAAGGTTCGCTCTATGGACGCAATAATAAGCTTTAAAAAATTCTGGGTACAATGAAGTGACATTTTTCCGATTAATATTAAAATGATTAAAAGGAAATTTACGAGTAAAAGGATTAACAAATTACAAGATCAGACTATTAACCCCAAAAGTTTGATTATTTCCACAGCAGTATTATGGGTGTTAAATATCACTGTAGTAATATATATACATACATACAGACCTCCTATATATATATATATATATATATATATATGTGTGTGTGTGTGTGTCTGTATTATGCAAAGTAAAATACTTTGCCTTAATGAATGTTCACTTAATGCTAACTAAATTTCTTTAAGTTGAGTGATAATATCTCAAAGTGCTTAACAAATAAATAAAAAGTTTAATGGAAATTGACAGCTCATTCTGTGAAAATGGCTGATGAGGATTATTTGTAGTGGAACCTTATTATTTGGAATTATTTGTTTCAGTCTTTTTGAATGGAAGTTCCCCAAACCAGAAGTGCCATAATTCAAAATACATTAGGTTTGTCAGGAAAAAGGTGTATTGGTTCTTCATTAAAATGTTGTAGCTAAAGTCACATTGCATGGCTGTGAACCAAAATTTCAATAAGATCGAAATTTGAATAAGATATTTTGGTAACACTTTATAATAACTACACGCTAATAATCATTAGTTAAGCATGAGTAAACCATTAATTCATCATTCATAAAGCATTAATAGACATTAATAAGCAGTTCATAAATACAGCTATAAATGTTTTCTTCTTGATTTAAAAGCATATCTATAATTTGTTTAATAATTTAATTAATAATCATCCTTTATTAATGATCAATTTATCATTTCTAAATGAAGAATTGCATTTTTTTATAAACCAGTTCTTTAAGAGTTGTCCGTGGTTCATACGATTACTTAGAGCGAGTAAGTAAATGATTAATAAACTATTTAAATGTACATTCATACATCTTATTATTCAGACATATAGTGATGGTTACTTAATGTGTTAATAAATGCTTTATTAACATGTATTAATGCTGTAATTAAGGATTAATTTGGGTAGTTATAAAGCATTTAGTAGTGGTCAGTTAACTATTTTTGTGACCTAATCTAAAGTGAGGACTAGTCATGCCTTGTAAAGCATTTTTAAAGGCTGTTAAATATTTCTATGTTCTGTATCACTGTGTTGTGTTTGTTACATTTTACTGTTTAGAAGATTGACGAGTCTTTAAATCGTCTTTATAAATGCTTTACAAAGCATGAATAGTCCTCACTTTATATTAGCTCACAAAAATAGTTAACTGACCACTAATAAATGCTTTATAACTACCTGTATTTACTACATTTACTTACACTTTCTAAGTGCTTTTATGAATGAATGACAACTCTTAAACAACTGGTTTGCAAATAATGTTATACTTCATTTAGAAATTATTAATTGATCATTAACAAAGTATGAAAATACAATCATTAAACACATTATAGATATGCTTATAAATCAAGAAAAAAGCATGTATAGCTATATTTATAAACTGCATATTAATGTCTATTAATGTTTTATAAATGATGTATTAACTGTTTACTCATGCTTAACTAATGATTAATAGCGTGCAGTTATTATAAAGTGTTACCGATATTTTTTTTTACATAATTTATTTTTGATTAATTTTAGATGTTTGTAGGCAAATAATGACTGACTAATGTTAAACATTTGTTATCTAACTGCTTTAAGTAGCCTGTTGTTTAGCTGGCTCCTGGCTGAGCATTTAGAAAAATTGCCATTGCATCCCGCTCTGTTACTGTATTATCTGAATCAGCAGGGGTTGTTTGGGCTGAGACAGACTGCTTGTTTAATACGGCAGACATTGTTTGAATTCCTCTAGTGATGAAGTAGGCCTGCTGTGAGTTTGAGAGCATATGTCAGCTTGAACAATGAGGACCAATAATTGCTCAAAAGAGAAAAGTAAAACACTTCATAAAGGAGAAATAACAATACAGCTGTGACGGCTTGACTTAAATAATACCACTGTAGGATTGTTCTGAAGGAGAAAATAAGTTACCATATTATTAAGCAGACAAACTCTTTGGTAACACTTTATTTGAAGGGGTGTGCATAAGACTGACATGACACTGTCATAAACATGACAAAACACCTGTCATGAACATGAAGGAGTCTTTATGAATGTTTATGACTGTTGTCATTAAGTGTCATTCGGTAAATTATGACACTTTAAATGCAAAGTTGACATTGTTTAAAATGTCTTTGTTATGACAACTTGACATTAACAAAGACAAAAATGTCTTTGTCATGACACAGACAGATATGTCTTTGTTATGACAACTTGACATAACCAAGAAATCATAACCTGTTAACCTGTAATGTGTTAACATTACATTACCCTATCATATGTTATGGTTGGTTTTAACTTTGGTTGTCATGACACTATTATAACTGTGACATGAATATTTGACTTGTCCTCAAGTAAAGTGGAACACATTGTACTAGTTATAAAGATGTCATTAAGGGTCATTACACTGTCAAATGCTTTAGAAACAGTGTCATTAATATTTCCCTTTACCTCAAGTAAAGTGGAACACGTTGGACTAGTTATGATTTCTTGATTAATGTCAAGTTGTCATAGCAAAGACATTTCTGTCTTTGTTAATGTCAAGTTGTCATAATCAAGACATTTTTGTCTTGGTTAATGTCAAGTTGTCATGACAAAGACATTTTTGTCTTTGTTAATGTCAAGTTGTCATAACAAAGACATTTTAAACAATGTCAACTTTGCATTAAAAGTGTCATAATTTACCGAATGACACTTATTGACAACAGTCATAAACATTCATATAGACTCCTTCAAGTTCATAACAGGTGTTATGTCATGTTTATGACAGTGTCATGACAGCCTTATGCACACCCCTTCAAATAAAGTGTTACCAACTCTTCATTATTTTATATTAAAAGAAATGTTAAAATCTTGCTAGATAGAACATATATACATTTAACTTATGTTTAAAAGCATAAAACATGTTACCTGTACTGATATTCCAGTATGGTTTTAGATGGCAGTCTCCAGACTGTACCTCTGTGGGAACCCATGGACTCTGGACAATGCAGGAAAACTGTGGATCCATATATTGCCTTGACACTGTGTTGCTGGTATAGGCCTTTCCAGGGGCCAGGAGCCTCTTGCTTAACATCCATCTGCACCGTTCTTTTAACAAAACCCACTGGGTTGGTTGCTGAGCACTCATACCTCCCTGAATCACTGGGAGTGACGTTCTTTATATAAAGTGTTCCATTTGGGAAAATAAATATCCGGCTTCCAATAAACTGTGTGGGCTTGATTTGTAAACCATCAGGGAGAACCCACTTAATAAGAGGGAATGGCTCTCCTTTAGCAGTGCAATCCACATATACGTTTCTTCCAACATTTGTAAACATTGTCTCAGATGACATTTCAACGATTATTGGAGGTAGCGCTGCAACACGGATGTGGTATGTGAGTGTATCAGCTCCTGCTACATTGCTGGCAATGCACTTATAATCACCTTTATTAGAAAGGTTTGCTGAATGAATACTCAGTGTTCCATTTGGAAGAAGAGATATTCTTCGGTCAAGGGTACCAATGTCTCGCACAAATGTCCTATCTGGAAGAATCCATGAAATCTGAGCTTCTGGTTTACCCAAGGCAATACAGTCCAAGCTGACTGGGTTTCCCAAAAACACTGAGACATCTCTGGCCCTTGAGCTCATGATTTTTGGAGGCTGAGTCTGGACAACAAGGGTAACTACCATGCGGTCTGAGCCAAATTTGTTTTGAGCTGTGCAAAGGTACTGGCCCCTGTCTTGCAGCTGGACATTTTTAATCACAAAAGTGCCATTTGAAAGGACCTCAAATCTTTGTCCAAGTTTTGTGTTGGTCTGAATTGTTGCACCTGTTAAGGAGTTGGAAAAAACAATCAAGCATAAACATCAACAAACTAATAAAAACGTACAAGCCAAACACAGTTTAATGATAGATGTTATTACAAGGAAGCATTGTATCAAACGATTCTTTTAAAGGGTTCATATGATGGTTCTAAAAGAACATTATTTTGTGTATTTGGTTTAATGCAATGTGTTTACGTGGTTTTAGGTTTAAAGAATCATTATGTTACACATACCATACATTATTGTTGCTCTTCTATGCCCCGCCTTTCTGAAACGCGTCGATTTTTACAAAGCTCATCGTTCTGAAAAGCGTGGTTTGCTCTGATTGGCCAGTGATTTAGTGCATATGTGATATAGTGTGATTGGCCCGAAAATATTAAGCATGTGATGGAAATGTCACACACCTTACCATATTTGGAACATCAGCTCCCAAAGCAATAATGACTGCTGATAATGTCAGTACTACCTTATCAATTCGAGCCCGAATCTGATCCGGTATCCGGTAAACGCCGATGACCAAGCTGATCGATCATCTTTGCCAGCACGACTGGACCAGAACTTATCAGATTGGTAAGGTTCTATTTCATTGGTGACATAATTACTGATTATAATAACAAACAAAGTAGTTTGGCTTTCGCAACAAAAATAAAGCATGTTCCTGACATGGTGGCACCGGCGGCACGAGACGCGCGCAAATTTTGCATCAAACTTTTTATTTGACCCGCGTCAGTTTCGCTGTTGACGCGCGAATTAACACAAAGCGGTCAAGCGTCAAACTAGATGCGGTAGATGCGAATTTGATGCGCTATTCACATCCGATGTGAACGTAGCATTATACATGCACAAACAGCTACATAACACACACACACTCAAAGGAAAACAAGAAATCGCATCATGGGCATGTAAGAGTGACCTCTAGGAATTATCTTTTATAATATAATATATAATTATCATTTTCAGTTGCACTCAAAAAAGAAAGAAGAGAAAAAGGTAAAATTGCATGCTGGCCAACCTTTCTCACAAAGAGAAGCTACAATAATAATTCTGGTATTAGAAATCTAATCTAAATATTTTATGGTTTTATTTTCAATAATTTTACACCAAGTGAAAACTGCCACATGCATGTTCAGTTTGGCTAATATAGTTGGCCAAATAAATGTGATCAGTTTTGGTATTATCTTGGGCAATTATTAAGCATGATTAAGCATTTGTTTACTGTCAAATTTAAGCACTCTAAAAGGGGATCTCATCTTCCATTCAGATAAACGCATCCACAGAAGTTTTGTAATGAAAAATCGCCTAACCTGTTGAAACTTTGGTCCATGAAACAGCAGGTTTGGGGTCCCCAGATGATCTACAGGACAAGAGCACATCAGTCTCAGCTAGAGCAGATACAGTTACGGATTCAGTTGCTGTGATCCTGGGTTTGACACCACGGCCCATCAGGTTTGGAAAGGGAATCGCAGTGATCTTTGTTCCAAAATGACTGTAGTGCCAGCGACTACCATAGGATACGCTTGCTGTGGAAGGTGGTTTGTTTGTAAATGCTAGTAAGGATGGGGGAGTCACAGGCTTGTAGGTGTTTGGGACATTTGGTGCTTGGTGAGGCTGTGGGGTGGGATAATATGTCATTGACTTAGAAGTGACAGTCTTTCCCAGCTGGGCTTGTCGATATGCATCAAGCTGTGATTGTCTATATCTGTTTCTGAGCCTGTTGAAAAGTAAGTGGTTGCGTACGTTAGACGAGCTGACATGTGGAGCTATGGTCCTCAGAAAGGAAGCTGTTGCTGACCCAGAAATGTAAGCTGTGGGCTTTGCTGTTTGAGCAGTGATTTCAGGCCAGTTGGTGACCCCTGCACCCCTTTGTTGGAAATACCAAGTTTTGTCTTGGGAGTGGTGGTGTCTTGAGCTATGAACTGTGGGCCAGAAGGGAATGCCATAGTTCTTGGCCCAGTATGGAGATTGAGTGTAGGGATGTGGTGTAATTGAGATTTGTTTTTTTGGTGTATTCTTTTGGATTAGCCAAGGGTGAATAGGCACACCTTCAGGATACATCCCCCAATTGTAAACACTTGGTTGGTCCACTTTAGTTAAGCTTGATTTCCCAGTATGTGTTCTTTTTGTTTCTGAAGCATTTATGTTACTGGTTTGAAGATTAGGAATGGCTGTTGCTGAAATCTGCCGTGTCTTATTGTCATTTGGGTGGCTATTAGTTCTAAAAATGATCTCTCTGTTTTCATGCCCATACCTGTTGATCTGTCTGGGAGCAAGTGTAGCAGGAACTACTTCAGTTTCTTGCAGAGGTGTTGTACTTAGGAGCGGAACAATGTTTTTCGTTTTGCCTTTAAATTCATTAAGCTTCTCCTGTTTTATGATTGTTTTTATAGGTGTTTTAAGAGGATCTTCTGTGACAGCCATGGCTAAGCTTTCAATTTCTGTGTAATGAGTAGGAGAAACTTCTAAAATCAATGATGTTTTGTTTTGGGTTGGAGAATAAGAGTTGGTGGTCACAGTCTTGACTGGAGATTGGGTGAATGGTACTGCTGTAGTGTAAGCTAGAGTGAAATTTGGTCTCTTTGGACGTGGTCTACGTGATGGAGGCCTACGGTGCCTTAATGGGAATCTTTGTCTTTGGTTCCAGATGGAATTATTGTTAACCCGTATTTTCTTTTCTATTGTGTGTCTGTCTACCTGTTTTACCAGCTGTGTCTTAGGTTCAGGTACAGTTGTTGAGTCCATGTGTACTAAAGTCAAATCTGAAATGTTAGAATCACTTGTCTTGTAATTCGATTTTTCTCCTTGTGTAGTTTCTTGTTTTTCGTACTCACTTTGGAGTGGTGGTTTCAGCTGTTTCGCATTGTAATTGTGTATGCTTGAACCTATGCTGGGACTGCTTGCTGTAACATCTGTTTGAGTAGTTTCAAAGATGTCACCTGTCGAAGGGTTGGTTGTTGTAGTCATTGACAACTCTCTCACTGTTTTTGAGGTTTCTGTAATTTGTAGTTGCGTTGTAACTGGTGGCATGGTTGAAAATTTAGCATTAGCTTTTGCAAGAATCTGTTCCCAGCGGCTGGGGTCAAGCTCTTTGACAGAGTTATTTGGTTTTCTCACACTCTCCTTTATTTTCTTTCCCTTTGCATTTTGTCGGACAATGCCCTCTCTGTATTTACCACTGACCCTCTCAGGTGTTAGTTTAGCAGTTGGTCGTTTGATTTCTTCATATCCTGACCCTTCGCTATCCTCACTCTCAAAAAGCGGTAATTCACCATTAGATACGGTAACACCTTTTTGTGCTTCCTTTTTACCAGTTACAACAATTAGATGAGACAACATATCAGCCCCATAGAGGTTAGCTGCTAAACAGCTATACTCTCCAGCATCCTCGTAAGTCAGTGTTTTGATTATCAAAGTGTTGTTCAGTGACACATACACCCTTCCTTTCATGTCTGATGCTTTGAGAATTTGATTGTTTGGAAGGTACCATCTTGTCTCAATTGGATGAGGAGATGTTACTAAACAGGCAAGACTAAGAGTGTCCCCATTTTCCACAGACATCTTCTTTCCATTTAAATCACTGGGACTTAACAGACGCATCCTGACTGTGAGTCTATAGGAGACAATGTCTACATTAGTGTCTGTCCTCACAAAGCAATGATAAAGTCCAGAGTCTGCTATACTTGCATTTTTAATTACTAGCCTGTTATTCTCCAACCTTAATTTATGGGAATCAGTTTTATCCACTGTTGTTAAGTCTGGAAGCATCCACTCCACATGCTGATGCCATGTGCTGAGCACACTACAATCCAGACTGACTTCAGAGTGTTCTAGTACTGACTGAATTCTTCCTGGAGCTCCTCTTCGAATCATAGCCCAGGAGGAGACCACATCCTCCTCATCGCCTCTTCCAATGATGTTCTTTGATATAAAAGTGGAGAAGATCAGCACCAGTTTTTTAGTTGTAGTTTTGCGCCTGTTCAGCTGAAGGGTGACCCTTGGTTGCAAAAGCCAGGCTGGTTCAGCTATTAAGTGTCCTTTGAGCTCTGTAAAATATGGCGATTCCTCATTTGAGGCTTGAGAGTATTGAAAAGTCACCTGGGAAGAATTTCCAAGTCTGGTTCCCCGTTCCAAAATAGCTGGGCTCTCGTAGTAATAGGCAACTAACCTCCAAAGGTTCTGAAGAGCATCTCTATCGATTTCACACTCCAGCAGTGTACGTAGAGTCACATTTACAGCAATCTCATCTGTTCTCCTCACAGGCTCCCACACCATGGAGGTGTCCTCAACAGGACGTGTTACATTACAAGCCACGTGTGCTCTATTCCCATGGCTGTCAGAGAGAATAAAGGTCAGGTGGCCAAGAGGAAGCTCCAAGTCCTTGATGTAGGGGGAATCTGGCTCCTGATCTTCCCACACACTACTCTCCCCGATTTTTAGAGGGGACTGAAGGGAGGGTTGGCCACAGGTGAGTTGTTTGGTTGAAAGCTGCAAGATCTGGCTGTTATTCAAAGGCTGTGGTGAGGCACACGCAGCACAGTTGCCAGCATCTCCAGAGTCGCGGTCCTTTTTGCACTTAATAATTCCTAGAAAGAGATAGAGGGATAGAGTATGTATCAGTAAAAAAAAACAAAAAAAACTTCTTTGTCTGCATTTTCAGTTATTTGTAGCCAGTAGAGTTGTACACAATGTTGCGTTGTGGAAATCTCTTGAACTCTCTTCTCAGGCCAACAAGGAAGAAATGGCGTAGTCAAATAAAGTCGTTATTTTTGTTTGTTTTTTTCGCACAAAAATTTTTTGCGCCGCTTGATAAACTTATACTTGAGCCAATACTTTAAACATTTTCTTCAATGACTTTCTGGGCCGTCAAGTTTCGATCCCTTAGGCAGCCTATGTAGCAGTGATCCACCTCTCAAATTTAATAAAAAATATCTTCATTTGTGTTCCGAAGATGAACGAAGGTCTTACAGGATTGGTACAGCATGGGGGTGAGTAATTAATGACTTAATTTTTATTTTTGGGTCAACTATCCCTTTAACATGTATTTCGTTTAATGTGACTGTATGTACCCTATGTGAATGTAATCTTTGTGTAAGTGTATACATGTGTATACAATGTAAAGCGACCTTGAGCTCCGGAAAGGCGCTATATAAATAAAACTTCTTCTTCTTCAATACGATACATCTAAGGGCCAATTCACACCGCACAAATGACAACAAACACCAAAAAAAGGATTGATTTATAATTTTATGAAAATTAAAGGTAACACTTTATTTTACGACCTGCAAACAACTGCGTAAGTACACCGAAATTATGGTGTACATTTCTAGAGTACTTCCATCTAGGTATAAGGGAACAATATGTTAAGTTTTGGGTAATAAAGGGGTAACAAGCAGATATACAAGCAAATCAATAAAAACTAACAGGTACCATTCTCTTAATATATTCCAGGCAAAAATTGTACGTCTGTTGTATATTAAAGTTATCATCACATTTCTGGCAAAATATGTTCTTGTGCAGTTTTACAGGGTAAATTTGACATCTGTGGGTTGAAAATTAAACGTGTATAAATATGTATATATATATACTGTATATATATACAGTATATATTAACGCAAAACCATTTTGACGCCGTCAATTTTTTTATTGTGTGATTTACGGTCTTTTTGGCTTAGCAAACGTTGTAGTTTTTTCAAATGGTCTTGTAACAGGATGCGACATGCGTGGCTCTGCGCTACGAAACCAGTGGCGTAGCCAGGGGAGGGGCCATGGGGGCACTGGCCCCTCCTGAAAACTGATTGGCCCCCCAGTGTGCCCCCACCCTTCTAATTGTCTGTCACTCAAAAATTCAAATCATAATCTTTCAGCTTGTATTAGAATAATTCATGATTCCGCGTCGCGCAATGCTTCTCAAAACCACACGGTAAGTTGATAAGTTTTGTACAGCTTATTATTTTTTAAGGAAAGACGATGTGTATTCACCCTGCTGAGGGGAATGTGATAAAGCCTGGAGTGGAGCGAAAGCACGTTCCTCTCTCCACTCTAAGCATTCTGTAATCACTTCGCTCATGGTCCACTCCGGTTTTTCAATTCCCGCTCACGGAAAAACTGCTCCATGTTCACTAAATTAATCTTAGATTTTGAGAAGTGCATGTCAGGCTACTGCTCGTTTGCTGCGGTCATATGATAGAAAACAGAACGCGGGTCAATATTGGTCCTTTCTCAATACCAAGAACGCAAACTTCGGAGAACGAACTCCCGAGGACGAGAGGACGCGAGTCCGGTCATTCTCGCGTCACTCAGCACGCGGCTACTCCGGTTATCTCTTAGTATAAAACACAACTTTGCTTCTTTTCATCAACAATAAAACGAAATACATATAAAACAGCACTCTGCCTCATTTCATTTATAAATGGACATATTATCATAAACATATTAATATCCACAAAAATGTGGTTCAGGTAACCTTAACTCACATTGACTATCTTCACTGCATATATTTATAACACGAAATATAAAACACAACCCTGCTTCTTTTTGTTTTCATTTTAAAAATGTGAAACATCATTGATCATTAAAACTGACATTAACAAACAGACAGGGTTGTATCGTTTTATTGTATTACACACAGTGAAGAGAATGTATAGTAAAAACATACACATTTAAAGAATATTTTATATATTTTAGAATATATAAAATTGCACAACCCTGTCTCTTTTGTTAAATGTCAGTTTTAATGATAATATATCCCATTCAAAAGTATAAGTAGCCTAATAGGTAGGCTATAATAAGCTATACAATGAGAAATAAAGTAAACAAGATACATAAAAGCATGCACTGAAAAGTTATGTAGATGGTTGATTAGGCCTATTTGTCAAGATAAGTAATTGTTTTTCATAGATTAAAATAGCTTTCAAATTACGCAAACTGGCATTATTAGATCGGTTTAAAACATCTCTCCTTAAAACGCTAATGGTCTCGACAATTTAAATAAAGTTACAGGAATATGACTTGGCCTAAAAAAAAAAAAATCAGACGAAATAATTTTTTTTTAATTTAATCCCTGCATCCAGAAACATTCTCAAAAAAAAAAAAGATAATTAAATAAAAATGCATGATTAAATAGCAAAATAAAAAATTCATACTACTGGATAATTAATTCACTGTTTCTATGATCCACATATATTACGTTAAACTAAATCATACCTTTTTGAAAAAGTAGCTATCTAACAAAGTATTATATGTGATATTTTACAATCAATATGCTCAAGACTAATTAGCCTCCCTCGAAATAAGCAGATTTGGTCTATTCATCAATGCAAATTTACTTCAACTGCTGAAATGCAAATTGAATAGGATGTGGGGAAAAAGATGTGTACAATTTTATTACAGTTTTATAAATTCATTAATTGTGTATTTATTATATGAATGATTAATAAAATTATGCGCTTATATATATAAGGTTGTTCTATTATTATTTGTGAGTTGGACACTAATACATTGGATTATTTTATTTATTACAGTTTTTCTATCACTTTTGTAAAGTGAAAAGTTAATATAAATTGTATTTTATTGTTTTGATTTAGAGCAGTAAATAACTGCTATTAAAAGATAACAGGGTATCACTGTTTATTGCTGATTTTAAAGCTTACTGAACTTGAAATGATTTGGATATCTACAGTTCTACATAAAAACACAACATAAGAATGGCCCCTCTGTAATTATTGTGGCCCCTCTTGTGCCCCCCAGTTGAAAAAATCCTAGAATCGCCCCTGTACGAAACACATTCATTTCAATGGCTTGTGCTGCGCAAGGACGTTTTGTTGCTTCTTCGACCGAAGCGCAAGTGGATCTAGCTAGACCGGAAACAAAACAACAGGCACGATGCCGCACACATTTGTTTAGGCTTGCGTGCTGGCCAAATAGTTGATTAACGTTACGTTTTAAGTCTATGACAAGCATGAGACGCCGGAATGGATGCCAATAAGATTCTGAATGGAAAGTTTACTTTTAAAAAGTTGCCAAATGGTCCCATTAACAAGACCAAAGTGATCTGTGTGTTTTGTCGTTGTGAACTGAGCTATCATCACCTCAGCACGTCCAGTCTGAAATACCACTTGATGATGGCCAAGCACACATACACACACAGCTGATGCGAATTCTCCGCCCCCTTGTCAATATCAGGACCTTGTCAGTATTTATTTCACCCTTTTATTGATAGACAGTGTTACATTGTGTGAAAGATTATTTGCGCCAAGTGAGTTAATGTGAAATTGAACACAGTATATGTAAATAAAATAAATTAAGAGACATTTAGAATAGATAAATATGTGTTAACTTGTAATCGCAAGTTAACTACGACATTAATGTGATTAATCACGATTAAATATTTTAATCGTTTGGCAGTGTATATATATATATATATATATATATATATATCGCTGTTTGTAGGCACAGTATGATAAAAAACGATTTTATTGGCTTTTCTTACTAGATTACTTAATGTCAACCCATAGATGTCAAAATTACCCTGTAAAATTGCACAAGAACATATTTTGCCAGAAGTGTGATAATAACCTTTATATACAAAAGACGTACAATTTTTGCCTGGAATATATTAGTTTTAAAATAATTGCATTATAAATAATTTGCTTGTATATCTGTTTGTTACATCTTTAGTACCCAAAACTTAACATATTGTTCCCTTATACTACACTACGCAGTTGTTTGCGGGTCATAAAAATAAAGTGTTACCAAATTAAATTATTGTAACGCGAGAGTGGGACAGTTTTATTTGATTTTTTTCCTATTATATCAAATTCTGAGTGAGTGATGCAAAAGTTGGAAAATACAATCAATTTAGTTTCACCCTCATGATTTTTGTCCCACTTCAAGAGCCAATGTAAGTGGCAGTCACAGGCCCAGGGGTTTCCATGTAGGGATAGGACTTCCAGCCTGTGCAAGTGCTGCAGAGTTCCAGGAAGCAGGTATTCTAGTTGGTTGTCTGCCAGGTGCAGGTGCCGCAATCCTGAGCTCCAAAATGTGCCAAGGACTGAGATAGTAATAAATGTGTGAGAGTGAAGGTCCTGCAGTCTGTTTCCCTCCAGTTGCAATAGCTTTAATGATGTGAGTCCTCTGAATGAAAAGGGCTCAATGAAGTCAATATGGTTGTGGTCTAAATGAAGCCGTACAAGGCTTGTCAAGCCCTCAAACAAACTGGGATCAACTCTTTTGAGTTTGTTGTAGCTCAACTTGAGTATCTGTGCCGAAGAAGAACAACAGTTACTCAAATGCTATTTCAAAATCATGTCTCATAACTATTTGTATACCTTTATGGAAAACTAGAGACACAAAGAAGCTACAGTACAGTAGTTAAATATAATGTGTTTTCTTTTGTACAGCTCATATAACCATATATGTGTATATACCTGGAGGGAACGGAGGTGGTAAAAGGATCCGGAAGACACAGAGGAGATGTCGTTTCCATGGAGCATAAGCATTTCCAATTGCCGTAGGTTCACAAAATCTGAAGACCCAATCGTGCCAATGCTGTTATAGCTTTGCAGTAGACAAAGACGATTAAGGAAAAATTGTTAGCTTAAGACATATTACTTTGTACATTAGTTACCCCTTAATTTTGTGAGAGACAGTAATCAACACCAATTTTGAATATAATTTAATCAATAGAATTTAATTAAATGAGAACTCCGGTCAATTTCAACATTGAGCTAATTTTTTTTGTACTTTTGGAGTGCTGTCAGTACAGACAAAAACGCCAAAAATCGCTGTTTCCTACACCGTGTTAACCTCTTTTTAAAATTCACACCCTGTTGACTTTAATGGGGCAAGTTCTAAACCTGCTTTTAGACTCTTAACATCCTTGATTTGTCATTACAAGTGCACAGCCATGTGAGCGGTGTTATTAAGAATGACCACGGTCAATCTGACTGCAGTAGATGTGAAAGATATGAATAAAATGTTAATTCAGCCAGCTCAAATACCTCTATTTACTTCCTGTTTCCGGTCGAAGTCCACAGTAGTTGACTGTCGAGTTCGCATGTGCGATCATTGGTAACTAAGCAACAGTGGAGCAACTCAGACTGTCAGCTGTCAGCCGATGACGGTGCTGTGTGGTGTTTTGAGAATATCAGCTCAAATAGATAGTTCATCCGAATCAGATGTTGAACACACGGAGGAGGTTTTTGAGTTAATTTTTACTAATGATCGCGCACGCGAACTCGACAATCGACTACTGTGGACTTCGACCGAAAACAGGAAGTAAATACAGGTATGAGAGCTGACTGAATTAACGTCATTTTTATTAATATCTTTCACATCTAATGCAGTCAGATTGACCGTGGTCACTCTGAATAAAATCACTCACATTGCTGTGCACTTGTAATGACAAATCAAGAATGTTAAGAAGTCAAATGTTGTTAAGTCAACAGGGTGCGAATTTTAAAAAGAGGATAACACGGTGTAGGCAACACAGATTTTTGACGTTTTTGTCTGTACTGACAGCACTCCAAATGTACAAAAAAAATAGCTCAATGTTAAAATTGACTGGAGTTCTCCTTTAAAGAAATTCATAAAACCACAAGTGTCACAATACCCTTTTTTCCCTTCATTTTGACTATCAACTCCTTTTTGTTTTTTGTTTTGCTTAAAAGTGTGGTTATTGTGATCATCTTGGGGCCTGTTTATATGCACATTTGTAATAAAACATGAATAGTAGTTCCTTTGCTAAAAGCAAAAGCCAGCAAAACAGTATAGCATACCCTAAGTTGAGTCTCTCTGTGTCCTCTGGTAGGTTTCGTGGGGCAGAGGGGAGGTGGCGGAAGGTACAGTGCACTTCCTTAAGGCTGGGGCAACTACAGGACCTTGGGCATGCATGCAGGTAGCATGATGGCAAGACGAGCAGCAGATACAGAGCTGCCAACATCAGGAGAGTAGGTACACCCACTGGAGCCATGTCCTGCTCATGCCATTATCTGATTTAGGAACAGTGTGACTGCAAATCACATACAGTACAATATAAGTAATTTGTTGATACAAATCAAGTAACAGCAATCAGTCTACAATTTCACTTACAAAAGATAGAAATAACAAAGTTAAAATTAATCAAAACAAAGATGTATAATATTTGAAATTAAATTGGATTGATGTTGAATGTCTCCTAGAAACATTTTGATTTGCCATGTGACAGTACGCCTGAAGTGTGATGACTCATAAACCTCTGAAAGTTGTGCCCATGCCTTACTAGCAGAGATAAAATATTGCAACATTTAAAAAACAAAAAATCCACATATGTCTCTTGAAAGAATTACTAAGGAACTGTGGTTTAAGTAAGATACTGCACATGAGTTTATTTGATCTGTTACAGATGTAATGTGATCAGTTATAATGACAATATGCAAGTACTTAGTTTCACTAATAATAAAAAAAAGTTATTTATTAAAATTAATGATCTGTAGACACTGAAGTGTACCAATTATAATTACTGCACATATTTAGGAATATTTACTGTGTTGTTACATATATATTGCTATGTTATACACAAAATTTGCTCAAATGTTTGTCTCAGGTAAAGCATTGCATGGGTTTTCCTACCACAATCTGGCAACTCATCCACAGCTTAATTACACAAACTACTGTACATTTAAGAGGAAGAAGAAAAGCGTTTCGCTTTCTAAATACAAAACTGTTTCGATTTTGAGACACAGAAATGCCTGTTTTGCATTTTAATTGCTTTTCTGCCAGCTTGGGTTGCTCAAATTGGATGTTTAGTGCAGAGCGGCCAAAAAGGTAAAACGTCAAGCATGATTTATTCAGCTGACAGAGGCCCAATGATGACCCATGATGACTCTCAGACCATTTTGGACAATTTTATTCTCTCTGCATTCCTGTCTCTTTCATGCTGTTACCAGCTGCTGGTAAGATAACAACTCTATGTCAGGATACTTACTGAATTAATATTTACAGGGGCCTGTAAATGACAAGTCCAACATTTTCATCCAGTACTATTTTCTGGTTTGGCATTTGAATGTATATGAATGAATGAATTATGATTGGTCTAACTGCTGTTTCAAACCCTATTTGCACTGTAGAAAGAATCTAGTGGCAGCTTATGCAATAAAGCATAATCATAAGTTTACTATATCTTGCAAATGATAGGATCTCTAATATTAAAGTTTTATACAAATTAGTTCTGCTTTGACTTTTGAGGGCATAATTTATGTTGAAATTAATTCAAATTACTCTTTGGCAGCTTGAATTACTGTGGAATAGTGGCTGATTGCCCTGGAACTCAAGACAGAGATTCACTTCACTTTTAAAATATTAACTAAATTCATACATAATTATTTCAAAGATATTTTTAAAAAAAATCATCAAACCTCAACACTTCTTTTGAAGTTAACTTTTGCTCAAGCTTCAGTTCTGCTTAATATGCAAGGTCATAAGTCAAATTTATGTGAATTTATTCAAATGGGATAAAACTCAGATTCTAATGAAACCACAAAGTTCCCCTAATGTCCAAGAGGAAATACAGTGAACTTCTCAATATGCACTGAAATATTTATTACCAAGAAAGCTCTGAAGGAAAAAAAAAGTAAATGGCATGCTATTTGTGATAATTAGATGCTGAGACAGATCTCAACTTGAGTCCCTTGGAACAAATATTGCGTCTTACCTCAAGTCTTTCCCGTTGAGAAAACGTTACAGGTGAAAACAAAGTGTATAATCGCTTGCAGATGACTTGTAAAAGTTCTGTAATTTTGTTTATCCCTGTACTTGACTGAGCTGGAACTGTTGGTTGCTCTGAGTGATGGAGGCTTATCTGGAGAAAGTCGGACTCCAGGAGTAGCAGTCAACTACATCTGGAGAAGTGCTTAACTCCCACCTACACTCCTCCTCTGAACTGGCCTGTACAGGGGGAGGGAACGCTGGGAGACTTGGCTTCCATCCATCCCCTCTCTTTCTCCATTACCTGCGCTTCCTGAAGTTGTTTCTTTCCCGATGTTTCTCTTTCTCCTTGTGCCTGCTCTCTTCTAACTCCACTCTTCTCTTACTCACTGTTCTGTTTTCTCACTTTTAAAACACATTAATGAGCCGTGCGCATATGCACACACATGCTCACCAGTGAGTCTTACTCACACTCCTTTTCATTTTCAGACATTCACATTCTGTTTATCATTCCCCCTCTGTTCTTTCTCCTGCAGTTGCAGTTCCAACTTTTTGAAAGGCCATGAGAACTTATTTTCTAAGCATGATTAATGCATGAGAGACTAATTGCCAGTGGCAAAACTATTGTTTGCAAAATATTAATCAAATCAGCTACATTGAATAAATGAATGGGGAACAGTATCACAAAAGTTCACTGTCAAATAGGCACAATATCACAATGCTCATTTGGTAACCCTGGGTAAAAATGCTGGTCAATTAAAAGACTGAAAGGTTCTAAGTTCAAAAACAGATTTTCGTCTTTACGAACTGAAAGATGATTCATGTTTTTTTCTTTTTTTTTTCTTTTCTTTTTGCTTGTGGTTTAGTCTGCCACAGAAGATACTTTTGACTTCAGTAATGCATTTACAATGGAGGAAATGTGAAGTTCCCTTTCCCTGTCTGGTAATATTACTTTATATGTATCACAAATAGATTTATGTACAGTGCTCCTGTCAATACTGCAATAATATGGGACTATACTATATTTGAGTTAACTTTCTTGACTGTATTTTGTGGTAAGGGTTTTCCTAATAATACAAAAAATAGTATAACAATATAAAAAACAATCGGCCTTGCAACATGACAAACACTATTACAGTATTAGACTATACTCAAGCATGCGGGGAGATTTTTCCCTTAGCCATGGACAAAATGGCTCTTTGGGCCTGGCCCGTGAGAGCTTAAACTCGAATGTTATGGATTTGCCTGTGAGACTGATTGAAATTTTTCAGAATGTGAGGGCGGCTTCATGTGATCGGAAATGGGATGTGTTTGAGCAATGGTGCACACAGAAACATGTCTTTCCTTTTCTCTGTTCTGTTGTGGATGTGTTTTCTGTTGAAGCTTTGGGATAAGGGCAGAACCCTTTCAACTTTTAAGGTTTATCGTGTCATGTGTGGATTGACAGGAATACCACAGGTCAACACCCACTCATTTGCAGGTTTATGAGAGGTGTGTGGCGTTTGTACAGGGTTTCAAAGCCACTGATTCCAGCGTAGGATCTGTCTTTGGTCCTTAAAGGGGCACTTGGCAACTATTTCAACTTAATTAAACTGTTTAGAAATCATTTGAATGGTTTAATAACATGTTCTGGAGAGAATGGTGACTTTCCTCACTCCCCCCATCGTTCCCAGGCAACCAACTTTGCAACATCAAGTTGTAAATAAGTTGTAAGTTGTAAATAGAAGTCTTGTGAGAAGCGAGAACAAGCGAGAAACACGAATTCCTTTGTGGCAATTCGACATAATTCTATGATAACACAGTGTATGATGTATTACCCTCTCGGCAGACATAGATCCACACGATAAAGTTGGTCAGCTCCAATAATAACAAATGCACATATGCAGCGGTAGAAAGCAAGAGGAAGGTGCTGCAAGTGAGTTTTTTTTTTTATGACAGTGTTGTGAAATTTACGCCACACAGCTGTAGGGGGCGCTCGATGAGAAAACATGCAAAAACAAAAGTGAAAATCAGCGAAGAAATGACTAGAGTTGCCAAGTGCCCCTTTAATGCATCTCAGCCCCATTTTGAGACTATATATAATATTGATTTAAAGCTCCTTTCGCTAAAGTCTGCTTTATTATTGGGTCTTTCGACCATGAAGCGGGTTAATGAACTTCACACTTTGTCGGTTCATAACTCCTGTATGCAGTTTGCTATGGATTACCCGAGAGAAACTCTCAAAACTTATTCAGAGTTTGGGCCTAAAGCGAGTCAGGTCTCGCCTGTAAACAGGTGGATTTACTGCTTTCCATCTGCAGCCTTTTTCCTCATTGGGGGATGAGTGGCTTCAGTGTCCTGTCTGTGCCTTGGGTCACTATCTGGACAGAAAGAAATCACTAAGGAAGAGTAAGCAATCATTTGTTTCTCTGCTGATTCTCATAAAGCTAAACCTATTTCATGTCAGCGCCTGTCCCACTGTCCCCCATATTAGGTTATAATAGCATGGGAAGGGCTGAGGGCTCATTCTACCCTACCAGAGGTATGGCTACATCATGGGCATTATTTAAGGCCGTTTCTGTTCAGGACATATGTGTGGCATAAACACATTTGTCCAATTTTATAGACTGGAAGTCACAGAGCCATCATTGGCTCATTCCATCCATTGTGTGTAATGAAACAAAAAACAAACAAAACACTTGCTTGTTAGGTGTTTTTTTGCTTTTTGTTTACATATATGTTAGTCTTCCTAACATTGTCCGGGAAGCAGACACACTCCTGCCGCTCTTTTGGACATAACAGTGCCTGGAGGCTTGAGAACGCAAACCATGAAATTGGTTCCAAGGTACAATTGAAAAATGTGTAATACCTAATTTTTTATCGCTTCCACATAGCCTGAATTATCCCGATAACGTTTTATTTTTACAGAGGTAGGAGAAGGAGAAGAAGGCCTTCACAGGAGAGAGACTAGTTGACACTTCAGGACTGCGTTATCGTCGTGTCTAAGCGCAGGTCCTTCATCAGTCTGATCCGATGGACTGCGGTAAACCTCGGATAAACAGATAGACTAATATTAGTGTAGACGCAGGGCTGGATTAAGAGTTCAGAGGCCCCTGGGCACAATGTCTTGTAGGCCCCCTCTTAAGCAGGCCAAATATATATTTTGTCCAAAGACATTTTAATATGGCATTTACGGTTTTACTGACTTAAAAATAACTTTGTTGAACTATGATGGAGTACAGTTCATAAATGGTTGTTCTTTCCTATAGGAATTTGTAAAAGTATGTTGGGTGGACCCTTAATATAGCATTTACAGTTTTACTGATTTACTGTTCCTCTGGGGGTTTGGGGGGCATGCTCCCCCGCAAGAAAATTTTGTACATTTTAAGGTTAAATGCATCAATCTCGTGCTCTTTGAGAGATCAAAATTAAGAGCTTCAACCCATGAACTTCTCGTTGAACAAAGAAAACACATTGATTTGTACCAGGACAATAAACAGGGCTCAAACATCTTTTTAGTTGAGTCTCAGTCTACAGTACATTATCAATGGTGTTTTAGGATCCCAAACAATTATTATAATAATGTAATAATGGTTTATATAATTATTCCTATGACGTAAAATCCATAAAGCTTGTACTATATAAATGAAAATGAACATTTCAAAAGTAGCCCATATTTTAGTCTACATTACACTATAGTAAAATTAAAATACTTTTGTCCTTTCTTCACTTAAATAAATAAACCCTTGAGCTTGTATTTAGGAGAAAACACCAGATGACCATGATGATCGCGTGAGCAAAGTGCACACTTTTCTTTAATTCACCCAGCACTGACGGGATGCCTATTCTTAAAGTCTTGTGCTGTTTTATAAAGGCAAAAATCCATATCATGGTTTCGATTTTAGTTCATTGGCAAAATATAACGCTAGAGACCTATGTTAGGGTTATTTTACATCTCATATGTGTTGGGAAAAGGGAGAAGATACTTCGGCAAAAGGCGGATTCGAACTCGCGCTACGACCTAAGCCACTTTAGCTGTGACGTAACCAGCGTCTTTTTTCATATAAGACAGGCACTTAGTGCAAATATACGTTCCTTTTTATCAAACCATCCCTCGCGTCCTCGAAACACTACCGGCCCATCTGGGAAACTCCCGACCCTCCCGACTGCCACTGGTGTCCAGGGCCCCTTAGATGTCGTGGGCCCCTGGGCAAGTGCTCAGTTGCCCTAATGGTTAATCCGGCCCTACGTAGATGCCATCCGTATTATGATGTATCAAGTACAACAGGATTTGTGGGAAGTGTTCCCGGTTCCGGCTGATCTAAACTATGCAGCCTAACATTGTATTATAGAAGTCTATAGTGTGTTATGTTTATGCTAGGTCAAAGACATGTGTTTTTAGTCTAGATTTGGACTGACAGAGTCTGTCTGCTTCCTGGAAACATACAAGAGATGTGAAAGTAGCTCCGGTTTCATTTACCCAGATGAACGGACTGATATACATCATTGCCATTGCATGTTTGGTTGAGCTTCTGTTTATGTCTGCTGATCAATGTTTATATGAATAAAAGCCTAAATTAAATCTGCTCATTTTGCAAAGCAAACAAGTCTCTTCAGAATATTTGGACTAAACTTCTCAATTCATATGGATTAGTTTTACAATCTTTTTATGAACTTTTTAAAGCATTAAATTGGTAGTTGCGTACCTGTCAATGGAGATACATAAATCTCTCAGATTTCATAAAAAAAAAAAAAAAAAATTTCTTTTCAAGATGATCGAAAGTTTTAAGGGTTTGGATATGTGATTAATGACATTAATGATAATCTATCTATCCATCCAGCCATCCATTCATCCATCCATCCATCCATTTCTTACAGTGTCGCATTAAATATCACAGCTTTTCTTGTGGCGTCTTGTCAGCGTGTGCCCATCAATAAGACTGCAATCTTTCCATTCCCTGTGAGGCGCATATGGATCCTTCATTTTGCTTTCTTTTCACGATCCCCCCTCTCTCTCTTTCTCTGCCGTACTCCAACAGCGGGAGGAAATGCTTGCTTTTCATCATTCCAGCCTTGTCTCTCAGCCACAGCTGGCAAATTAATTTATTTGCTTTCTACACTGAAGCTCAGACTCACATTTAAACAAAGAGCATGGAGCCAAAACAATAATATAGTCTAGGCAAACCTTGAGAAATCTTTACCTAAGGACACACAGAGCATTTGGGCACACTGTCATAGAATAAAAAAATAATAGCATTCATGGCACAAGTTGGTCTCTTTCCCTGTAAGTTATTAAAAAAACATTGCTAAAACTGTAATTGACATATTTTCTATTCTTACTGCTCACTAAAGGGTTGTTTCGGTGGTTAAACAATGTTAAACACACCAAAGGAATGTTAATGATCAAGCTTAGACCGGCAAACAGGGGAACGAGAGCACTGAATGAAGCAAGTGGGCTGTGAGTGCTCTCACCTTACAGAAATAAGCTTCTGTTGCATTTCCCACAACATTCTTCTCAGCTCTGGGAAACAACTTTAGGCCTCAAAAGTAATACTACTAAAATACTGCAAGAGTAATCAGGGCCCAATAAGGTCCTCTGTGGGGGGAGGGGGGGGGGGGGGTATTTTACAGGGCCTAAGAAGTTTGTATTTGGAAATTTTTGAAATGAAAAAAACATTTTAGGAGGTTACATAAAACAATGCAATGGTAAACCTGTGATATTTTTCATTTTACCTAACAGCTTGAAGCACCCTGTTGGTGGCTGGAGAAGGGGCTTTGCATAATATCTTATTATACAACTCATTATATGCCAGAATAGAGGCAAAGGGCACTGAGAAATTCAATCACAGCTAGCTTAGTCAGCCGCCTGAAAACATACTATTTTGAGCGCAGATGTGTGATTGGTGGTTTATCAGATGGAAATTTGGTGATACAAGTCAAACTAAGCATTTCTGTAATCTTTTAAAATGTTATTCTATGTGGTTTTGACAAAGGTTTCAGGAACATATTTCTTTTCTTTATTTACATAAATTACTAGTCTCAATAATCCAGCTCAACACATTTTTTTTTCATAGAGATTTGTTTAAAGTTTTTGTTCTGGTGATTTGACAAATCTGTGGTTGCGTTGTATATGTAATTGACTTTGTGTCCAAAGTCAAACCCTTAATTACAAAAAAAAACAAAAAAAAAACGGTGTAATTCATTGAGCACTGTTTATGCTAACACAGTCTCATCCCAAAAAGTCATATAACTGACGTCTTGGGACGTTTTTTGACCATACGTCAATATCCGCCTTTTTAGGGCCCCCTTAAACGTTGGTAGATGGCGATCCCGGGCCGTCATACAACTGACGCTTTACCTTTAACGTCAGTTAGGTGACGGGTTAGGTTTAGGGTTAGGTTTAGGTATGGGGTAGAGTTAGGATCCCATAACCTCATCTACCGACGTTTAAGGGGGCCCTAAAAAGGCGAATATTGACGTATGGTCAAAAGACGTCCCAAAACGTCAGTTATATGACGTCTTGGGATGAGACCGGGTTGTTTATGCAATGGACTTGAATGATAACTGAAGTCATATCACTAAGGAGTATAGGGGCTTTACATTATTCACATTTAGTACTGCTTTTGTTGTATGAGAGTCAACTTTATTAAATATATGGTTGTAAAGCACTGATTGTGTGAAAGTAGGTATAGGTCAGTTACAGGGAAACATCAGAAACACCCTAGCATAGTGACGGTGAATTTCGTATGTGTTTGCACTGCCCCCAAATACAGATAAATTTCAAATCATGAGGTTGTTCAAAAATATTGATTCAGTCAGGAACAAAACAATTGCTTCTCAAATCGAAGGCAGCATATCTGATGATGGTGGGTGCTCCTCCCTTCCTCAGGCATAGGCAGATTGTCTCTCTGGGCTACTAAAGATACTAAAAGTGCTTTAGCTCTATGTAGCAGCTATGGTGGCTTTGGAGAGACATCTGTGACTAAATTTGTCCGGTATAAAAGAGAAAGACAAATATTTCACCTTCTGGCCTGTTCTCCGACACTGTCACTTCAGTCGTCGACAGGTTTCAGGAAGCGAAGAAAGAAGAAAAAAAATTCAACGGCGTTCCAACAGTATCTCCCTTGCAGCTCCTCAGTCGTCAACCAGCTCCTCCAATCGGCAAGAGCAGTAGGAGAGCATTGCCTCTAGTCTAGAGCCCCTCCTGCGGTAGCCTGGCAACAGAGAAAGCCGTCTCAACTTAAGTACTCCAGCCAGAAGGGTGACCTGAGGGTCATCCGTCAGGCAAAGAGGGATTTGGGAAAGGGGTCCTAATGTAGTGTAGGACCTTTGAGGGCCCCCTGAGATCAGTTTCAATCTAGGGCAGGCCTATTTCGGTGCATGGCCTAGTGGGCATTCGTTCCCCAAACAGTCGTTTTCAACGACGCAGTGCAAGTTCCCTCGAAAGGGAACGTTTCGGGTTATGACTACAACCCTTGTTCCCTGAGAAGGGAACGAGACACTGCGTTGTCCTACCACACCCTTCAATGCCTGAGAGCGTCGTCACATTTACGTCACGACGCAACACCAATCAGGATTGGATTAGTTTCATTCATAATTAAGAGGCGCATGCTAAGGGAGCGTCCCCAAAGAGTCGTTTTCAACAATGCAGTGTCTCGTTCCCTTCTCAGGGAACAAGGGTTATATTCATAACCTGAGACCTTTTCCAGTGTGTTCATGCTTTTACTCGTGGCCAAAAATGGAGCCCCAGAGTCACATCTACCTATGACATAATCATCATAGATCAATAGTAGTTTGAAAGCGTTTATCTGCCGGAGTGAACTTTTCTGGAAAGCTTACTTTGGCAAGCTGTTTTGAATGCCCGAAACAAATTCCAAATCAACTTAATTTTGGCTTTATTTTATTAGAATTTACGACAAAACAGTTTGTTCTTCTATTTAATTTTTAAAATGTTTTGTCAGTGACAATTATTAAAGACAAGTATTTAACTGTTACAAAATAAGGCCTATCTGTTTCCAATTAAAAAATATAAACATAATAAAATATATGTGTACCTTATTGGCAATTCGATTCGCTTAACAGCAATTAAAAGTACTATTGGCCAGCATGGAACAGAACAAGAATAGCTCCTCTCTGAAAACCTGTGACATATTTTATACAGTTTTGATTTATTCATTAAGACAAGGATACTGAATGATTTTTAAAAATGTAATGTGTCGTCACAGTCCGCAGGGTTCTCAAGTTTGAGCAAAAGCTTGGAGTGAGATCACACGCGGTTAGGGGAGGAGCCACAATGAAGCCCCGCCCCACCCATCCCCGCCCCCAATTTTACCCATTGTTCATAATTAACCAGAACAAATTAAAATTATAACAATTAGTAAATCTGATAAATGACAGAGCAATTCATCACATCAAATACTCTTTAATGCAGTATTACAAATATAGCTAACCAAAAATATAACAAATTGCTCCAAACAGTTTCAAACAAATCTTTAAAAATTGCATTTTGATTTTTGAATGCGTCTTCTATCTAGACGAATGATTTATTGTGTGGTGGGACATTGAGAACAAATGGACAGATTAGAGTGCACCACCTCTTCCACTGTCTCCTCCTCTAATCTGGCAACCTTTTTAGGGGGCTTACCCTTTGGTGCCCAAAATGACAAAATATCTTTCTGCTTTTTTCCTGACATCTTTGAAAAATACAAATGCAACATTATGACAATGATTAAATATTACCCAGAGCAATCTGCTGTAATACATCCTTAATGTAACTAGAAAGACTATTAATATTACAGTATAATATAATTTAAAATAAAATCAGTAAATCTTCATTCCTTTCCATACCCACTAACATTTCTCTTAGTTTCAGATAACGTAAGATAGCCAAACTGAGCCTGGTTGCAAAGTAGTTGTAGAGTTTTTGACTGCATCAATAATAATGTACGATGGGCTACATATTAAATGTTCTAGCCCAAAAATGTTAGACGAGCTTCTTCCAACTTACCTTCTTCTTGTCACAGTCTGTCGTCTTCACCTGTCTGTCCCGTCATCCGCACTACACTTCCCAGGATCCTCTTGTCTCCACACCTGAACTCACTCCCTCATCAGCCTCCCGTTCAGCGTCCTGTTTCATCTGTTTCACCTGTTTGCACCTCATTACTCCTGATTCCTCTGTATTTAGTTCTCCCTCTTTCAGTCTGTCTTTGTCGGTCAATGTTAATGTTACCCTGTGTTCCGCCTGCCTGTATCCTGTTTATTTTGTGATTAAACCTTTTGTATTGGAGCCTTTTGGACTCTGCCTGTTCGTCTGCCTGCACCCACCCCGTGACACTTCTCCATCACGACACATGTGTTCGCGCGTTGTTGTTGGTTACCTAGTAACGAACGTACGGTGACCGAGGATGTTCCGTCCATTTCCGCGTGTTCGCGCTACTGAATGACATGTCATTGTATAGATCAGTGGTGCACGCAGCGCGCATATACGTATGTTGCCTAGTAACGAACGCAATCTGGCGGAGATACGCGCTGGCGGCAGGAAACTTCACTTTGTTTGCCTGCGCCTCGTATACAACGTTAGAAAGCTTTCAGCCAGGACAACTTGGTTGGCATTGCCTTTTCAGCGTGAGAAATACACAGTGTGGCGTGTGAGTGTGTGAACCGGTCGAAATGCGTGTGTCTCACAGCCAATGCGTGAGACTTGAGAACCCTGCAGTCCGTATCTCATTTTTTTTGGGGGGAAAACAGGTAAAATAAGCTTGAGCATTCTATACTTTTAGGGTCGCATCATGTGACATTGTCCCGTTTCTGGTTCGTTTACATGTATTTTGTCCATGTTGCATTCATATGCCTTTTTTGTGGTCTGGACCAAGCGAACCAAAATACAAGTGTGAGCACACCCTTCAGTGGTCTCGGTCTGCTTGTTTGGTGTGCACTAGGGTTCAGATGGCAGTGTTCACACATATTCAATTAAACCACACTTAAAATAGCAATCGCACTAGGGTCCGTTTTAATCAAACTAAACATGCCAAGTGTGAACACACCATTATACTTGTCTCTTGTGCCATTGTTTAAGCAATATCACTGTTAAGAGTTGTGTTACGGATGTACAGTATATCAGCATGGCTATGATTACTCATTGTTGATCATTACACAGGTTTAATAATATGGATTATCAGATATTTACATACATCTGTATCTAATAAGGGCCAGAGATACGTTAGCAGAGAGGATACATAGAATTCAGTGTGTGATTTGTAGTGTAGGCGGACGGCGTGGGCAGCAGGGATTGAGCCAAGTAGCCTCTGGCTGCCACCAAACACAGATCTCAGATTCTTTCAGCCTTCATGCTCATTAATCAGAGATGAGCATGATACCCCTGAGTGCTGAACTAGCATGGCATCCCATCTCTGAAATCCTAACAAACCACTGAAATATGGATCAACTGATCCTTGAGGAAATTGACTGGTTTGTGCTGTAGGTTTTCTAATGTGCAGGATCAGGTTCACAGTGTATAATCAACATCTCCCTGCCCTGGCTCTCTTGCTGTTATTAGTGCTGGTATGGGATTGAATTGTGTTCTAGAAACAATAAGTTATATGGAGCCTCTGCTCTTTAAAGCTTTTTGAGTCAGTATCAATATACTTTGGTATTGTCACAGTCCTTCGTCTGCACCAGTCTGTCTTGTCATCAGCACTACACTTCCCAGGATCCTCTTGTCTCCACTCCTGAACTCACTCCCTCATCAGCCACCTGTTCCTCGTCTTGATCATCTGTGTCAACCTCATTATGTTTGATTCCTGCTGGTATTTAGTTCTCCCTCATTCAGTCAGTCTTGGTCGGTCAATGTTTGATGTTAACCCGTGTTTGCTCCTGTTTCCCTGTATCCTTGCATTACATTTTTATAAGTAAAATCATCTTCTTCTGAATCTGGACTCTGTCTTCCCTTCTGCCTTCAACACGCCGTGACAGATTGACCGACCCTTGACAGTAACAGCATGGGACTTCTCCTAACCCCGGCTCTCACCACCCTCAACCTTTTCCAGGACGGACGCTCTTCAGAGGAGTATGTCGTCAGGTTCCTGGAGCTCTCTGCTGGGGTAAGTTGGTCAGATGACGTCCTAAAGTCAGTCTTTTGGCTGGGTTTAGACGAGCATCTGTACCAGCAAGCCCCAGCAGCAGTGTTTCCAGGAACCTTCGCCGGCTACCTGGACCATGTGTTGTGGTTGAGTGGGTCAGCCTTCACCGTTGGTGAGGCTGAAGATGACAGCACCACTCAACCACACACACCCACCATCATCACCGCACCTGCCATCATCGCCCACCAGTCAGAGCCCTCTTCACCGCTGGCTCCGTCCAGCCCTCCCGAGCCTGATCTCCCCTCACCGCTGGTTCCATCCAGCTCTCCTGAGCCTGAACTCCCCTCACCGCTGGTTCCGTCCAGCCCTCCCGAGCCTGAACTCCCCTCACTGCTGGTTCCGCCCAGCCCTCCCTTGCCTGAACTCCCTTCACCGCTGGGTCAGTCCAGCCCCATCCAGCCAACGCCAGTGACCGTCCAGCCAGCGCCAGTGGCCGTCCAGCCAGTGGCCGTCCAGCCCGAGACCGTCCAGCCCGAGACCGTCCAGCCCGAGACCGTCCACTCCCCGTCTGCCCCTAATCCGGGGTCTCAGCCCAAACATTTTTTTTTGGGGGGGGGCCCAGTGTCCCAGCCACGGCCGCCCGAAGGGTCCTCACCGCCGTGGCCGCCCGAAGGGTCCTCACCGCCGTGGCCTCCAGAAGGGTCCTCACAGCCTGCTCCGCCACGCCATCAGCCTGCTCCGCCCTGGCCACGCCCTCAACCTGCTCCGCCCTGGCCATGCCTTCAGCCTGCTTCGCCATGCCCTCAGCCGGCTCCGCCCTGGCACTCCTCTTGTCTCCACTCCTGAACTCACTCCCTCATCAGCCACCTGTTCCTCGTCTTGATCATCTGTGTCACCTGTTCTCACCTCATTATGTTTGATTCCTGCTGGTATTTAGTTCTCCCTCATTCAGTCAGTCTTGGTCGGTCAATGTTTGATATTACCCCGTGTTTGCTCCGGTTTCCCTGTATCCTTGCATTATATTTTATAAGTAAAATCATCTTCTTCTGAATCTGGACTCTGTCTTCCCTTCTGCCTTCAACACGCCGTGACAGGTATAATACAGTGCTTGTTGTTTATTGAAGTAGCTGGATAAATCAGACATGTTAGCATTGATCATAACAAATAAGCCTTAGATTTAGAGATTACAATATGTTAGTGTAACTGAGGTTTAAGTGTACACTAATCCGGGTTGTCTAGAGCCCCTGCAGACAGTTAGAACTGTGTAATGACATCAGAATGTAGTGAATTCACTCGGCAGACACCAAATCTCTTTGAAAGTGTTTACTGATGATAATTTCAATTGACAAGGTGTGGTTTCTGGAACAAAAATACAGAAATAAACTTAAATAAGTGACTTACATAAATGAACTTTAACAATTGGAAGTGATATATTTATCACTAATTTACTATTTATCATTAAGGCAATGATCTACAGGAATGAATAACAATAAATTTGATCCCTTAATATGGTAATAACAAACCCTGTTTAACAGACATACTGTGTAAACCCACAAGATGGCGCCCTCAGCGCATTTATAGTGACTGAACACATTTGAATCAACAATAACCTGTATTCATAAATCACAAAGTAATCGAACACATTGTCATAACGGTTATCTCTCATTTTCACGGTAAATTGCATGTATTATTTGCAGTAACTATTATGGATATTGAGAAAGGGTAACAGGATGGCAGTATTACTTGGATAACAGTTTTCTATGGTGCAATGGCGCTAGATACTCGCGGCATTAATGATCGGCATATTCTGAGGAGAAACAGACAAAATACACGTACTTTCTATTCACGCACACAATATTACATCAGTAATATTCAGATGCTGCCAACCAACATGTGATAGTGTGAAGTCATATTGGAACAGCTCGCGTTCATTACATTGGTGCAACTGCTTTGCCTCTTCTTCACACGTGAACATTGCTGATGTTGAAGGGTGTGATTGGTCATGTAATAGGAGCCTTTTGAACAGCCGCCCCCGAATTCAATGCTTGAATTCGCACATCTTACTAAAGGGTTTACCCCATAGAAGTTACTTCTAATCAATTAGGGCTGGAAGTTTGACAAAACGAGATACCGGTCGAGTGTACAGTTTCTTCTTAACCTCTACAGTGGCTGACCTCATCCTAGAATCAACTCCAGGAAACAATTCTGTGATTTTTCCCACTGGCCACAATGCTTGAGAAAGTTGAGGGTCAACAATCATCACCACTTCGTCTACTTGCGGATTCTCTTTATCTAACCTCCATTTCCGGCGGGCTTGGAGAGTAGGCAAGTAATATTTGATGAAATGTCTCCAAAAATGATCAGCCAGTAGTTGACTGTGTCTCTCCACCCTTGAAGTTAGTGCCTTGGTCACTTAACAATTCATATGGTTTAACGTCGAGAGATGAATCTCCTCAGGGCCAACAGGAATGAGTCTGAATCCATACTGACTAAATTATCTATGTACACTGCCCTGGTTGTCAGGCACTTGAATAATATGCCCCATCTCTTCTCATTTCGATGTCTAATCTTGATTGTGTAGGGCCCAATGCAATCCATACCAGTTAAGAAGAAGGCAGGTTTAAAGAGCTGTTGTCTTGCAAGTGGCAAGTCAGCCATACGGGGAACTTCTGGTTGTCCTTTCCATCTTCGACACTCTACGCAGTGTCGTTGGTGGCGCCGAACTGCTTCACGCCCTCACAATACCCAGTAGGTCCTCCTTATCTTCGCGAACACTCGTTCTGGCCCAGGGTGGTGCAGTTTTTCATCATAATCTTTGATAATAAGTTTGGTCACAGGATGTTGAGGGGCAAGGAGTATGGGATGAATTAAATCTAAATCTGTTTCACTGCGACGTCTCAGGCGCCCACCCACACGAATGAGCCCAGTGGTATGGTTAAACTCAGGAGAAAGAGAAGCAAGCCTACTTGTACCTGATACTGGTTTCCCTGACTTTAATTGGGCCATCTCAGTAGTGAAAGAGTCTGTCTGAACTTGACGAAGCACTAATAGCTCTACCTCTCTCTGTGCATCAGCGCATGAGAATTGTGCCGCCCCGTGAAGCTGCTGATTGCATGCCTTGAGGAAGTCAGTAAGCGTGTCATATTGTTGTGGATTCGGCATGGGTATCACTGTAGTCGATCCTCAGAAAGCAGACTGCCTTAGCTCGTTACTTTGCTCATCAATTAACAAGGAGGGTTGCATGGGCCAATTTGCTAGTGGCAGTTTGAGAAAGGAAGGCCCTTTATTCCACTGGCTTCCTTCCACAAGGTCACAGAGGCATTTGCCATGTGTTATATTATCCGCAGGATTGTCTTCTGATCGTATTTGCTGCCACGTTTCAGCTTCTGTAAGTTCTTGTATTTCCGCCACCCGTGTCCCTACAAACACTTTGTAACGGCAAGAGCTCGACAACAGCCAGGTAAGCACAGTTGTGGAATCTGACCAGAGTGTTAAGGAACAAATGGAGATAGTAAGTTCAGTGACAAGGACCTTGGAGAGCTGAGCACCACTTAGAGCTGCATATAACTCTAAGCATGGGATGGATTGCTGCTTTCGGCGTGCGACACGTGACCTAGCTGCTAGGAATACAACTTCAACTTGGCCTTCTTGGTTCTCACTAAGCAAATAGGCCACAGCCCTATAAGCCTTCTCTGAAGCATCGCAGAACACGTGTGACGCTTGCTAAAAGGGAGGTCCATTTTTGGGCTGGAATAGCACCTCGGCAGCGAAATCTTCTCCAGATCACTCAACTCTTCCTCCCACAATTTTCATAACCTAAGCAGATCCTCCGGGAGCTGCGGGTCATCCCAGTCACGCTTTTTATCCCATAAGTGCTGCACCAGTATTTTTGCTCGTATATGGGATAATATATCCAAGAGGATCATATTGGCTATCTAGAACATGATAGATACTGCGCATAGTTACTTTTGCGCAGTCCACAATCCGATGTTTGTAGTGCAAGGTGTCCGACTGGCACTGCCAGTGAAGGCCAAGTGTGGATACAGGGGTAAATTGCTGTCACTGACTTAGCCAAAGCTCACAGCTGTTAGATCTTAATTCAGGTGGTAGGTGAGAGATCACAGATAGGCAATTGCTGGCCCACTGCCGCAATTCAAAGCCTCCCTCAGCTAGAAGGGAACAAAGCTGATCGACAAGTTCTTTGGCAGCATCTTTGTTGGTGAGACTGTACATGCAATTGTCAACATAAAATGACTTCTCGATAACTTCCCTCACCTGGTCACCTGGTTGACTGTGGTCTAGCACATGTTTCTGCAGGGCAAACGTGGCACAACAAGGGCTACAAGTCGTGCCGAAAGGAAGCACCTGCCACTGGTAAACATCTGGTGCTTGCTCTAATGCCACGTCTCTCCACAGAAACAGAAGTAATGATTTGTCTTCAGGGAGCAGCGTCACCTGATGAAAAATCCCTCGGATGTCGCTGCTTATGGCTGTGGAGCGTTCCCGGAAGCGAAGTAGCTCCGCTAACAGGGTAGGGCTTAAAGTGGGACCTGGAAGAAGCAGATTGTTCAAATTCTGGCCTTTGTACTGGAATGAGCAGTTGTAAACAACATGATTTTTACCATTGTGCTAGATCATATGGTGGGGACAGATCACCCTGTGCTCGCATACTTTGACCCACGAAAAGAACTCAGACTCCAAGTAGATGCCTCAAAATGCGGCCTCGGCGCTGTCATCCTCCAGGACGGTAAACCCATTGCCTATGCTTCCAAGTCACTAAACAGCACCGAAGTGAACTACGCCCAAATAGAAAAGGAACTATATGCAGTTTTATTCGGCTGTAAGTGTTTCCACGAATACATGTATGGCCGGAGTGTGATTGTAGAATCTGACCACAAACCTCTGGAAGCAATCCTCTGAAAACCGCTGGCTGCAGCACCACCGTGGCTACAGAGGATGATACTACAGCTTCAGAAATATAACATCCACATCATCCACCGGCCGGAAAGGATATCCCAGTGGCCGACACCCTGTCCTGGAAATCCATCGAGCACCAAGACAGCAGCCTCATGGAAAGCATGGAAGCACAGGTACATACACTCATAAGTATTGTTCCAGTGAGTGACAGCAAGCTACTGGAGATCAAGGATGCAACAGCACAAGATGCACAGCTCGCTACACTCAGAAAAGTCACACAGAACGGATGGGCTGACGAAAGGAGAAAATGCCCGCTTGACATCCAGGAGTATTGGAACCACCGAGACGAAATTTCTGAGATGGATGGAATACTCTTCAAAGGAGAGAAAATCATAGTTCCCCAGAGCCTCAGAGGAGACATGCTCCAGCGCATACACGCAGGACACATGGGTGTTGAGAAAAGCAAGCATAGAGCACGAGACCTCCTGTTTTGGCCTAGAATGGGAAAACAAATAGAAGCCATAGTAGAACAGTGCTGTATATGCCAAGAACGATGTGATGCCAACCCAAAAGAACCCCTGTGGTCACATGACATACCCGAGAGACCATGGCAAGTGGTAGGCACAGACCTCTTCACATGGAACACTCAAAACTTCATCGTCATTGTAGATTACTACAGTAGATTCTTTGAAATGGAGCAACTCACGAGCTGCACCTCACTTGCAGTAGTCGCCAAACTCAAGTCTGCGTTCGCCCGTCACGGCATCCCAGAGACAGTCATCAGCGACAACGGACCATGCTACAGCTCTGAGGAGTTTCGCTGCTTCGCAAAAGCGAGGAACTTTACCCACAGAGCAACGGCCTCGCTGAAAAGACTGTCCAGACAGCAAAGCGCATCCTGGACAAGGCAAAAGCCGGAAACACAGACCCCTACCTCGCCCTGCTGGAGTACAGGAACACCACACTAGACAACCTTCAGTCGCCGGCCCAGCTTCTGATGAGTCGACGACAACGTTCCATACTCCCAGCGACCAGTAGGCACCTGCAGCCAAAGGTAGCACCCCAGAAAGCTATCCAAGACAGACGGAAGGCGTGCCAACGCCGCCAACAAGCATACTTCAACAGAGGCACCAAGCCATTGTCTCACCTTCCTGCTGGCACACCCATTTGTTTCTGCCAAGAGGATGGTTCATGGAGACCTGCAACGGTAACACAACATGCACACACACATAGAAGCGACCACATCCAGGCAGAAGATGGACAAACTCTACGACACAACCGTTGGCACCTCTGCGAAAGCAGAGATGCTCCAGACACTAAAGACACACAGCATGCAGAAACACACACCAATAACACACAGCCACCACAAGCTGAACCTGCGGACCACCCGCAACCAACAAACCAACAAAAGCCCAATTACACAACACGGTTTGGCCGCATCTCCAGACCAAGACAAGTCCTTGACTTGTAATGTAAAGGATGTAGGCGGATCGCTGCCCTAAAAGAAAAAATGTGAAATGTGAAAAGAAAATGTGTTTACTGAATTGTGAAAAAAAAAATGTATTTCCAAACTTGTTACTTACCTGAAACCTCTGAAATACTGTGACATCAGTTTTACTGCCTGTTCTGTCTTTATCACAACTAGTTCACCTCCAGGTTACTTGAATCATACAAAAATCAAAACATTGTTTCTGATTGTAAAACTAATGACCTGTCCACATCGTATGTCATTTAAATGCTGCCAGTATTTGTTTACATAATTGCAATAGCACTAATGATGACCACAGACTGCACTTTTCAGAATGCTTATATATGCATTAAGCACAATTGTTATGTTCACGGAATTAATGTTATGTGTGTTAAGTAATGCCATTTGTTTCTTAAGAAGGGAGATGTAACATCCTGACTATGTCACCGTAGCCCTGTGGCAAGTCCCGCGAGCTTAACGAGAATCGTGGGACTATGTGTTGTTGTTGCTGAATGCTAGGACGTGAATAAAGAAGCACACAGTTCTAAGAGTCCAGTTATTCTATCAAATATGTTTTAGCCAGTGAGCAAACATTACAGAAGTGGAAAAGGTAAATAGCAGATTTCTCCCTTCTAAGGGGAAAATGAGAGAGTGTTACACGACCATTCAATAGTATAACTGTGTTTCTAACAATGAAAAGCTTAATGCAAATGGATGGAGTGACCCTTTAACAAAGTTGCTCCCATTGTCTTTCACACATACAGTCACTTTTTCAGTGGTTAATCCATACTGGGAAAAATATCCTCAAGTTCAGATACAATAGCGTTCACAGCATAAATTTATATGTTTACAGTTTGGTCCCATGCACTTTTATTGTATTTTTCGATAGGTTCTGAGTGCCTGACAACTGTGACAGGGGTTAATTTTTTTTCTAACTCGTTAGTTTTGATCATATTTAGATATAAAATCAGATTTAGATATAAAATAAATGACAAATAAGGGCGGTTAACTTTGATTGACAGCTGATGACGGGCTGCGCCGAGTGGAATTTGACGTCTCGACCATGATCTGACACAACACATCATACCACCTCTGTATCCTTTCTGAACATTTGTATTTTGTATTTCCCATATTTTCCAATCCCACCCATACCCCCCATAAACAGCCTCAAAACTGCTCTTCAGAAAGTCTATGGGTGACGTCACAGGCGCCGCTTTTTTACCGTCTATGGTTTTAACGCAAGCTTTGCTGAACATGTACTGAGTAAAATATCACTGAAAATTAATTAGTAATGCCTTAAGCCTGTTTTTTGCTTCTGCGTTGAATCGACGGTGTACCCCCGCAGACCCCTATCCGTCGACGCGAACCCCTCTCCGACCCCTCCGCCGTAGCTCGACGTGCACCTCCAAAAATTTGTAACTACGCGTCGAGGCGACGCAGACAGCAAGGGCTTTGATTGGTCAGATTATACATCAATTCAGGAGTGTAGCTTTTCCGATTTCCCCCTCCCGCTATTAGCGCTATTTTTAACATTTGCACCCTCGTTCTGATAATTATAATACTCTTATAAAGAAAGTAAATAAAGAATTAAACAAAAAATAAACTGTTTTTTATTTCATTGTTAATATATATGTCTATGTATTATATATGTATATATATATATATATATATATATATATATATATATATATATATTCTTTTCTTTCTTTTTTGCTTGCAATAAACTTTAATCAATCAATAAATAGACATTTGTTCAGTTCCATGTGGAGACTGAAAAAAATCCTTCAAGTCATTCCGAACAGGTATCGTTATGCCAGCTCGGATGGAACCTTTATTTTACTGTCTGTGGGTCCTGGACATCCGTGTTGATTCTGTGGGGATAAAGTTTGTGTCGTCTCGTTATTCAACGTCGATTGGCTCTAGCTGGCAGCTGCAAAAACAACATTCTTTCTCTTTCGCTCGCGGCGCACGGAACCAAAGACATTCTCAAACCCCCCTAGCGTTCTGGCGGCAAAATGCACCGCGATGCACCACAACCTCACGGAGAAGCATAAAACGGCCACGCCGCCGTAGTGGTGACGACGTAGCTACGCCGTGGAGTTGACACAGAAGCATAATGAGGCCTTTACACTACGTTACAGCAAAAAGTAATACATAATGCATTACTTTTTTTAATGCGTTACTTGACAACACTGGTAATAAGTGACATAACAATTGAGTCTTCACGGTAGAACTTACGTTAAAGCTTTCATTTCTGTGGTAAATACTGTATGCCTAGCAGGGCCCAAAAAACATTTGCCAAAGCCAAATGCAAGTAAAATTTGGGTTTGCAAATAAATTGTAAATTGAAACACAATGCATTTTTAAAATTGCAACTCGTATAACTTCTGGACAGTTATATAAATTTATAAACAAAAATATTCAAATGTAAAATGCAGTTTCTAGTACGCCACTTTAGATATGGCTACTGTTAAACCCTGATGCCAATTCTTATCCAGGCCCCCTGGAATAAAAAGTTACGTTTTTTAGATTTCATTGTGAATATGTTATTCTTAAGGTTATGAATAAGCTGGTGTTCTGTCAAAACAATGACAAAATTTGCATTTAGGAGATATAAGTAATCAAAACTTACAGTCTCGCACTTCCGCCAAAATGGATCACGGATTTTTATGACATCACCGTGGACTTTAGCGTCCCATCACATCTTCTGTCCAATCAAATGCTCTATAGAATCTAAAGTGTCCCGCCCCCTATGCTAAACGCTATTGGCTATTTGAAAAGGGGGAGGAGCCATTCAATATGTACCATCTTAACATCATACAAAGCTGCGCATTCCAAGGCAATTCAGTGGGCCTTCAAAGGTTCCTTGAGACGCAGCAGAGCTTGTTGAGGGCAAGATGAGAACATACAAATTATGGCCCTGTTTTGAATAAAAACAAGGAGACCCTTGGTAGAGTGCAATTATTTGTTTGGCTGCAAGTTAAGTTAATCTTTCGGAGCTCTCCTTCGATAAGCAGTATTTAGTCACACACTGCTAATAACTTTAAATTGCGACCAGATGGGTGATTTCCTCAGAGGCACAACCTTTATTACTGCAATAAAAACAGACTATTTTTAGATTACTTGAGTCATTTTCATATCTACTGGCTGTTTTAGTCATTATCAACTGGAATAATAATACAGCTTGTGACTTCCTGTAATAATGGAAGCCTATTATTTAGTCTCTGTTCCAAATTACCCAAATGGATTCAATAAAGCATTCAGCAGCTTCTAATGTTTATATTTATTTACGTAGTCAGTTTGCAATTATAATTAGGTATATTGAATGTGTGATGACTTGCATCCGATTCCGCTTTGAAAACCCAAGTCCTCACCAACAGGGTATTGTAAAGACTTCCAGGGTACCTTTGCTTGAGATACCTTTCATTTTAGTCTGAGGTCTCAGCAGTGGAGAATTAACAGTTTAATTAGTGAATTAAACCAGAGATTGTTGGACAACGTTATTGGATGTGAAAGACTCTTAGCTGTGGGCAATAAACTCTGATAATTCACTATCTTCTCAGTGAGGGCCATCCATTACACTTCTAGATGCTCATTAATTTCCATAGAAGCGATGCATCATCAATTCTGTCTTCTCTCAAGTGTGTGGCAAGTTCATTTACAACCTGTAGAAGTGTGGTAGGGGAAGTTCTCCAAGGGGTTGATGGAACCAGAAGTGGTATAGCTATCCAAACAGAGGGAAGGAGGATTAATGGTAATGTTGTGAGCAATTCCGTGTGATAAAGAAGATAGAAGAACGTCCTGAGGGGAGGCCAAATTGCTTGAATGCTCTGTTAATATTTGTTTACAGAAGACACATGAAGACTTGAGAATGAATGCTTCTTTGTTTTAGTGGGCTTCATTTCTCTCCATCCTCTACCCCTTCTAACATATTTACTTTGCTTTTAATGAATTTATTTTCACTGACATATATGTATTGATCTGCATCAGCAAGTTTGAGGTTTATCATTATGTATAATAATGCTGTCTTTACCCGTGGAGAAACTTACAGTATGTGTCGTGTTTCGATCTTGCAATGTTGAAATCTCAGTTAGGTAGAGAAATATTTGCCAAAGTGTTGACAGCAGTGGTATTGCAGGAGGCTGTGGCTTAGGCTAAATCAATCAAATTAAAATATTAAATTAAAATAATTAAAAATATATTCTCTTTTCTATTTTTTTTATTATAATTTTAGTTGAAATACATGAGAACTAATATTTCTTTTCATTATTATAAGGTAAGATACAGTACTTTTTTCTAACTATATTTAGTTACTTATCTCTAACGATTTCAGTAACCTAGTCTATTCACAACTTCCTGCCCATTCTTAAATGCAATCATGGCTGCAATGAGGCTGTAATAACAAGTAAAAAATTAGTTTGATGCCTCTTGCCACAGTGTATGTCTGCGAAGTAGTATTTTACGGTGCTTGGGTCCTTAAAGACAAAGTGTTGAATCCAATCTCCGCCATAAATTTACATTATACATTCAGACATTGAATCTTTTTACACACAGAACACATTTGTGCATTCCTCCACATTGCTTGTATAGATGCACTAGATGGACGTCTTTGACCATTGCCCTAGGTTCTCACATCTTTTGTCTTTCCAGATATCAGGGTTGTGCAAAATAGAACAATTCACTCCCTGGCTCTGAAGTGCGCAACCACTGGACAAATTTTTTGACCCAGCAAATTATATTTTTGGCACATTTTGTTGTCTGTCAAGTGAAAATTTTCTAGTGCTGGGCCGCGTTAACGTGAGACTCTTATCGGGAGATAAAAAAATATCGCCGTTAATCAAAGTTCAAACATTTTCTACAATGACTTTCTGGGCCGTCAAGTTTTGATCCCTTAGGAGCCTATGTAGCAGTAGCACCTCTCAAATTTAATAAAAAATATCTTCATTTGTGTTCCAAAGACAAACGAAGGTCTTTGTGTCTTCACTAATGAGCTGGTGAGTTGAATCATGTGTGTTTGATTAGTGAGACATCTAAAATGTTCAGTGCTAGGGGTACTCCAGGACGAAGACTGGTCTATCGCAAACATCTGTCCTGTGGAAGCATCCCTTAGGCCCCGTCCACACTACTGCGTTTTCGTTTAAAAATGGAGACCTTTTGCTACGTTTGCACCTCCCGTCCAGACTAAAACGGAAAAAATTAAGACCTAAAATGGAGAAGTTTAGAAACGCTGCAGCTCCGTTTTGCGCTTTGAATCTCCGGAGGGCGTTTTAGTGTATACGGGACAAAATGCAGGAGTTTAGAAACGATGACTCGACTCTATGATTCGGTGCCATCAGTCAAGACGTGTCCTTCCCTGATTCGTCAGCCACTGTTCACACCGGCACGCGCATCCCCAGTGTTGGTGAATGGTCGCAGATAAACAGGGCTTAAAGTACTCCGGCACCGTGCCGGATCTCCGGCGTAGGGGCGTGAGGGGGAAAAAATTGTGAACTTGAATGCGGTCAATTGATTTCACCTACCAATCATATGAGAGCAATGCAGCTCTAACACTTTACAAGCCTATCAGAAGCAGAGCAGGGCGGGTCCTAGCAACAACGTGTGATTGAGATCCATACTTCACGAAAGTGTCGTCGGTGAAAGCCAGCGCAAGTTCATAAAGCTCGGGATGATGTCTTACCTATGGGTGTAATTTCCTATGCGGACATGTCACACACACACACACACACACACACACACACGACACTCAGAAAGACGCGCGCCAGTATATCGAGTTCTCTTTCGCGCTTGAACGAACAATAACACACACATGTATGCCAGAATGTCTATTTTGTTGAGTATCCTCTCAAGAACAGTCTTAAATGAGTTGAAGTAAATAGTAGTGAGAGAATGAGATGCGTGAGATCCTGTCAGAAGCGACCACAGACTGTCAGCGACAGATCTTAAAGTGACAGGGCCATTAATTCTGTCTGTCAGTAAAGTTGACCTAAAGAACAGAGGGGACAGAAAATTACTAACTGCACTTAAAGAATAAAGACTAAAGAATGCTTGTAGCTTTGATAAGGATTAATCTATAATGTATGCAGGGCACACTGTTTTATAACCTTATTCAATTTCTTTATGGTACAGTTAAATGTGATATTCATTATGGGTTAAATGAGGATTGTCTTAAGTTTACTTAATTTTTTTTTAAATATTTTTTCAGGCTTTTTATAAAAATTTTTGGAAAATAATTTTCATCGAGATATCAGGATAATATTAGTGATACTGGCTTTCATTCATTAAAAAGATGCCATTTAAGATACAGCTGTAATACTTTAAAATAAATGGTGCCATTTAAGATAAAATCCACCCCCCCCCCCCTGCTGTGGATGGAGATCATATTCGTTTTAATCCTCCATTTTTTAAACGAAAACGCAGTAGTGTGGACGGGCCTTACTCTTGGATGAACAACCATTGAGCTTTACACAACACAAATGTTTTGACTTTTCGAACTACACAATTTTTTTGTTTTTAAACTTAAAAAATCCTCAAAAATGTGTTTAGAACTGCCAACAAAGTTCGTCAATCATGGGGCTATATGATCACACAACGCACCCACATCTCATTTGCTGCAACATGCATTAGCCCAGATTCAACAAGGTGGTTTGGTTCCTCTCTTGAAGAACTGAGGAAATGGAAATATGTATAACAAAGACCAGCTGCTGGTTTTTCTCTCCTGGACAGTGGACCCTAGCCAGAACAACAACTCTTGGCATGATAAGTCTGAGCAGCTGGGATGATCAGTCGAGCATTTCCAGAAGAATATAATCCATGGCCTGATGAGGCTGCTGGGCTGTCATGATCACCCTTACAGATTTGCCTGCATGTAGATCTCTGTTATCTGGGTCCCGTAACTCTTGCTGCTTATGCATGTACACACGCTCTTCCTTTTGGTATATGAGGGTCTTTAGTTGAGAATGTGGCCAAAAAGCCAGCCAAGTTCACTTAATTATGATATTTTTACTGAAAAGTACAGCTTTCCATCTGCTGGTTTTGATAGCTCATTCATCAGTAACTATGTTTCCATCAAATTATTTTTATGTGCATTTTGGGATATTGCATAAAAAAAAATTCTGGATGAGTTAGATTCCAAAATGGTGTGGTGTTTCCACAGTTGTATTTTAAGCAATATATATATTAGGGCTGTCAAATGATTAAAATTTTTAATCAAATTAATCAGAATTTTTTGTGGATTAATCATGATTAATCACTATTTGCAATTACACCTGAATCCTAACCATTTTTTTTCTGAAATGCATACCAAAAGATAAAAAAAAAAGACAAGACATATAATTTTCATAATATGTCTGTTTATTAACACAGCCAATAATGGTGGTTTAAATCAAGCTGTCCCATCGCTTTTCTCTTAACCAGGATGTACAATTTACAGCATTCAATTGAACAGAGAAAGCAATAAATGTAGTCAAATCATAACAGTGACCTACCATATTTTTGCACAATTTGAGTCATCTGTTGCGTTTTTATGTGGAAAAAAACATTTTCAAATAAAACTTTTTATCAAACCAAAGAAAGAACAATCTTTTAACTTTTCCTCCATTCTTTAATCCAGTTGCTCAAAAATCCAGTTGCTAACTACTATAACATGTTGCACTGAAACTGGTCTTTTTGTTTGAACATCACCTTTTAAATCTACTGAGCTTCATCATCTTTCAGCCAGTTGCTGAGGCAAACTAACTTGTTCACGTTTTCTGAAAGTAAAGCTGATCTTTTCTTGTTCACAATGTGACCTGCAACTGAGAAAAGTCGTTCACAGGGAACAGTGGTTGCAGGAGTGGCTAGATATTTGTGAGCTAGTGAGGCCAGCTTCTCATGGGCTCCCGAATGAGATGCCCACCACCTCAAGGGGCAGTCCTCCAATTTAATGGTGGGCTCTGCTCTGTACCTCTGTATGGCAGGTTGGACCTCTTCATCTTCTGATTCAGAATCTGAGCCCATTTGCAGAAGGCTGATTCTGGGTGATTCTTGTTGCAGCATCCGTTCAAGTGTGGTCCACACCGCTTCCCTGTCTGTCTTAGGCAGGCATTTCAAGTCTTTGAAACGAGGATCCAAAACTGTAGCAATCTGGAGCCATGCATTGTTGAGCTGTTCTTGACGGGATGCTAGGTCCTCCTTGAACTTGGTCTTGAATCTCACCACATATGCAGGGTCCTCATCACAGGCTTCCATCTTGAGACGCAAGTGACAGAGAGAAGGTAGTACCACAGAACAGGAGACATAGGCCTCTCCACCCAGGAGCTCAGTTACATACCTACGCACACACATGCACACAGAGACAGTCTATTATTTGAACAGTGGTTATCAAAATATCATTATTATTATCATCATTATCATTATCATTATAATTATTATTATTTACATACATGTTATTGATATTTGACTTGGTTTAATTAATTCCAGGAAATAATCAAAGCAATGTTATTTAATAAGTTACAGACTGATTTACCTGCATGGCTCTAGAAGTGTCTCCAGCCTCTGCAGTTTATCCCACTCTGCTGCGGTCGGCAAAACGAGTTTGTGATCCTGTTTGTCCAGGGCTGCGATGACAGCCTCTTTTTTTCTGCTCACGCGCTTGACCATTTCCAGCGTCGAATTCCAACGTGTTGGAACATCCTGGATCAATGGCTCTTGCTTCTTTCCCAGGCTGACTTGTTGTGCTTGAAGCTCCGCAGCATTTGCTGGGCTATGCTTAAAATGACCGACAACTTTGCGAGCCTTCGCCAAAGCATTTACAAAGCCGCTGTCAGCAAGACTCACCGTGACACTTCTCTGCACCATGTGAGCGACACAGTTCATGTGTTCATAGCGTGTAAGTCGAATTGCGGCAACCATGTTGCGTGCACTGTCAGTCCCAATTGTTGTCGTCTTGCCCTCGATGTCCCACTTACGTGCAACAGACAAGAACTGTTCTTTACAAGCCTCCGCAAAGTGACGCTCCTCAGTTTTTAATATAGTCAGCGCAAAAGATTTCAGTTCCCATGTGTCACTGATGAAATGTGCAGTTACTCCGAGGTAATTGTTGTTATTCAATGATGTCCAATGGTCTCCTGTCAGGGCGATATGATTTACTTTAGCCAAGACCTCTTTCCTTTTTTCTTTTTCGTTTTGATAGAGCTCGTGGATTTTCGTCATAACTGTGGCTCTTGACGGTGGCCTGTAGGATGAGTCTTGAGACGCCACTCGCAAAACATCAATGAAACCCGAGTCTTCTACAATGTTAACGGGTCTACAATCCTTTGCAATCCATTTTGCTATTTTGTTGGTCAAATTATCTGAGGTTGATTTTGTTAATGGCCCGCGAAAATTCAGCGTGGTCTGGCGCGAACCACTTGCTGAACTTGACGACCCAGCAAACGCATGTTTGGCGTTGACATGGTACCTCAAGCTTGAACAGCTCCTGTGAAATTGAAACTCCTTGTTACAAATCTTGCAAATAACCTTGTACTTGTTAACTGTACCATCATCATTCTTTTTAAATTTGAATCCATCAATAGGCCCACTTTGCTCACCTTGCTCCATCTCGCCTCTTGCTCCCTTCCCAATCACTTTCCTGACCTGAATAATTTGTCACACTGCGCATGCGTGAAATGCGTTAAAAAAATTGACGTAATTAACGACAAACAACGAATTAACGTCGTTAACGCGCTATTTTTGACAGCCCTAATATATATATATATATATGCTTAAAGTGTGTAAGTATATAAGTCGGCAAAGAATTGCAGACTGATGGGAGTTACTAGTAATCAAGCATAGAAATCAAATCCAGTGAAAAAAAAAGTAATCATTTTTGTAAGGAATTTTTCAAAATATTTTTCTTTTTCAATGATAATCAGCATGTCAACAGAGTCTAGATCATGGACCCTTTTCCAGGGTTCCCAGAAGTGAAAGTTGTCATAGTTGATAGCTTATATGATATATATAAATAAAAATGTATTCAACTTTGCTAGATGTATGATGTTAATAACTGTGGAAAGTGTCCATTGAAGTGATTGCTAATGACCTAACCAAGCTGGAAAGAAACAATAATGTTTTTTGTGTTGTTCAATGCTTCAGTCTCAATACATTATAATGAAGACATGCATCAATATATCAAACCCAGCAAACAAAAACACACCAAGAACCTCTAAGCAAAAGTGACTGGTATGTGTTTCATGTCAAGTCCTCCAGTTCCTGAGGGAAGAAAACCCTCGCCTTGTTCCCAGGGCTCAGTAGACGCGCCAACAGGTGGTGCCCTGCCATACAACACTTCATCACTTCCAGATGAAAACTGTGAACGGATTTGGCAACTGCACGCTTTTAATAACTCCCACCTGCCTCACAGGGCTAAGACCACTTGTGTTCCCACCTAGGACCTCTGCTGAGAACCAGCCTTGAATGTCCATGCCTGAAAAAGTGATTTTGTGTGTAGTGTAACAGGAGTTGAGGAGAAGAACCCATGATAATTGTTTCCATAGGAGAGGCAAGAGAGATGGGAAATACTCTGGAATATTTCAAAAAGGGTGATATTGAGGTTACTATTGTCTTGAAGTTGATAAAGGCTCTTGGAAGGGTTTGGATGTCTCTAAAGAATGGTGCTATCTGCTTTTATGGGCCTCTATGTTGGGTTGAACAGCAGGCTATAATAGTCTCATAAAATAAGAATAAAAAATACCTGATATCATGCTAAATAACACAACATGCTTTAGGTGAGGTTTTACGGCTATTGTCAGCCAACTTAATTAACAACCTTGCCAAAAGAACTTTAGGCTTTAGGATCAATGCTAGAAACATTTCAAAGATCCAAGAAAATGGAAATTTCCAGTCATTAACAGTACTTCTTAAAGGGATAGTTAAGCAAAAAAAATTAACTATCAGGAATTAGATTTTTTGTATTTGTACAGATTTCTGTATTTTCTGACCTGAAAAGTATGAGCCACATGAATTGCGTAAATCCGAGAGGCTTAAACAATTACTAAATAAACTGTAAAATGTTTTTTAATATATTTTTTTCATGGATGGATTGCATCTGACAGGCAGCACGAGAAATTTTGTAAGAATGAACGCAATTGTTTTGTCAGGGATCTGTCGCTTCTAGTCTATTTCTTGGTTTCGTGACAGTCTTGACACTCCTGTTTTGTCTTGACTGTGTGCCTTGTTTCATGTAGTTTCATTTTTTGTCTTGTGCTGTGTAGCATGCAGCTTGTGTGCTTTCATGTTGAAATGTTTTGTGTGAACTCTTGGCTTATGAGAGTTATGGGTTATGGGCAAGGGGCAACCTCCCCGTCTCTCTCTTGAGCCAACACGGAAGTGAATTGAACTGCAATTCATTGAGTGGCTACATGAGGCTGGCTGCAAAAGCGAGTCAAATCTGTATTATTATTTCATTTCTTTACTTTTAGTGAAGATGGTAGTGCGTCTGCGACTTACTTTCACTTTGATTTGCGATAGATTGCGTCGAGCTGGCTTTATGAATAGACGCTCAGCTGCTCATCTGAGGTGATGCGTCTCATCATATATGACTAAAACAACATGACATATAGCCTGGTTTCAACAACCAGATGCATTTACACGTGTCCAGTTTTGTCTGGAATGCGGTCCAGTTTCGTCTGAAATGTGGCCCAGACGTCCTCACGTGATTTGAGCGATCGGGTTCAAATCCATCTCAAATGCGTTTCGGAGGGCAAGCTATCCGATCACAGAAAACGCATGAAGTGCGTGTAAACAGCCCCTTTGAATCCATCTTCTACCTTTGTGGAAAGTTGACTAAAGTTGTGTCGCTCGAGTAGTCTTCTCTGATACGGAGAATGGAATTGAATACACTAAACCTGCAAGACATAGGCACATAGCCAGGCGAGCGTTAACGCACATGACGTCACGCCCAGTCTCAGATTCGAGCCCGAATCCCTCTCATTTATTTTTAGGGATTATAGAGGCGATCGCAGTGATCAGAGAAGGGCTCATTCAGCCCATCAGGTGATTGTTTAAGTATGTATGGGTTAGAAAACGACTATTTTTAACATGAAATGTTGCGCAATGCACCTTTAAATAATAAATCAAACTCTCAAAATGGCTGCACAAATTTCCTTGGGAAACGTTGATGAAAAGGTTTTATTGGAATATATTATTGAGAGAATGGGGGAAATATTGGCCCTTACAGACACCGAGGTCAACAACGTTGCGATTGCAAACCTGTTGCGATTGCAAGGTACTGAGGCAGGTGCAAAAAGTCAGAGGAACGCCATTGCCAGGGAGACCAAGTCAAAACATCCCAGCAGAGACCATCGAGGCATATCTACTGCGAGGTATAAAGGCTGCGGAAATCGCAAGATTGTTTGGCGTTTCGGAGATGACCATACGTCGTTGAATGCGTGAATATTGAAAAAGGTAAGTCGTTTTGTGCGTTATCCCTAAATTGCTGTTAGTTAAATAAGCTAGAACCTGTATATTTAAGCAGCTTTATAAAAATGCCTAAGGTAAAACATTACTGGTGTGAATCTTGAGACAGTGATACTGGCATATTTTAAAGATGAACTGAACTGAAATTTGAGAAAAGGTGACATAACAGATGTATTTTATTTATTATCATTGGTACAATTTTTAAAATGGCAGAATTTGTTAAAAGGGATAAAATGGTACATTGAAAGTGTTGTTTTTGTTACACGGGCGCCTCCATATTGGATTTCAACATTCGACTACGTCACTGGCATGGTAAGCCACTCCGTTGCCTACCTGCACCAGCAGAACAGCCATAGCTTGTAAACAGTCTGAGGCTAACTGACATGGCTGAGGAAACAGAATTTTTAGCGACACACTATCTAGAGATATGTACTTTCGTCAATGAGTACATGAAACGTACTCATTGACGAAACGTACTGAAAATGTCTGCATTAAATGTTTTTATTTAACGTTACACAAGTTACAAGTTCAACGCATCACGTTAACGTTACACGAATCCTTGATATTCGGCTGAGGGGAAAAGATTCCTGATGTATAGTTCACGGTAAAGGATGGGATTCTTCTTTCTAAATGCACCCTCGCCCATAGAGTGAACTGGCAGTACGCTGTTAATCTAAACAGTCTGAGAAAAGTGTAACAAGTTAGCCCAGCTCACCTAATCGTAAAATACCCTGCTACTGATGGGGCGCTCCGCGCTCGCGTCTCAGCTCGGACATCCATTATAGACAGCATAGCCCCCAACACGTTTCTCTCACCGAACAGCATCCGGAATGAACGGTGCATGGTGATGCATTTTTCGCCGATCAATAAATGTTCCAGGTTGACCTCTCTGCAACAGATCGACTCCGGTGCAGTATGCATGCCCATGCTCCACAGCGCTCGCGCTCACAGTCACTTCCCCCCAAACGATCCTGTACTGTAAGTGAAGCCTGAAACTGATCGTCCTCCATGTGGTGGTTGTCAGATACTACCGGCCTGTCCCTCACGGGCTCAAATGCGTAATCCATGCCGTTAAAAGTGCTCATTTTCGTCTGTGTATATAGGACCTACAGCTGTTGTCTATGCAGCTCCGCGGGTCCTACCGTGCCAGTGACGTCATCGAAATTGCCAGCGCTAACAAGCGCAATTTTGCGTTGCTTAAAAAAAGCTATATTAGTATTTTTTTATAAAAATGTTTAGTGTAATTTACTTTTAATTGTCACAAACAACACGTTTTCAATGTCGATTTTTTTTCAGTTCAGTTCATCTTTAAGATATGTCAGTCCAAGTTATTTTCTACTCGAATTTGTATTTTAGTCTGGGACTAACATTAACTTAAGAAATGTGTGTGAAAAACCAGCTGTAAATTTACTGTATTAGAAGCACAAGAAGATAATGAAGTCCCACAGAACTTGCATGCTTCAAGTTCTTTCTAAATTAGTTTGAAACTAGTTTCTGTCTTTGTGGCTAAAATTTTGTTTTTAATTTACTTTCCATACCTGTTTAGGATAAGTGGATAAGACACATGCCTTTGGTGTGAGAGACCCGGGTTCGAATCCACTGTGAGACACCAATGTGTCCCTGAGCAAGACACTTAACCCCTAGTTGCTCCAGAGGCGTGTGACCTCTGACATAGCAATTGTAAGTTGCTTTGGATAAAAGCTTCAGCTAAATAATTAAATGTAAATGCCATTGTTTTCCCATTATTGCAGAGTATCTGACCTATAGACTGACATATCAAATGATGATCTGGACAGAACTGTAGCAGAAATCCAGAACCTCTACCCCAACTCTGGCTACCGTATGATGCATGGCCACTTGAGCTCAAGAGGTGTTAAAGTACAAGGTAAGACTTGTTCATCTTAATGTAAAATGATACAATTGGCCATACTTATACCTGGACACCATTACATGATGTAATTTCTGAAACAGGCAAATGCGATCTTCGGTTGTCAGAGAAATTATACAGGTAAGATTAAGATTTTTTTTGTTGTTGTTATTTTTCTCTTTTGTTATATTAGTTGAAAGTCTGTTATATTAGTTGAAATTAGTATACAAGTCCCTGCTGAGAGTGGATCCACAGGGAACACAGCTACGAGCCTTGTCGCTACGCACAATAAGACGACGACAGTATTTCGTTCCAGCACCTAATGCCATGTGGCATATAGATGGGAACCACAAACTAATTAGGTATGTTTTTACAATTTATAGGATTACTTAAGTATGAAAATTTCCTGATAATTTACTTACTCCCACGTCATCCAAGATTTTCTTGTCTTTCTTAGACATTTCCTCACACAACAATATATATGTTTAAAGGTCCCCGACATGAAATTTTCATTTTCTGAGGTTTTTTAACATTAATAACAAGTTCCCCTAGACTGTATTTGGTCCCCTCGTGTCTAGAATTTTCAATCGTTGTAAATCGAGCTTTGGCTATTTTTCTCTTTTCTGCATCCGTCTGCCGCCTCCCACCTCCTCCTGTGGAGTCATAAACATCTGAGGTCGCTTTGTGCCACTCATGCTCCAGGGGTGCTCAACCGTGTGGCAGACGAGCTTTCACAGTTGCCTCCCCTGCCAGGAGAATGGCGAATCCACCCCCAGGTGGTTCAGCTGATCTGGAGTGTTTTCGGAGTCACACAGGTAGACCTGTTTGCTTCTCTAGACACGACCCACTGCCAGTGGTTTTACTCCCTGTCCGAGGGGACCCTCGGCACAGACGCCCTGGCCCACAGCTGGCCCCGGGACCTGCGCAAGTATGTGTTTCCCCCAGTGAGCCTTCTTGCACAGACACTGTGCAAGGTCAGGGAGGACGAGGAGCAGGTCCTGTTAGTGGCGCCGTATTGGCCCACCAGGACTTGGTTCTCGGAACTCATGCTCCTCGCGACAGCCCCTCCTTGGCCGATTCCTCTGAGGAAGGACCTTCTTTCTCAGATATGGGGCACTCTATGGCACCCGCGTCCAGACCTCTGGAAACTCCATGTCTGGTCCCTGGACGGGACGCGGAGGTTCTAGGTGATCTACCACAGGCAGTGGTAAACACCATCACTTCTGCTAGATCTACCTCTATGAGGCCCCTCTATGCTTTCAAGCAGAGGTTAGCCCACTGGTTAGTGGATGCTATCACCCGAGCGTATGAAGCTACGGGTGAGCCTTGTCCTCCCAGGTTGCGTGCTCACTCCACGAGAGTTGTTGCCGCCTCCTGGGCTTTGGCTCAAGGCGCCTCACTGACAGACATCTGTAGAGCTGCGGGCTGGGCGACACCGAACATGTTCACTAGATTCTATAGCCTACGTGTGGAACCTGTTTCCTCCCAAGTACTCGCTACGGCAAGTGGTGCGAGGGACTAGGTTGTGTCAGCTTGCTACGCCACTCCGTGCCTCAGCCGGATACGTACGTCTTCTGCTCCGTTGGCGCCCTACATTGGTTAGTCTCGGGAGTTCCTCCATCACTCCTCCGGTGCCTGACGTGGCGGACCGCCAGGCGCCAGGTGTACTACCTCTATGGGACTTGTTGTGTAGACTGGGTGTTATGCCCAGTGGTCTCTTCGGTGACCCATTATGCCATGTGCAGTCCAGCCGTGTCTTCCCCTTGACAGACTCGTTCTGTCGTCCCTGTTGAGTACGCTCCCATTCCTTTGGATTGAGACTACCTCAGGGCCTGCCATATGTTTCACTATCCCCCTGGGCTAGTACATGTGTATTCCAGGCCTTCTTCAGGCGGCTGGCTTCCGCAGCGTTCCCTTCCCCTTCTTCAGGTTGGGCACGCTTTCTCAGTGTTATCCAATGTCCACTGATTGGGTCTTGCGGAACAGCAGTGTGACTTCTAGCTAGCTACCATTATTTCTGAAACTGCGTGGGTAGCGTCGCTGGGCTCTGGAAGGGGCCAGCACCATGGTGTTTTATTAGGGATCCCAATACGTCAGGGAACTCCCCAACGACACGTTATACACGTTTATATCCGCGCTTGTAGGCGGCTCGCGGAATGCAAAGATTGAATGACAATAGTTATTGGCTCGTTGTTAATTCTATCAGAGGTAATCAGGCTCCCTAGCGTGATCCCAATTCATCAGGGAACTCCCCGACGACACGTCTCCGTTCCCTGTACTCAGGGAACGAGGGTTACATACGTAACCGAGACGTTTTAATCTCATAAATTGTCATCTATTGATGGTGTGCTAAGCTAATATGCTTGCTAGCTTAGGTGCACCTGCCACCCATCTGTTATTTTTTTCTAAATATGAATGCTTACTGAAGTGTTTATTTTTAAAAAAAAGGACAGTTGATAAGGTTTCAAATGTGAAGTGAAAACTTTGATAAAAGAAATGAGGGATTAAAACAGTGTGAATAGGCAGTCGTTAGTGATTATAATGCAGACAAAAGAAAAGCATATTTAGAGCCATAACCAGTCTGGAGAGGTGTGAATGTGTGCAGGAAGACTGACTAATGAATGGGGTTCGTTTGCACCACAAAACAATCAATAGAGAGTCAAAAAACAAACAATCAGAGTCAATAGACTGAATAGATGCTAGATGATGACAATAAACACCATTTTGCATTTTAGAGTCTAAGCAAAATGTTCATATGGCATGACCTTAAAAAACATTTAATTAAATGCAGAGTTTTAGACTTATCTTCAAATTTTAAATATAACATGGTCAGACATGTGGCTTGAGCTGCAGTGCATTTCTAGATACAATGCCAACTTCAATTTGATTTTCATGAAGATGTTTCATAAAAATACATTTCTAATAACTTTACAACATTTTGAAGCCATTTATAATGATGTTTTTCCTTATGACTAATTAGTTCTACATTTACAATAAACTGCCAGGTGTCAGCTTTCAAATTAGATCATGTGCTTTTAGTACAAAATGTTCATGAACTGTATCTGTTTCATACGAAGGCGTATTGCATTCACTTGAAGAAAAAAAAAATCTACTCTGTTTTTCTGAATTAACGAGTTAATTTTTCATGAGGAAAAAAAATTTGCTCTGTTTTTCTGAATTAACGAGTTAATTTTTCATGGAATTTTTTTTTTTTGCTCTGTTTTTCTGAATTAACGAGTTAATTCAGAAAAAAACAGAGCAAAAACTTTTTTTCTCACGAAAAATTAACTCATTAATTCAGAAAAACAGAGAAAAAAATATTTTCTCATGAAAAAATAACTCATTAATTCAGAAAAACAGAGAAAAACTTTTTTCTTATGAAAAATTAACTCATTAATTCAGAAAAACAGAGCAAAAAAAAATTCTCATGAAAAATGAACTCGTTAATTCAGAAAAACAGAGCAAAAAAAAATTTCTCATGAAAAAATAACTCATTAATTCAGAAAAACAGAGACATTTTTTTTTCTCATGAAAAATTAACTCATTAATTCAGAAAAACAGAGCAATTTTTTTTCTCATGAAAAATTAACTCATTAATTCAGAAAAACAGAGTAGATTTTTTTTCTTCAAGAGAATGCAACGCCTCCGTAGTTTCAGGAATGCCATTTCTGGGGATTTTTCAAAAATGGGGTTGGCTTAACAGGTTAATAAATACCTATTGTCCAAAATACATACTAACTATAAGTAACTTTGCAACTACATGTAAACTAACTCCCAGACTATTAGTTTACTGTTAGGTATAGGTGTTAGCGATAGTATATGACAAGTAGTTGCAAAGTTAGTAGAATGTCTGTTGATGGAGCAGTGTTAGTATTAAGCTGACAGTTAGTTTGAGAGTTAGTTGACACTAAAGTGGACCATCGAGAGGGAAAACATTTTTTTTTCTTAAGGATTAAATTGAATTGCAAGTTGCCACCACATAGCAACACATTAAAAACAAATTAGCAACAGCAACCACTTTTGCAAAAAAAAAAAAAAAAGAAAAAAAAAAAGAAAAAAACTTTTCAGAAAACTTTTCATATTTTTTTTTCTTAAAATTTAAACATCTAGTTAACAATTTTGTTCCATCTAGTATATTTAGTCTCTTAGTCCTGTTGGATTTGGGGAATACATGAGACTTGCTTCTATATAATGAGCTGCTGAAAGGGCAGGCTGTTAGTCTTCAGAGACAGGCTACAATTCCAGCTCAAGCTAATGCTTCATTACAACATGAAGATTGATCTCCGTGGCTTTGGAATCTGTGTAATTAACTCTTTCTGAGATCTGATGTCAACAGACAATACCAACTCTGGGACAACATCAAACATTTGACAAGAGTCCATCAGAAACTCTGATTCCTTCACCCTACCTGGCATTCTTGAATAGCTGGCCAGCGCTGTGTTTTGGCAGCTGTCCAGCTGTCCTAACCCTAACGGATGAAGAAAGGATTCTAAGAGGATTCTGGTTGAAGACCTGTGCAGTGTAGAGAGAACATGGCAGCAGGAATTTGGCTTCTGGCACGTCTAAATGCTGCATCGATACCTTGTTTAAATAGCTGGAGGTAGACACATTTCAGGTTATTCTATTCATTTTTAAAGCTTTCAAACGCTTGTTTAGTGGGTCTTAGATGAATTTTATAATTGACTCATTATTTTTGTTTAGTCATAAATTATCTTTGCTTAAGCAATTATCACTGTAATTATTTTTCAAGTCGTGCATTTGTGCTATTTTTTTTTCTAAGCAATCTGTGTGACAACATTTTACTGGACAACAGACACTGCGCTCTTGCAATTTTCTCACTCAATTTACAAAACCAACATCCACTTATTTATTAAATTATTTCAGTAAAACCCATAAGGCAGTGCTTCAAAATGGCTACTTCCTTTTTAATCTTAACCCAGGCAACTACCTTTGCAATAAATGTCAGTAAACATAGTTACAATAGTACAAATGCAATTATCTTTATTAATATGAAATCATTTTCCATTAAAAAATTTCACAGGTGTTTTACTTGTACTTTCAATGTCTGTGATAAAGCCCTGGCAGTAAGTTACCAATACCTAGTGTAATTATTAGTCATTATTTTTTTGCACATGTATTTATTTATTTTTTAATCGATGTTTTCTTGCAGATGTATTCTAGCAATCTTCATGCAATTTTAATTGATATGTGTTGGATTAGTGGGTAATATGAGAGGGCGGTTGGTGAAACACTTTGGAGAATGAATACTGTTTTGTCAATCTGAAAGAGAAAATAAAATTGAAAGTTGCCCAATGTAAAAATCAGATACACAAAACACATTTTTTTTTCTTGTGTGTTATCTACACTTTCCAGATGCTTATTCAGTATGTGTGTTATTACCCACAGTTCCTCTGGACATCCTCAGTATCTCTAAACTGCACTACTGTCAGAATAGCTGTTCACCGGATGGTCCAGGGAGAGTTGATTTGGAAACCATCTGACGTGAAACCCTCAGAGGCAGAGCACACATGTACACCATCCTTCTTATAGGCAATATAAACAAGCACTGGGCTCCCCCTGCACCAGCCATATTCTTCTCCTCTGTTGCTGAGTGCTTTCCATTCTCATGTAAGTTCTGATCGCTTTTACAGAAACCAGTATTTCAGAATGTCAATACACAGTATTTTCTAGCTGCCGTTCATCTTGTTTCTGCTGACTCTGGAATTTTCGAACTGTTACTATTAGTAATTAAATTCAGATTTCTTTGCTAATATCTGGAACTGATTTTTTGTTGTATGTAAGTAAACACACAAAATAATTGTTTTTCTTTTTAGTATCCAGTTTGAGCATCCCACAGAAATAGCGTATATTAATTTAGCAGTGGGGTTTTTAAAGGATTAGTTCACTTCAAAAATAAAAATGTCCTGATAATTTACTCAACCACCATGTCATCCAATATGTTTTTGTCTTTCTTTCTTCAGTCAAAAATGGCAATCAATGGGTTAAAGGTCCAAATTGCAGTTTCAATGCAGCTCCAAAGGGCTCTAAATGATCCCAGCCGAGGAATAAGGGTCTTATCTAGAGAAACGATTAATTTTTTTCATTTTTTTATTTCTTTTTTTTTTTAAATTACTGAACACTTGCCTAGATAAGACCCACATATTTCGGCTGGGATCATGTAGTGCCCACTGAAGCTGCATTGAAACATTTACATTTATTAATTTAGCTGACGCTTTTATTCAAAGCGACTTACAATTGCTATATATGTCAGAGGTCGCATGCCTCTGGAGCAACTAGCTGTTAAGTGTCTTGTTCAGGGAAACATTGGTGTCTCGCAGTGGATTCGAACCCGGGTCTCTCACACCAAAGGCATGTGTCTTATCCACTGCACCATCACCACCCCAAAGTCCATGCGTACCAATTAGCCAATCATGGCCAATGCAGTGATGACGTTGCAAGGTGCTCCCCAACGTATAAAAAGGCCACCTGAAAACATCAGCTTCAAATATCATGTTCAATGTCAATGTATGCACAACTTTAAGCATTCGTATTCGTATATGTAATCATCTGTGCGTAAATTAACTTAGGCATGCAAAATTGCGTTTCCATACACGTTTTTAAAGTGTTTAAATTATTAACTTTTTCATATAAAATAATGGCATTTTTTAAATAATTAAAAATAATCAAATTTTTGATATGACAACAAACACACAGGAAAATACGCCTATAATAACAAAATAATAATTAATCATTTCTGAACATTGACTCTCAGTCTTTATTTACATGTTTCTCATGTTTTCTCAATCGAATTCATAAAAGTATAGAATATAATAGCATATTTCTAACAGGGGCACATTGTAACGCAGTGTGACAACATGCCCCAACTGCACAACTGGGGTTTAAACCCTGCTAGTGTCTTCTGATAGTTAACGAAGCATTAAAGAACTATATCAACTGTTAAACAACAGATTAGAGATAAAAAAAATATCAGATTTCTCTAATCTTAATTTAGAAAAAAAAATAGAGACGAAAAATGTACTTAAATAAATGTTCAGTGATATCATACAAAGATCTCTGAATTTTGGCTCAAATTTTTCTCAGTAGTGTTGAAATGGAAATTAGTAAATACAAGTTTCGTCATGCTAGCATGTGGAAGTATTTAAAACAAGTGTGTTAGAACTAGCCCCGCGTTATGTTGTGCCCCGCACTCCCCTACAGTCAGGGTTAGGAAGTTTAATTTGGAAATGTAATTGCTCACTGTTATAAGTTACCCATTAATTTATTTAATTAATTTATTAATTTATTTATTATTTTTTTAAAGATTAATTTATTTGGATTACTTTATCAATGTAAAGCAATTTCCTTTTAATTCTGGGAAATGGCACCACAATTACAATAAATCAAACTTATTATTGTTCTAACATCCATTGCTGGGGGAAAACATTGCTGGTAGTTCAAACTAATATAATTTATATAATATGTACTGTAATCATATCTGACATATATTGTAAAGCTACATTGTTAAACACTTCACTTAAAATATCTATGTGAATTTCTTTGAAGTTTTATTGAATTGTAATTCTGATTCCTTAAATTCAAATTTGAATTGTAATTCTAGATCCCGTTTTTGACATCAATTCAAATTCAATTCAATTCTGATTTGTGCACAAGCCTGCAGCTTACCACAATGCCTACACTTTTGGCCAATAGCTGGGCAGTCTGGGGACCTGTTGGCATGATGGAGCCACAGTTGCCACACTTCCGTCTTTGCTGGCTTGACTGAGGCTGCATTTGCTGGATGATTCCACCTGCAGACTGGAGGCTCTCATCAGTGACTGCATTTGCGGGTACAGTGGTGACATCAGTTTTAGCTGCATTATTCTCTGCTATTTTAGCTGCACACTGAGTAGCTTCCTCAATTTGGAGTGCCAGGGTGAGAGCCTAATCCAGCGTAAATTCATCATCCTCCATTAACAGTCTCTCTCTGACTCGTGCACTGCTTGTTTTCTCACTAAGTTGATCTCTAATTAAAGGGGTCATGACATGTTTTTTTTTTTTTTATTATGTTCCCTTAGGTGCAATTATATTATTACTATTATTAGTAGTATTAGTATAGTTTTTTGTACAAAAAAAATAAAAAATGTAGTTATTTATGACATTTTCGCACCCTGTTTCTCACCTCTGATTCAAACTGTTTTGGGGGTGTTTCCCCTTTAAGACTTCAGTGTTAACACCAATACTGAGAGAGAGAGAGAGAGTTTGAAGGCGCGCGCACGACCGGGGCTCGCTCTCTGCTGTCATGCCCTGTCACACTCATCTCACTCACCATTTAAATCGACGCACTGCATATGCTGCAAATAAACTGCATCCGACTGCTTTCCCTGATGTCTGGATCATTCGGCAGCGTATTCAAACATGTTGTTTGTCTATAGCAGCAACAGCACATCTGCGTGGCATCACAGTCATCTTGTAAACAGACCCACTCGCTGCACGACAACGCATGCGATGATGCGAAATGAGGCGTAGTTGTCTTGCGCTGGAGGCGGTCATATGCAAACGATTGGTACGTCACTTCGTACCGTGACATCACTTCATACCATGGATCCAGAACGAGCTGTATTTTGAGCTTGATTAAATAAATGGTTCGTTTATAATGGGGAGGACATCTTAAGCTATGAAACTTTCAGGAAGTTTTAATAATACATAGATCTCTTGTATACCAAAAGATCAAGGCAAATTTGGTTTCTCATGTCATGACCCCTTTAATTCATCATGGAGAGCGCCGAATTTGCATGGCTCAGCGAGACTTCTTAAATCAGCGACAAACTGGCTGGATGACTCACCCGATCTTTGGCATCTTTGTCTAAAGTTTAAGCATTTTAACAGCATGCTATGAGTCTTTTGAAAATGTCCCTTTAATTGCGCGACAGCGTCAGAGTATTTCTGTGCAGTGCCGAGTGATTGAAAGATCCGTAATCCCTTTGCACCGAGGCAATGGAGGAGAAACACGCGTTTTCTCTCAGTTGAGACATCATCCAAACACGCGGCAACAAGGTACGTCTGAAATGACAAATACCATCGCTCCCACGGCACAACAGGTTCGCCAGCGTGGGGCAGAAATGGCTCAGGTGGAGGCAAAGATAAAGCCATCCTTGTCGCCAAATGTTATGTTGTAAAGGAAGACATATACGAGCCATGCTTTGGCGGAATGCAACTTGTTTACTTTCTTAGCCACACAGAACACGGCAGCCCATGCATTCGCATGACATTTCAACAGTATTGCGACAACAGCCAACAATAAAGAACTGGTTAACAATCACAACAGCCTCATTTACACGCAGGTGCAGAACGCGCGTTCTAACTAACAGTCACCAGTAGTTATCTCTGTGTGTTCAAGTGCAGCTTTTTACCCCAGCGCAAGACCACAACACTGTCAGCTTTTATCAGTGCAAGTTCATCGGCGTCGGCTTGGTATGTTCTAGGCTTTAGGCACTGAAACTCAAAAGCCAGCAAGTGGCAAACACCCCTGCCCAACGTTGCAATGGGAAGGAGCATAACCTCACTTAATACCCATATATATATATATATATATATATATCTTCAGGCCTGATGGTGTCTGGTCCATTATATATATGGTTATATATGTATACATATATATTAGTGGGTTATGGCTTGTTCTGTCAGCTCAGGGTCAGGACAGGACAACCAGTTACTCAGGGTGCGACGTTTTGCATGGTGTTCCCACTGTGTATAGCTACTCAATACAAAGTGACTGTTTGAAAGGGAACTACTCGGTTACTATCGTAACCTCAGTTCCCTGAGAGAGGGAACAAGTATTGTGTAACTGGCACCACTAGAGAAACTGGTCAAGTTGTCGCTTCAGTCGTATAAACCTGCTATAATGGCGAATTCGGGGGTCGCGCCCCCTCGGCCGGCTCTGACGTAAGGCTAGCTCATTGGTCACACATCAGAGTTGCCCGTGTCATTGGATGTGCAGTTGCTGCAGCACAGCCTATGAGCATGTCAGATGCCCAGTGTGCTGGCTGTACAGCTGCAAATGCATTTTACAATCGGCTTCAGTAAATTGAGGAAAAGGAGTTCCCCCACTATGTATAGCTACGCAATACTCGTTTCCTCTCTCAGGGAACTGAGGTTACGATAGTAAGCGAGTAGTTTATTAAGCATAATCGGGCTAAGAACATGCATAGGGAAGATATTTGAATGACAGAAAGGGAAGAGAAGAAGAAAGTTTCTTAATCAGTTCACCACCGTCTTCAAGATCTTGAGGAATCATTGAGTCCTCATATTCTTCATGCACCTCTAGGAAGAAAGACACGGGTACAGGGCAAGGCTATTTTATAGAAGAACTTGATCCGCGAAACTCAGCAGCTTGACTCTCTTCACTCATGAAGAGCAACAGCCGAGAGTGAGAAATCATTTCAATGAATGCATCCAGCCATCTTGAGGGCTTAACGTACATGCTCCACTCCTAGAAAGATAACACACACATACCAGTCCGTGACCAGTGATGAAACGTGGGCATGGAGGGACACGGAGTTTAAAGTATTTGCCATATTGCCTTCTCTTTCGTTTCACACACTGTAATCTTCACACAGTATACAGACAAACAGCTTCCTAAAGTCATTGAAACAGATGACATGTTTAATATTGAGCAAAACATTCTTTTAAAACAACATGACATCATGACTTTTGCGTAAACATACACGGCAATTTCGAGTCAAGTGGCGTGTTATCTCGACGCATTTTGAGCTATCCGCGTGTATCCCGCGTGTCTGCCTGTTTGTCTACGCTATTAACGTCCACGTCATTCCGCGTGTCCGTACACGCCGTCAAATGTCCTACATCTGGGGAGCTATGTTTTTCTTTCCTAGGATGGTAAGGTAACAGTCATAAATGCCATTAACTCCAGTGATGGTTAGGTTTAGGGACGGGGTTGAGGTAAGTCATATTTTTTTTTTCCTAGGATGGTAAGGGAACAGTCATAAATGCCATTAACTCCAGTGATGGTTAGATTTAGGGACGGGGAGGTAAGTCATATATTTATATATACAGTAATAACGTTAAGTCAACGGCGTTCATAAATACGCTGAAAAGCGATTATGCGTGTTGATACAGTGGCACGCCAAAAATGGAAATACGAATTGGCGTGTCATACACACGCTACTTCATGAGATCAGTCTGTTTAAATAGATTCGAAAATTATGTTGGCATTTGTGGAGATGCATTAGCATGATTTAAATCATACTTATATTACCATTATCAGTTTGTAGCAGTAAATGAAGAGATGTCTTATCAAAACATAGCATTAGTTTTCACTGTTATGCTGATACTCAGCTCTACATTTCTGACAAAACTTATCAATTTACAAAATTAAAGGAGCTGAATATAAGATTGTGGCCAAAACTGGTACTGCAATCAGTTTCAAATTACTGTAGAGCAGTGTATACCCTACCCCTCCCCCCTGACTCAAGGTTGCCAGATAGGCTACAGGATCCAACATTTTTTTTATCCCACACGTTTGTAGCTGCAGCTGTGGTAACTAGACCAGAGCTGGCAACCCGAATGCAGCAACACTACTGACTTCGTGATTGGTAGATCGGTGGAGGGTGGAGCATCAGACCAAAACACAACATGACAGTTGAGGGCTGCAACTTCACTTTTTTTAATGACAATATCCTACTACTGTTGGACTAAAGGACTACTGTTGTCAGTGATATAAGTATTTGAAATGAACATGATTTCTTAATGTCTAGTGACGTATCAGGTCGAATAAATTTCTTACATACGGCTCCTTTAACAGAATACATAGCTGATATAAAAAACTGGATGACTAGTAATTTCCTACTTAACTCTGAAAAAAAAAACGTCCTTATTATCCGTAAAGCCTGGAATACTGTCTAACACTTGATGGCTGCTCTGTCAAACCTTCGTCATCTGTTTGCCAAAACCCAGCAGCTCGAGTTCTTACTAGAAAGTATGAACATCTTAGCCTGGTTCCGTCAATACTGCATTGGATCCCTATTAAACATTGTATACATTTTAAAATATTGCTGATTACTTACAAATCTCTAAATAGTTTAGCTCCCGAGTACTTGAGCGAGCTCTTAATGCATTATAGTCCTTTACGTCTATTGTTGTCTCAAAATTCCGGCCAGTTAATAATACCTAGAATATCAAAATCAGCTGGTGGTGGTAGATCCTTTTCCTATTTAGCACCAAAACTTTGGAACAGTCTTCTTAACATTGTCCGAAAAGCAGACACACACTGTCAGTCCAAATCTTGAATAAAAACACATCTCTTTGACCTAGCATACACATAACAGATTATAAACTTCTATAATTCATTGTAAGGCTGCATAGATTAGGTCAGCCAGAACCGGGAACACTCCCCATAAATCCTGGTCTTCTCATTAGATCATAAGGAGAATGGCGTCTACTCTAATGTTAGTCAGAGACTACCGCAGTTCGCCGGATCCAGGCCGTATCCAGATCTGATGGAGGACCTGTGCCTGGACACGACGACAATGCAGTCTTGAAGTGTCAACTTGTCTCTCCCCTATGAAGGCCCCCTTCTTCTTCCCTTTACTTCAGATAAAATGTTGTCAAAATATTTCCAGTTTACATGGCTACTCAGAAGCGATAAATAGTTATGTGAATGAGCGGGACGGAGGGCGTTGCGGGGTTTCTGTTAGAGCGGTGTTGTTTAAGCGGTGTTGTGTAAGTTAAAAACTAATGATCTTTGAAACGGAAGTGAATCGATCACTAACTTCAGCTGGAAAATAACTTTATTCTAGAGCTGCTGTAAAGCCAAAACATACCTATTATCAAAACAGTCCATATTGTTAAAAGTGCTATATAAATGAAAGTGACTTTACTTGAGGAGCATTTTTATATGCTGGGGACGTCCTTGTGACGTCATCACTGCATCCGAACCCTTGTCAGTAGGCTTGTTCGACTTCATGCAGCTCTGCGCAGACCGATCGGCGGCTGACTTGAAACAGTGCATGCCGGTTAGAAATTTTGTCCGACTTGATGCAGCGCTGACTCCACGTGACTGTGACATATACCATCAAAGTACCGCGAGAGCGATACGAGAGTAGTCGGAGGACTCAGCCAGCGCAGCTTCTGAAGAGCGGCTGCACGAGCTCTGATGATGTCACAGCTGTTCCACGATTCGCCGGATTCACCGCATGACAACGATCACGTGCGTTTCGTGTTTATTCTCACGCGTTTAGTTCCACTAAAGCTCACAAATCAGTATTTTATAACAGTAAACACTCTTTTCATGTAGTCGCAATGTTATATTGTGTCATATGTTTATCATGTTTATCAAAATAAAACTGATTAAAAAACGTTGATTCCACGTCATTGATTATAGGCTTATTTTGAACTTTATTCTAGTTCAAACAGATGCTGTATGAAGCAGTAAAGTATTGAATGAAAATGTGTCTGAAATATCTGAAATATCTGTTTATTTGGCAAATGTTGCATTTATTTCACTTCAGCTGTGGTATAAGCATGCAAACACCACGTGAGCCGTCACTACGGGAACCAGAAATTGTCCAACTTCACGTCTCCGTTTGCAGCTCCTCCCCGCCTGCACGCGGCTGTTCTCGCCGATCGGTTGCATCCAGCCGCAGGCGATGTCGAACACACCTAGTGCCTCAGACACAGAGTCCTGTGGGACGCATCCCTATTGCATCAGTTGAGTTCCCTCGAAAGAGAACATATGATGTCTCAAAATATTAGATCTATGCATTAGGTCTTGCAGTGTTAATGCAGCCGCAGACTTAATTCAGACTAAAGGCGGGCGTACACGGTGCGATTTTTTGCTGTTTTATGAGCTCGCAGATGATTTTTTTCACTCGAGAGAAATCGTGTGTAAATCAGTTATGCTCGCATGTCGTGGCTCGTATTGTGTGCGAGGAAGATACGAGCCGAGCTCCTCTCGACCTCCCGATAATTTTTAAGCATGTCGAAAAAGTTCGGGAGCTGCCGGCTTGCATTCGTGAGGTGTGTGCAGTTGAATGAGCCGATTTGTCGATCGATCTGAACTTGACCAATCAGGAGCTGAGGAAATCCACAGAAGAAAGACGAAAAATTGAATAATCACGGCTTGTATTAATATTTTATATGTAGTTATGAGTGTTTTTAGCGCGGAACTTCGTGCGATTTCTTCGGAATTCAGGAGGTCGTAAAATCTTGTTGTATATCACTGCCTCCGTACGATTTTTGGATAAACTCACTCGTAAAGTGTGCCTGGACAGAATTCGTCCCGTGCATGCCCGCCTTTAATGACTTAGGGGAAGAAAGTCCATATGGAGGCCCCTAGGCTAGATGTGCACCACTCATGCTTATGACTGTGGCAGATGGGGGACCGGTCTATGTAATCTCTTATTAGAATGTTACTCACTTGTGTTTAATTTTCTAGATAACTGTGATTCTTTCCTGTTGTGTGGTAAACTAAGAAAAACAAATACAAAAGCAACTGTTGATGTAAGATGCCTCACATTTTAATCAGATGCACGGAATGGTTTCATTCCCAGATGCAAAGGTAAATTAAATATTCATCAGTTCTCAGAGCCACTGTCCTCAAAGCTCGTTCACTGCAAAACCGAAGCTTTCAAATGTATCTCTCTGTATTTCTTACCCACATCCATGCAACATACATTGAGAAGCTGTGACACTACCTCATTAAAGGGTGTGTGATATGTACAAAATAATGTTCTACTGGTCAGAGATGTTTTACATCTCAACATCGCTCATGTCAAGGCATGTCTCTCATGCAAACACTTGCAGACAGCTGCTTAGCTGTACATAACTTTGCCCTTGGCAAGAACGTGCACGCAATGTGAGATGCATGTTTCTATAAATATGAAAAGGAGCTACAAGGCTCTGTGTCACTCACGGCTCTACAATCAGTTACCTTGGAGTCTTAAAGGGCCCCAATTCTGCTATTTTAAAAGTTCCTAGTTTTGTTTTGGAGGTCTCCTGGAATAGATTTACATGCATCCAAGGTCAAAAGACACTTTAAATTTCTCATAATATACGTTGCAGCATCACCTCTTTTCTCGCTGTGTCTGAAATGGTTCGATCAAGGATTCGGTCTTGAAACCTCTCCTTTCCAAGAGATCTACTCAGTTCTCATTGGTCAGATGGCCCAGTCTGTTGTGACTGGTCTACTCTGCTATGATAGGTTGGTCAGGTCAGGGGTTTTAATTGGTCTACCGCTTATTGTGAGTCAAAAACCAAACGCTTATTACCATATCTGGATTTCAGCTCTGGATCTTCCTCAGCGATGCGAAGAGTAACAATGGCACCAGTTTTAACGTATCAATTTGAGCACAAGTCCTAATACTTTGGAAGTGCTTCAAAGTGGATTGGCTTTCACAGTGCATTCTCGACATGTCAACAACACAAACCAAACTCTTTCAGGCCTCAGCTACAATTAGTGTTTGAGGGCGAGTCAAAGACGATGTTGTTCACGGGCAGCCAATGAAGACATAGGCTGGCATAATGCAAATTTGTAACAAACCTATAGATTTGTGCAGGAAGTAAGACTGTAATTACCGATAACTTCATTTATTGTGAACTTTGATCTTTGAAACACACTGCATGACAATTTATATCTGAAAAAGCATAATATGTGCACTTTTTATGCAGTGAACTAATCCAAACTTGAATTTCTCAAGACACATGATGCTCATAAAAACACCTGAGTGAAGTTGGAGTGGATACAGAAAATAATTACTCGTCAGAGGCAAGCAATGCTGCGTGCATTCCAGTGTAAGGTAACGGACATGTTAGCTCATGCATTCAGTGCCTATTATGGAGCATCAAAAATCTCTGATAGCCTGCCCACGACTAAAAGTATTGAACGTATTGGCAGTCTCAAAAGACATATAAATTATTATCATGTTGGACAGTGTTTACATTTTGTTGTTGTTGTCTATATCCCATTTGTGAAGTTTGTGCATTTTAATATGTGTTCTATGTAGCAGTTTGTATTGGATCAGTTGAGTTTATTTATTTATTTTTATTTTTTTTTAAGTTTTACAATTACGACAGAGTAATTGTAAAACTTAAATTATTGCAGTATTATTGTATTATATTGAGTATTATTGCAGACATGTTGACAGTTAACGTTCACTGTGCCCGTGTCAGTAGTCCATTTTTGAGTAGGAAGCAATGGCTATTGATTTGTCTGTTGTATTTATAACTTATATATTTGTGACAGCAATTTCTATAGTTTTAAAAGTGAGAGAGCTTGGTAGGGGAAGAGGGGAATGATAGTTTTTTAAGTTTCTTGAACCAACTGCTTTTCTTATTACTTCACTAAACTGTATGTTTCGAAAGTATAGGCCTGGTTTGGAATGTTATATTTTAATTGTGCATAAGCAGGCCATCAGAGTATATGTTTTTGTGCCACAGTGGGGTGTGATCTGATCTGTATTTTGATACCTTTGTGAGTATTCCACCAGGCATTTATTGTGCTAGAGATAGTAACCAGCATGCATTTTCAAGGATATGTCTACTTTCTATAAATGGTTGATTCTTAATATCTAAATTGTTTATAGTTTTTCCATGTCTAAATGATGGGTATGGATATAAAAGAATATTTTCAGCATATAGGCTTATTTTATGATGTATGAATCTGGTTGAATTCCTGAAATACCATAGGACTGCCTGATTGCCGCTGCCAGTGGTTCAATAAAGAAGGCAAATAATAAAGAAGACAATGGGCATCCTTGACGAGTACCTCTTTTTAAGGGAAATGGCTTTGAAATTATTCTGCTGGTTTCAACTGAGGCTGCAGGGGATTTATACAATATTTTAACCCTGTTGGTAAAATGTGTTTTAAAACCAAAATGACAAAGTGTGGTGAAGAGAAATTACCATTTCACCTTGCATGTAGTGATGCAATTAAGAAAGTTGATGTGTTTTCTGGCATGAAGTTATTATAAAAAGTAATTACATTTGTTAAGCGTCTTGTACTTTCGGAAGAATGTCTCCCTTTAATAAATCCAGTCTGGTCATTGTGTATTAAAGTTGTGAATATGGTTTCTAGTCTGGCAAACAGTGTTTTGCTTATGATTTTTATATCTACATGGATGAATAAAATTGGCCAATAGTTGGAACATTGTGTAAAGTCTTAGGGTTTGGAATGAGAATGATATAACAAGCAATGTTCTTTTCAAATGATATGGTATGTTTCCAGTTTCGCAGTTTTCTGTAATCTATCTATAAATTGCAGGAACGTCTGTCTGTTTGTCTGTGTGTGTCTGTCTGTTAATCGCAAATCTCTTGAACCGTTAGTCCGATGAGGGACGAAGAAAGCAGATTTCCTCCCTGAATCATCGCGCTTATTCATTTGAGCACTCAAACACACCAAACCAAGTTAACAATTGCTAAAAACACACGGGCACACAGGCATTATTCTGCACGGGCATTTTGCACTATCCATCTATAAATTTCAGGAATTCTATCTATAAATTACAGGAACGTCTGTCTGTCTGTGTATGTGTGTGTGTGTGTGTGTTAGTCTGATGGATTTCACACTTGACGGGTGTCTTGCTACGGGTGCAGGGCCGAGTTTGACGTTGTTTGGATTAGCTACGCACAAATAAAATGTCACTGAACTTTCGCTGTGTAATTCTAACAATGAGCACTCAAACACACCAAACCAACAATTACTAAAAACACACAAAAACGGATTTTGCACGGGCACTTTGCACTAGTAATCCTAAAGAAGAGACAAAATGCCAAAATTCTCAATCAAATTCAACCGTGTAACCATTTTGACTGGGAGATTTGTTGTTTGGCATGTGTTGGAGAGCTTTGTTAATTTCATCTAATACCAGAGCATTTTCAGCATTTATGACTGAGTCTTATTTACTTTTGGTATGGAGACATTCTTCAGAAAATATTCAGTTTTCCTCAGTTTGTATATGTTGGTCTGGGGTATGGTTTACCATATATATGTGAGGCAAGTAGCCTAGCTCCCTGCTGTTCAGGGAGATCAAGACGGCAACATTTTTGTCTTCTTTATTTTGCAAAAGCACTGCATTTATTGACCCTATCAGACTGCGTGACTTTGCCACTACCTGTGGAGTTTTTTTTTTTTTCTATGACTAACCTACTAATAAAATCTTGGTCGACTAAGCCTTTTAGTCGATTAACATTTAGTCGACTATTAGGTGGCAGCCCTACTAATTATAGCTCATTCATTTAAAGTTATCTGGTCTTTATTGATGTTCTAAAAATGTGAGCACAAAAATGTTATTCATGCTCTGGAGCAACTGTTTCTTTCCGGTATCCCCAGGCTACGGCCATGAAGGAGATCTCAGTTTGAAATGTAGGCCACAGTGTGGGACCTCCACAGTAAATTATTACTTCCTAAACCTCAAACTCCAAAGAGGAAATCAGTCTCTAGTTACAACCCATCAAAGCAGCAGGTCAGAGGTAGAGAGATGAGATATCAGGCTCATACATAGGAATTCCTCCATATGATGAGCTGTACAGATGTTGCAAGCAACAGGGACAGATTATACACACGCTCGCACACAAACAGTTCAAGTATTTCTCTCAAGAGATTAAAAAAGGCTCATGGCACTCCTCACTGCACTCCTAGTTTCCTCTCTGTCAGAATGCAGTGCACTTTCTGCATCTGGGGCTTCTGTCTGAGGAATGTTTTCAGACACCTTGTTTTCAGACACCAGACTACTTGAGGACCTGGTTGGACAATTAAACTAGGTATTTTTAGCTTATTAACCTGCAAACTCAAATGCCAATTCATAGCTATTTTATGTTTTGGCGAATTGGTGGTGGATCCATACAGTTATTCGTATGTTCATATTTTTTTTGTAATTTCTGCTTGTGCGCCATTATTGGATAGATTTAGGGGTGTCCATTTTGCTTACTTTTTTTCTAAAAATGAATTATTTGATTTGTTTGATGAAAACATACAAAAAGTTTTTGTATGAATTTCATCATACGACTTCGCGGCACAATAGCTTGAGGCAAATGCGACTGTTGCAAATCCATTTGTTCCTCGTGTCAGAAGTAGCGCGAGTGCTTGAAGTGTGTCAGGAAAAGAACGGGGCTTCAGTTTACTGTCTGGGATTTATCATGTCGCGTTGAGCGGCATTCAATGTAGACAGCATCACTGATTTCAATGGGTTCTATCTGCTTTTGACATGTCACGCTGTTCACTTCTGGTGTAGACACAATGTCACATTTCAGGCCCATTCAAGTCAAGTCACCTTTATTTATATAGCGCTTTTTACAAAACAGATTGTATCAAAGCAGCTTCACAGTGGTAACATGAAAATAATACAACAAAGTTTGTTTCTAGAAGAAAATTGCGTCAAGGTCCACCTTAAGTAAGGGAGATCAATAATATTGTTGAATATTAAATGTCCCCATCTAAGCAAGCCAAAAGCCAAGGCAGCAGTAGCAAGGAATCAAAACTCCATCAGGTGACAGAATGGAGAAAAAACCTTGGGAGAAACCAGACTCAGTCGGGGGCCAGTTCTCCTCTGGCCAACGAAGGAACAGTGTATGTTTCAGGCAGCATTGCAAGTCAGATAGGATTGGATCATTTCTAGTATTTGACCATTTCCATCTGTTTGGAAGTCAAAGTAATCATGCCGGTATGGAGACAAGTTGTTGAGGATCAGTGCCGATGGCTGTCGTGTTGATGAGGCCTTCACAGGGCTGTTGAGGCTGGCACTTAAAGGGACACTTCACTCATTGGCATTAAGCTTTGTATCTTTAGAAACCCAGTCATATTTTTAATGGTCGTGGTTTATTCCCTTATTTTCCCCTGAGATGGGAGAAATAAGGATTCAAGTGTTTTACTTACTATTTTGCGTTATAATAGGTCATAATAGGACATTTCATTGAAAAGTGTAGAGACTACAACCATTGGCTCATTATTAGTTAAGGGGGTGGGACCCACTCACGTTACAGACCTATTACAGATCAGTGGGTGGGACTTACAGATACTGAAATCAATATCCGCCATCTTGTTTGGAAGCTAAGCTAACAAGCACTGTGGAAATAGGAAGTATGACAATGACGGAAGAAACTAAACATGATATGGAAGAAGAGGATTTTGAAATTCTGCTGCTCGGATCCGATGTTCGTGGCTATCTTTATGAGCCGCAGTATAGAGTAGCTGAGGCTGATGGAGGAAATGGAGGCGGCTGCCTGTCGGTCAAGGAGCCCAGGCTGGCTCGAGCTGTGCGGACTGCTGGTGCCTGTGCTCTCGCTGTGCACTACGGACACAGAGTCCGTCTGCTGCAGAGAATTTCAAAGATGGCAATTTCTCCTGAACAAAATCTCTGAATCAGACGAGCACACGGACGTTTGTGTTGTGATGTGAACCATCCTAGTTTTGCCTGATTGAACATTCAGGTATCATGCAGTAATTCACCATATAGAAAGAAATACAAATGAGAAATAATTCACGAATAAGTTTGCCAATGTAACGTTGTAACGCTCAGCCTCACTTGAATGGCAGGTTACACCTCAAAATATAATTAGGGGGGGAAAAAAACCATTATATCTAAGTGAAAAATAAACTGATTACCAGTGAAAGCAAAAATAAACAACAAGATGGATGAGTAACCACAAAATGTATTAAATACCAACACCAACAATAATTATAATATATACATTGAGTCCGGTAAGTATGAGTCTGTCCAATGTATGTGTGTGTGTATAGGTGTTGAATCGGCCTCACCGGTGAGCCGACCAAAGTCCGTGCACGTGTGGAGGAAGTCCAACCCCGTAAGACCTTCGTTCATCTTCGGAACACAAATTAAGATATTTAAGATATTAAGATCACTCCTGTATACTAGTCCATAGGCTTCTTGAGGGAATGACTTGCTGGCCTTGAAAAGTCATTAAAGGACATCGTTAAAATAGTCCTACATGGGACTATTTGAAAAAAGTGACTACATGGGCTGAATCTTAAGTTTATCAAACGACAAGAACACTTTTTGTGCGCAAAAACAACAAAAATAACGACTGTTCATTAACATGTTTGTTCGTCCACAGGTTTCATGGTCTTGGGTATGGAGTGAAACTACAAATAAACATATTTTAATAATAATGTCCAGGAATTAACAGTTACAGAATCATATATACATCCAGATTAATGTCATATTCTGTACTGCTTGCAAATAAAGTATTATTGCTGTGATGGCCAGTACAAAATGAAATACTCTGCTGTATCTTTAATGCCGTGGGCCTAATTTTCTACCAGAGGTCCTAGACATCTTGTTCATCATCTTAGACATGGCATCATAGAAAGCTTATAAAGGGAAAATGTTTGGATCTTTCAACAGGACCGTGATCCAAAAACAAACATTATATTTTTGTCATGCCATTACGTTGTTTAGAGCATAAGAATAATTTTGAAAAATATTGAGTCAAATTTAAATGAGTACAAAATATTACAATTTTTCCACAAGTGTGTTAAACTTGATCTCTAAATGAATGTAGGCAATTTTAAAGACCAATGAAAGGGAGCGGTCATGGTGAAACATCCAATCATTTGATATCTCTGAAAAGCCCTGAATGTGCTCTGTAGAGGACATCCAGACTTGTAATGTCTCAGAGAAAACATAAGCCCCTTTCACACAGCGCGTTGATCCCGGGAAATTGCCGAGAAATTGCCAGAACGCATTCTGTGTGAACGCAAACACGACCCGGGATTGATACCGGCATCGATCCCGGATTGTGGACCTAGTAACATTCCCAGAATCAGTCCCGGAACGCGCGCAGTGTGTACAAAAGCCAGGAACAATGCCATGTCATAGTGATGACGCTCATGCAATCGCGCGACTGTCTTGCTCTTAGAAGAAAGTTTGTGTTCGTCATCAACAAAGAAAGGACGAACAAATACCTGCAAACTGGAGCGAAGCAGAGACCAGGAGCTCCTCACTATCCGTACTGAAGCTGAGATCGTTCACCGGCTTTGTGGAACGTTATGCGCGTGTACATGTTTTCGACGCATACGTTATACGTCTCATCCTGACATCATGTGTCTTCCCGGTGATTTTTACAGGTTGTGTGTGAATGCACTCACAGATCCCGGCAAATCACTGGCAGTGTGAATGAACTGAAATCAAACAATCCCGGGACAAATGCCGGGTCACATTATCCGTGTATTTTCCGGAATCTCTGTGTGAAAGGGGCTATAATGTCCTCTACAGAGGACAAAACACCATTGCTGGTAGTCGGGAGTTTTACTAATCACAGGTAGGAAAGCAAGATGATACATATCTTTGTACGAATGAAGGAAGGTGTTTTCACAACTCGGCGGTTTGTAGGCTTCCAAGTCATGGACCCAGTCATTTGTAAACTGAACTTGGGCTTCAATAGATTTATAATTACGAAACTAAGCCTTGGTAAGCACTCTAAATATACAAAAATATCTGGAAATGTCAGAGGAGGTAAATCAACAGGGTCTCGAGTGCATTCAGGGACCTCATACAGATCCAGATTTCCGATCAATGCCATCTTTTCCATGTACCGTTTCCTTGCGTCAGTTAGAAGTTTGTCTCTGCATAAAAAATGTTGTTCTTTTAATCGACTTTTTAACATTGTTGTCTCTTGTTTACATCCCAGAATGCACAGTTACTAACACCTTGTGAATTAGTAGAGTTTTAGAAGTAGGTCAACACGTAGGCCTATGAGTATTTGACCCTCTGCACACACAGGCGAAAGGAAGATGGGTCAAAGGAGTGGGGTCTTGATTTCAGCTATCAGGCTGAAAATAAAATTAAGTTTGTGACCTCACGTGCTGTTAACTTTGTAAACTGAGAAGTAGGATGATTCGTCAGTGTCCACAGAACTTAAATGCTGTTGTTACCTTTCCAAAATCTTTTCCATCACCTTTCTTGCTCTGAGGTCAAGTTAACAATACCTGACATAAATAAGGAATGAATCAAGGAGAGAAAAAGCACTCAAAGGCTCTGTAGGAGAGGCAGATCATTAATCTTGTCCTAGTCCGCAGTGCTGTTCCTCACCACTAGATGTAGCTGTGTCCCGTCCTTTACAACCTCATGCATGCTGCAGTGAGGGAGAAAATACATTATAATCAATGCTAGAGAATGATACGATAAAATGCACGTGTAAGCTTTGTATCAGTTGTTTTTAATGAGTATGTTGATATAAAGTAGCCTTCCTCTTTGTATCTCTTTGTGACTCTTTGTTTAAACTTCACTTGATGGACTAAAATTAGGGGAGAGCGGGGCACAACCTAACACATTTTGGTTTTGGCTCAATTAATTAAAAAATAATTAGGTTAGATTATTATTATTATTTTTTTTATACACATGCGACATATCTGCTACAAATGAACACATAAAGTTTTTTCTAGGACCTACCATTTTCGTACAGTTGGACTGAAAGTGACAGAAGTGCAAATGTTACAACTTACCCCATATGCGAGGTTAATTGTAACAGACAGAGGGGTTAGCTGTAACACTTGTGTGTAACACACATAATTCAGTACTATTTTATTTGTATATTTTGATATTGTTTGTGCATCTGTATAGACAGGACGTGCACAGGAATTTTGAGGGGCAGTTGCTCTGACCTGAAAAAAGGGCACCCCCCTCCCCCCTCACGGGCTACATGAAGGAATATATTCAGTTGAATTTGTCCCCTTCCAAATTGCCTTATCTCGGCATGTTTATGTCCAAACGCAATGCCTCATCTTATGGTCTTATTATTATTTATAAAGATTGCAAAATGTCAGAGATGAGACAAATGAGCAAAAGAGTTCCTCATATTGTTGTTTATTGTTTTTTAAATTATTATTTATTTATTTATTTATTTGAAAAGAAATAATCTGGATTGAATGGAAAAACTCAAAAAAATAAAAAAAACGCTTAGATTTCGGGAAAAAATACAATCCTTTTTTGCCAATCCTGACCTCGCCCTGGGGCCCTAAGCAAAATTCTGCTAAGGGGCCCTCTACCTGATCTGTGATGCCGTGAGCCATGTAAACCTTTTTCCATTGCCACTCAATACCACCCAATACAATCCTCCCTCCTTTAAACAAAAATATAATGAATATAATGAATAAAGCATTTTTATAGAATGTTAAGATAACAAGTGAATATTAACGTAAACATAAATAAGAAGAAAATAATAAAGTACAACCCTGAACTTTGGCTTTTGGGATTAACTTTGGTTCACTCTACAGCCTGGGTATTTTCAGAATCAGTAGCCTATGATTTTTATTTTATTTTTTTTATGCATGTTGAAGCAAAATCTTGATTTATGGTTATTTACTGAGGGATTTGCATTCATATTGACCAGAATGTCCAGCTAATCATCATTTTAAATTCAATATAGCCTATAAATCAATAGTCAATCAATGTCAAATTGCCAATATTTGTTTCTATCTTGCATAATTAGTGCAGTTGTTTAGAGTTTTTAACTACACTGAGACTAGATAATCAGTGTCTCGACTGAGGAAAGAAAGACATGGACATCTTGGATGACATGGGGGTGAGTAAATTATCAGCAAAAGTTTTTTCAAAAGTGAACTAATCCTTTAATGTGTTTTCTTCATCATTCATCAATTGACCTCTTCCATTCATGAAAACAGGCAATGTTTAATTTAGTAAACCTGTTTCAGAAGTAAAAAAAAAAAATGTATAAACACATTGAATATGAGGAAAGTCTTTAGAACACAATCACATTTGTTGATATTTGTCTTACTGTACAAACATTTACTGTGGTATTCATAGCATTTTTTCTAAAAAAGCACAAGACACTAAATAATTCATATTTGGAATATAACAGTGGTAACTGTGCAATTGGCCACAACTGTCATTTGGACATAATGTTTGATGTGAAGTATGATTAAACAGCATTTTATTTGCCAATGAAATGAATGAAAAAAGCTAAAATATGATCAAAGTAGTATAAATGAAAAACCTAATAAAAGTAAGTAATTTTAAAGATCTGCAATCAGTGTATCATCTCTCATGACAGTAAGTTGGTCATTATTGTGTTGCTCTTGCACATGTGGCTGAATGAGAATAACTCATCATCTGTCATGAAGTCCTCATCGCCTACACACAGACGTTGTGTGTGTCCTGTGGTCCCTGTGAAGTGGCCGAGGGTCTTATTGAGCACCAGTGATTGTATTTGCTCAGCCCTCCTGCTCGACTGAGATGAGTCTGTGATGCTATCCCACACACAGGCCTGTCTCCGTCTCACAGCTCCGTTTATGGCCGTGCAGTTATTTGTGTTTGCTCAGAGATTAGTGTGCTATATGAGATGTGTGTCCATGCATCATGCAGTAACTCTGCGTCTGCATTTTCTGTTTGCCTTTATCAGACCTAAGTCTTTTTTTTATCTGTGTTTTCTCAGTTATAGACAGACAGACTGGGGCAGACTCTGTATACAGAAGAAAAGACAAATAATAGTTCTTCTTAAAGCTATAGTATACGATGTTAAAAATCGGTCGAGAAAGCCTGAGACGGTAGGGAAGTTTTAAAAAACTCATCCCACCCCTCCACACACACACACCCCTCCCCTCTGTGCTACCTGATCCAAGACCTGTGTCACTTTTGAGTTCACTAGTGATGGGAAGTCCGGTTCTTTTCCACGAACCGGTTCTTTCGGACAGTTCGTTTCAATGAACCGGTTCAAAAAAACGGTTCATCAGTTCTTTTACGTCATCACGTAATGATGTCAATTCTATCATCCCGGCGCATAAAAATACTTCAAATTAAAGGCATTTGTAATCATAACTTCAGTTAAATAATAGTACACATCGTCATAATCATCTTGGATTAGTTTCTTACATTTACATTTTGAAAACGAACCCTGCTGCAGCCTAGGCGATGTGCTAACGCGGATGTTTTACATGTTTTAAATATATAAAATGCATAAATGATCTTCATCATTTTATTTGTTATTAAATAAACTTACATTTCGCCGATTCGCCCTCTCATTTAAGTCCTGGGTTCACCCGTACTACTGCGTGCTCGTATATCAGAGTAAAGAATTGCTCACAAGCAAGTAAAGAAATGCTCACAAGATTTAGGCCACAAGTTTTTTAGCCTTTCAGCTGAAATTGTTTGAAAATCAGCAGTGTGTGAAAGGCACAAGGCTGAAATTTATTCTGTTTTGAATGAGTGGTTCACAATTTTGACAGCAGTGTGTTAGCATTTGAACAAAGTGTTGTAAATCCACAGTGTTGTGCAGGTTGTGTTTAAAGTCATGGGATAAGTGTGTAGAGTTTTGAAAACTGTGTTCAAGCAATGAAAAACGATCTAGAGTTTGGTCCACATGAACTGCTGCTGTGCAGACTGTAGTTAGAGTTTTGCACATGTAGCTCCAGTTGTGCTCCACTGTGGTTTAGCAATCGAAAAAACTGTAATTTACAGAATTACAGTAATGAGAAAAAAAAAGGTAGAAACTAAAAGTACATACTGTAATACTGTAACCCTGCCTCTCTCAAGCATTAGGCCACAAGTTTTCAGCCTTTCAGCTGAAATTGTTCGAAAATCAGCAGTGTGTGAAAGGCACAAGGCTGAAATTTATTCTGTTTTGAATGAGTGGTTCACAGTTTTGACAGCAGTGTTTTAGCTTTTGAACAAAGTGCTGTAAATCCACAGTGTTGTGCAGGTTGTGGTTAAAGTCATGAGATAAGTGTGTAGAGTTTTGAAAACTGTGTTCAAGCAATGAAAAACGATCTAGAGTTTGGTCCACATGAACTGCTGCTGTGCAGATTGGAGTTAGAGTTTTGCATATGTAGCTCCAGTTGTGCTCCACTGTGGTTTAGCAATCGAAAAAAACTGTAATAATGAACAATCTTTGAAATCGTATACCCTAGCTTTAACACAACACAGTCTCATGAAGATGCGTATCTATACCACGAGTGTCATTTCTCATGGCATTTATACGCCAAAAGTGTTTTTTTCGTGTATATGGTACGCACTAAAAAACCCTGGGTTAGGTTTAGGGGGAGGGGGGTGGGGAGTTTGTGCGTATTATACGCAAAAAAGTGCGTATCATATGTACGCGAAAATCGCGTGCCATATACACGCAAAAACTGTTTTTGGCGTATAAATGCCACGAGAAATGACATTCGTGCCATAGATACGAACTTTCATGAGATCGGGCTGCTTTAACATTACATTCAGCCCCACAAGGAAGTTTATTGTGTTAATTAAACGGGACTTTTCCACCTATTTGCACCACTAACTTAAACATTTGGTGTTTCTTTAACTAAAGCCAGTTTTATGTCCCAGAGGTTAAACTAACAGATATCACTTATTTTCTAATAAGAAAGTCAAATTAAAATGCTGTTCTTTTTTCAACAAGCTCATTATTAACATTTATATTTTTCAAAGGCATTAATCTATCGATTTTATTGTTTGTGCCTCGTCCCAGACCCAGACTTTCAATCCTAAACTCTAAAAATACTTCTAAAGCATTTATTAGTCTTAACATTTACTAACTCATAGGGCTGGGTAATATATATCGATTTCTCGATATTAATCAATTCTCATTTTTACGAACCGATATCGATTCTTAAGTCTCAAGAATCAAATATTCATCCTGTTTCATTTGAAGGAATGGGATATTGTATCGCGGCTGTGCGCATCAAAAAAAAAAATCGCAATAATCTTTGTCCTTTGTTACTATTGATATGAAGCAAAGTCTCAATTTTCAAATTACGTCCATTTTCTTTAGAAATTCAAAAACATAAATAGAGTTTTGGCGCTGTGGCGTGAGATCGCTCTGGCGCAGCTGATGAGAAGCAGCAGCGCTGATCTCTCTTCCGGGTTAATAATACCAGTTACAGCGCGAAATAAACATGAATGAGCGTCTGAAAGTGTGTTAAAAGATAGAGTATAACTTATCGAAATTCGTATCATGTCACATTGATTCGCTCAATCAGCGTTTCAACGTGGAAAGACGTCAGTTAAACAGCTTGTAATCAATGTATCGTCATATTTACCTCAGAAAACCCACATCAACTCGTTAGTCAGCTAGGAAAAAATAACTACAGAGAGGAGCATTTTGCTTAATATATAGCCACCATTTAAATGTTTATATTTCATATAATCTTCTTATTATAAAAATGAATAAAAGTGTATTAAGTGATTCATTCATTATTACCTTCATATTTGAATAAATCTGGCAAGTTTTTTATGACAGCCACCATTTAAATATCTATATTTCATATAATCTTCTTATTATAAAAATAAATAAAAGTGTAATTTAAGTGATTCATTCATTATTACCTTCATATTAGGCTAATGAAGCCTAATAGGCTACAACTAGACTCCCATAGTTTACAGCATTAGTTAAGAGATTTGATTCCCTTGAGAAAAAATGCCATTTATTGTAACTGATATCCAAAATAATCGATATTGAATCGAATCGAAATCGAATCGAATTGCAAGCTTGTGAATCGAAATCGAATCGAATTGTGAAATTTGTCTCAATACCCAGCCCTACTAACTCATGTACTAGCATTATTACAATCAAAAGTTGTATTGTTCATATTTAATGAAACTGAGCTAACTTGAACTACAATGAACCGTTGTTTTGCTCAATGTTAGTTATTGCATTAACAATTGTTAAATAATGGGATCGTGTTATAAAGTGTTAACCCAATATTCATCTAAAAGAACACAATTCTTCTGTGATTGATTTATATACCCTACACTCTTCGTAGCAGAGCAGGGTTCTTCAGTTCAGTCCCTGGAGGTCCACTGTAATCAAACACACCTGCCAAAATGAATCAAGGTCTTTGATCATGTAGAATTACAGGACCTTAAGAAGCAGAAGTAGACAGATTAAATAAACAAGTGAGTTTGAACAGTGTTTTAGGAGAGTTTCATTTCTAAATGTCCACAAGACCAATGAGGTATAGCCTTGCTGTCATTATTACACTATTGAGCAGGGATGCGTTTCCCTACAACGACATAACTCGCTGCTTAACTACTATTGCATGATGTATTGGTGAAGAAATCAACTAGCTAGTCAAGACTGTTTACCGAAACCATATTGTCGCAACTTGGTCATTTAACCACGTTGGTTTATGACGTCAAGCACGTGGTGGAGTAATAACTTCTTTTAATTGATCTGTTTGAGATCTAATTGATGCTAGATGTTTTGCTATAAATTACGGACGTGCCATCTGAGGATGATTTCTCATTTTTCACAGTCATTTTGTTTTATTTCCAGATTCAGTAATAGGCTCATTCTTACATAGTACCGCATGCTCGCACATGTACACTCTTCAAAAACGCCACTTTCATTCTCTTGACAAACTAAAAGATGTACATTAAATTTGCATGTATTCTAAATAAAAGATACAGATTATACTGAATGTCAGCTTGCTTATTTTACTCAAGATAAGGATTTTGTGAGTCCACATGTCATGCAAACATGAAACTACAGTATGCACTTCAAACCACAGGTCGAGAGCTGTCGTTTCAACCACACAACGTTTCGCTGCTGTTTGCAAATGTTTGTTAGAACGATGCTTTAAGGAAACACAGGACTTATGAGGACTTAACGACAGGACTTATGTGAACGTAGTTGGCTAACGGTGCTGCGTAGCACCAAACGGGGAGTGAGGTCTACTGTCTGACTAGCTGGCCTCCGTTATTTACATATTTACTTGGAGAACAGTGTGAGTGACTGTGTTCAGAGTCATTCTCATCACTAGTCTTGTTTGGTTTTTCTCTCCCTCTGTTTCTCCTACAAGAGCTGCTCGGTTCACTTAGGCTTTCAGTGGGTGATGATGGCTCGTCATAATTAGTGATGACAGGCTATACAAATTCATAAGCCATGATTTCATAAAAAAGACTGAGACAGACAGATAGTTATAGCAAATCTGATATCAATGATTAATAAAGTAAATATTGGTTATTTAGCAGATGATAGTTTATATTTACAAATATAATTAAAAAAATAAACAAACTCATTATGATTGATCCCCAATCACACAGTATAACAAAAAGATGCAACGAAACATTCCTTTTCATTCTGTATATGTTATTTACTTCAGTTCCCAACCATTTGGCCGCATTTATAAACAGTAATATTGTAAAATATTATGGTTTAAATTAATATTATGATTATTATGATATTAAAATAACGTTTTTCTGTTATAATATATTTTACACTAATAATATGATATATTAATAGTACAAATATAAAATATATTAATAATAACATATTTTAAGTAATTTATTCCTGTGATCAAAGCTGAATTTTCAGCATCATTAATTCAGTCTTCAAAAATCATTCTAATATGCTGATTTACAGCTTAAAATATTTCTTATTGGCATTGACATTTCTCTCTCTATCTTATACAAACATGCATTACTGGAATAATTGTGGTTAACTGTTTAAACGAATAAAAAGAGGGCTAGAAAAGATCAACTGTGCTGTTTTCTACATTGACTTTTCATCTTAGGATGCTTTCACACCTGCTTCATTTAGTTTGGTTGAATCGCACTAGAGTTCGTTTTCCCCCTTGCTGTGGTTCGTTTGGGCAGGTGTGAATCACACTCGGGTGCGCACCAAAAGCTGACCAAACAAGAGTACTGAGACCTCCTCCAAGAGGTGGTCTCAGTACCCTTGCAAATGTACTCTGGAGCAGTTCGTTTGTGGTGAGAATGGGATCCAACCTCAAACAGACCCAACTGTCAAAGAACTGTGCTTTTTAGACCAGCTGCCATAATAACAAAATTATTAGATTGTCAATAGCGCTCCCTTTAAAGGGATACTCCACTTTTTTTGGAAATAGGCTCATTTTACCACTCCCTCATAGTTAAACAGTTGAGTTTTACCGTTTTATAATGTATTCAACCGATTTTCTGATATTTAGAAGAATATATCAGTAACCAGACTTGACTTCAATGAGACCAGAAACTGTGTGGTTACTGTTATTCTTCTAAATATCAGAAAATCGGCTGAATAGATTTGAAAATTGTAAAACTCAGCTGTTTAACTCTGGGGGAGTGGTGGAATGAGCCTATTTCCAGTATGTGGAGTATCCCTTTAAGCCATGACTGACTCACCGTGTTCTGCACTCTCAATAAAACTCTCATCACAAACACTGAAGTTGTCCACACTGCACAGTGAATCTCTTATTTATATTGCGTCTAGACTTTGTTGTTTATGAGGGGATTTACGAAAGGATAACGCCCGTGCTGATTCTGAACAGACATTGTGAACGATTTCTCTGCATGTCTGCCGGATTTTCCTCCTCTTTTTTAGGGAGTTCTGTCGTAATTTTCCTGCACGTTAATTCTGACCAATCGAAGTGCAGTTGTGGAAATATGTTCAAGACACATCTGACCAACGAGTAATCTGGATGTTGTCACGTGACTGCATTTTCTGGTTTGTTTAATCAACTCATCTACTGATTCGGACCAGAGCAATCAGTGTGGTGTGAAAAGGAACCAAAACGCCTGAAAGTGATACAAAGTATAATTTTTTGCCCATAGTCCGGGCCAAATGAACCAAACTACAGATGTGAAAGCATCCTTAAACATCAAACCATTTATGTGCAGACTGACCTACTAAGTTTCTCTACTCTTTTCTCTCAATCAAGACTTGTGCGTCTGTGTGAAACCTTGCTGATGTACTGTAGGTGCTGCAAGTACAACTCCGGGTCCTCAGATGAACTGAGTAAAGTTATAACAGTCTTGCAGGGCTTAAGGACCTCTTGATAACCCCTACAGTCTGTCACATCCTAATGTCATTTGATAATTGCCTCTGCGCAAGGATTCTCCAAATGTGAAATTACATCTATCTTCTCTCCGATCTTAATGCATCAGTGACATACCTTAATTCCCATCCCATTTCTCTTTTTCCTGGGAGGCTTTTAGTTCAAGACAAAGTGGCTTTTGAAAAATAGCATGGCTCTCTATATACATATCCCGTTTACGAGTGCCTGTGAGCAAGTGGGCGGCTGCGTTTTGTATCAGTTGTAGTCGATGGATAGATGACGCAGGACGCACTTACATTTGCCTAAACTATCGTTTTGCTGTGTTTATAAAAAAATAATGAAAACCATTATAAACTAATGTAAAAGTCTGCTCTGCTCATCCAGCACAAGTTGCGTTGCAATCAGTGCAGCACGAATCCCAATTCACTGATTGTGTGACGATGGCGGAGGATTCGTTGTGCAACATAGACTAAACGTCTGATAAATGTCTTATCTTGTAGAATGCACGCTCAGTACCGCTGCTCCCTATACACAGAGTACGCGCGATCACCAATTTGAAAGTAAAACACAAGCTCCCTGGTGTGTATTGCGCACAAATTAGGCTTCGTAGTCCGTCTCCCAATACCCATCTCTGGGCTGTTTATTTGCGGCTATGGTCTCTGTTTCCACTTCGAATATTGAGAGAGTACTGTAATGTCTTAAGGACAAAAGACAAGGGATGCTCTATTTCTGAACTCACCGCATTAACCATATAACTGCCGGTGCAAAATAAAACAGCAATTTCAAAACAATTATAAAGAGTCTGTGTGCTAACTCTGATTATGGTTGCACTTATTCTTTGCACTTAATACTTCAAGGAGTTCAGTTAGGAGGTCACACACAGCCTCAATCAGAAGTTCTGAAAGCTCTTAAATGTACATTTAAGTCTGAAGAGAGTCATGTGAAATCAAACAGGAGAAAGCCAGTCAAAAAAAACTTTTACAGTGCTTGTATATTGTTTTCTTTCAATGCATTTGATAATTCATACTCATAAAGTGGACCTAAAATGACATGTAGTAAAAGATTATTAGTTAAAACTAATAGTATGCACCTGCATACTATTTTTCCAGTCATGAATTTTGTCATCGAGGATTTCTGAAATATTGTGCAAAAGTCTCACCTCGTTCTTGTGAACCCAATCTCGAGTCTCATCTCGTTTCATGAGATAAGGGTCTCGTCACACCCCTATCAAATTACAATCAATAAATAGTTTAAGAGAGCCGTGAACATGCAAATGTTTTGGTAAATGATTCAAATATTAATTTAAAATATCATCTCTGAATCAGCAATAATGGAAGACACATCATGACGTGAGATATTAGAGAGATTATGATATTATGACGTGAAATATTAGTATTATATATTAAATACAAATATCTATAAGGCTAATCTATCAACCTAATCCTCACTTTATTAATATTTATTTATTTAATCACTATTCATTTATTTACCGTTTTCCCCTTTTCTTTTCGTTCTCTCCCTCGTTAATCATCTATTTGGAGCAAAACTGGGACGCACCAGGGAGTTTAATACGAGTGGACAGTTGGGGTAGAAAAAGATACAAAATAAATCAACAACAAAAAACAGTCCTAGCTAAAAATACAATTCCCTGCAGTTTCCAACAGAAATGAACACACAATCATATAAAATTATAATTACAAGGGGCAGGTCAGCATATTTTTGTTTGGTTCATTGCACAATATAATGTTATGACCTTGAAATACTATAGTGCATGAATTGTAAATAAATGTTGTTGTTTGCATAAAAAAACTAGCTCCATATGTATGGCTTTTCTTGTGTAGTAAATTGCTCAGCAGCTCACCTGGTACATTGAACATTGCTCAGGAATGAGTTCTATGAGTCATAATAAAAAAGACTTTTAGAAGCAATTTAAAGGGTTAGTTCACCCTAAAATGAAAATTAAGTCATTAATTACTCACCCCCATGCTATACCAACCCCGTAAGACCTTCGTTCATCTTCGGAATTCAAATGAAGATATTTTTGATTAAATTTGAGAGCTGTATCACTACCACATAGGCTGCCTAAGGGAATGAAACTTGACGGTCCAGAACTATAAGTTTATCAAGCGACAAGAATACTTTTTGTGCGAAAAAACAAAACTAAAATAACGACTTTATTCGACTATTCCTTTTCTTCCTTGTAGACCTGAGACGAGAGTTGAACAGATTTCCACGACGCATGCGTGAGAACTGCGATCATCTTCTACTACCTCTAGTTCAGTTCTCGCGCATGCGTTGAGGAAATCTCTTGAAGTCTCGTTTCAGGCCTACAAGGAAGAAAAGGAATAGTCGAATAAAGTCATTATTTTTGTTTGTTTTTTCGCACAAAAAGTATTTTCTTTGCTTTATAAACTTATAGTTGAGCCACTATTGTCACATGGAATATTTAAACATTTTCTTCATTGACTTTCTGGGCCGTCAAGTTTTTATTCCCTTAGGCAGCCTAGCAGTGATCCACCTCTCAAATTTAATCAAAAATATCTTCATTTGTGTTCCGAAGACGAACGAAGATCTTACGGGGTTGGTACAGCATGGGGGTGAGTAATTAATTACTTAATTTTCATTTTTGGGTGAACTAACCCTTTAACTTGCAGAAATATTGA